>NC_057395.1:33953949-34311842 GCF_019320065.1 Cervus canadensis | reverse complement strand
TCTTGTGACCCCATGGATTGAGGCCACTAGGCTCCTCTGTTTATGGGATTCTCTGGGCAAGAATACTGAAGTGGGTTGCCATTTCCTTCTTCAGGTGATCTTCCCGACTCAGGAAACGAACCCAGGTCTCCTGCATTGCAGGTAGATTCTTTACCACGGAGCTACGGAGGGAAGTCAATCATTTGATTATAGCTCAATCTATTTTTTTTCTGATCAGCATAAGACAAGTTTACAAATCTCTTTTATAATCTATTATGGTTCAAATACTGAAAAAAAAAATTATAAATCCAAGCCTCTTCTCCACAATTGAAATTCTTTTCTTCATTTTCTAGGTTCTACAAATTATAGATAAATTTAGCGTCTCAAGAAACTGCTTTTATGAAGCAAATACCCCCATGGAGGCCAGCAGACTTTCTCATCTTAGCGTGAATTAACTCCATCTGTTTGTTTTCCTCTTGCTGTGGTCAGCTTCGTTGAAAGAATTCGATTTTAGTCTTACTAAGGAAGATGGCGGAGGAGTAGGACGGGGAGATCACTTTCTCTCCTACAAATTCATCAAAAGAATAACTGAACACAGAGCAAACTTCACGAAACAACTTCTGATCGCTAGCTGAGGTCATCAGGCGCCCAGAAAAGCAGCCCATTGTCTTCGAAAGGAGGTAGGACAAAATATAAAAGATAAAAAGTGAGACAAAAGAGCTAAGGACGGAGATCCGTCCCGGGAACTCTTAGGCGGCATTGCTTGGGGTAGGGTCCGGGCCTGAGTGCCCTGAGGACAATCGGAGGGAGCTTCCGTGAGGTGCCAACTTGAACTGTGGGAGACCAAAAGAGAGAGAGTAAATTAACCGGCCCGAACACACTGCCGGCCACTCGCAGAACAAAGAGACCGAGAGGGTCCAGAGAGGAGCTCGCAGGCTGCGGACCGGCCCAGCCCCGCCGGAGGCAGGAGGCAGGGGGGAGGGGAAGGTCGCGGCGAGACACAGGGCACAGGCACCCGACCGGTGCGGGCGGGGACTAGGGCTGGGGACGCGGAGGGCAGAAGGCGCGCGCGCCTGACTGGCGCCAGCGGAAACTGAGACTGGGTCCGTGGAAGGGAGTGGGCGCGCCACACCTGGGGAGAGGGCGCCCACCAAGCCCCTGGCTGCCTGGACCGCTCTGACGGGGAAGGCACAGACAGCAGGCGCAGCTTTTCCTTCCGCGCTTTTGTGTAACACCCGAGGGCTGGAGCCTCGCGCAGCGCGGGGCGCGCTCCATATAGAGCAGCCGGGAGCCTGAGCAGCGCAGACGGAGAAAGCGGCGTCAGTCCCTCCCAGCAGCGCCAGCCCGACCCCGCGGCGCAAGCCCGTCCCCATAGCGCCAGCCACTCCCGGCAGCGCGACGGAACTAGCTACCTGAGTAAGAGTCCACCTTCGCCCGCCTGTGTCAGGGCGGAAATGAGGCTCTGAAGAGACCGGCAAACAGAAGCCAAATAAACAAAGGGAACCGCTTCAGAAGGGACCGTGCAACAGATTAAAATCCCTCTAGGAAACATTGACTACACCGGAAGGGGCCTGTAGATATCGAGAAGCGTAAGCTGGAACGAGGAGCTATCTGAAACTGAGCCGAACCCACACTGACCGCAACAGCTCCAGAGAAACTCCTAGATATAATTTTACTTTTTTCTCTTTTTTTTCTTTTTTATTTTTTCTCTTTTATTTTCCTTTAAAATCCCCTATTACTCCCCCATTACTCCTTAACTTTCATTTCCATAGACATTTACGATTTTTTAATTAGGGGGAAAAAAAAAAATTTTTTTTTCTTTCTTTCTTTTTTTTTCTTTTTCTTTCTTTTTTTCTTTTTTTTCTTTTTTTTCTTTCCTTTTTCTCTTCTATTTTCTATTTTTCTTTTAAAGTCCTCTAGTACTCCTCTACTACTCCTTAATTTTCATTTTCAATACACTATAACCTTACAAAAAAAAAAAAAAGAGGCCTATTTTTAAACCAAAGATTATTCTCTCCCAATCTTGACTCTCTGTTTTCTACCTCAGAACACCTCTATTTCCTCCTTTCCCCTTCTCTTCCCAATCCAATTCTGTGAATCTTTGTAGGTGACTGGGCTACGGAGAACACTCTGGGAACAGACAACTGTGTAGATCTGTCTCTTTCCTCTTGAGTCCCCCTGTTTCTCCTCCTGCTCATCTCTATCTCCCTCCTCCCTCTCCTCTTCTTCATGTAACTCTGTGAACCTCTCTGGGTGTCCCTAACGGGGGAGAATCTCTTTAGCCATTAACCTAGAAGTTTTCTTATCAGGGCTGTATAGTTGGAGAAGTCCTGAGACTACAGGAAGAATAAAACTGAAATCCAGAGGCAGGAGACTTAAGCCCAAAACCTGAGAACACCAGAAAACTCCTGACTACATGGAACTTTAAGTAATAAGTGACTGTCCAAAAGCCTTCATACCTACACTGAAACCAACCACCACCCAAGAGCCAATAAGTTTTAGAGCAAGACATACCACGCAAATTCTCCAGCAACACAGGAACATAGCCCCGAATGTCAACATACAGGCTGCCCAAGGTGACACCTAACACGTAGACCCATCTCAAAACCATTACTGGGCACTCCATTGCTCTCCAAAAAGAAGAAATCAAGTTCCACGCACCAGTACACTGACCACGCTTCCTAAACCAGGAATCTTGAACAAGCCAATCGTCTAACCCCACGCACTGGGTAATACCTCCACAACAAAAAGGAACCCCAAGACCTTCAGAATACAGAAAGCCCACTCCCAGATACAGCGAATCTAAAGCAAGATGAAAAGGGCAAAGAAATACCCAACAGGTAAAGGAACATGTAAGAAATGCCGCACCAATCAAACACAAAGAGGAGGAGATAGGGAATCTACCATGAAAAAAGAATTGAAGAATAATGATAAATAAAAATGATCCAAAATCTTGAAAACAAAATGGAGTTACAGATTAAATAGCTCCTGGAAAACAAAGAATTGAAAAGATTCAAGAAACTGTTTAAATAAAGACTAGAAGAATAAAAAAGAGTCAATAAAAAATGAATAATGCAAATGAATGAGATCAAACCACTTTGGAGGGAACCAAGAGTAGAATAACGGAAACGCAGAAGGATAGGATAAGTGAGGTAGAAGATAAATGGTGGAAATAAATGGAAGGCAGAGAGGAAAAAAGAAAAAAGGATCAAAAGAAATGAGGACACCTCAGGGACCTCTGGGAACAACTGTAACGCCCCAACATTCGAATCATAGGAGTTCCAGAAGAAGAAGACAAAAAGAAAGGCCATGAGAAAATACTTGAGGAGATAATAGCTGAAAACTTCCCTAAAATGGGGAAGGAAGTAGCCACCCAAATCCAAGAAACCCAGAGAGTCCCAAACAGGATAAACCCAAGGCGAAACACCCCAAGACACATATTAATCAAATAACAAAGATCAAACACAAAGAACAAATATTAAAAGCAGCAAGGGAAAAACAACAAATAACACACAAAGGGATTCCCATAAGGATAACAGCTGATCTATCAATAGAAACCCTCCAGGCCAGAAGGGAATGGCAGGACGTACTGAAAGTAATGAAAGAGAATAACCTACAACCTAGATTACTGTATCCAGCAAGGATCTCATTCAGATATGAAGGAGAATTCAAAAGCTTTACAGATAAGCAAAAGCTGAGAGAATTCAGCACCACCAAACCAGCTCTTCAACAAATGCTAAAGGATCTTCTCTAGACAGGAAATGCAGAAAGGTTGTATAAACGTGAACCCAAAACAACAAAGTAAATGGCAATGGGACCACACCTATCAATAATTACCCTAAATGTAAATGGGTTGAATGCCCAAACCAAAAGACAAAGACTGGCTGAATGGATACAAAAACAAGACCCCTATATATGCTGTCTACAAGAGACCCACCTCAAAACAAGAGACACATACAGACTAAAAGTGAAGGGCTGGAAAAAAAATATTTCATGCAAACGGAGACCAAAAGAAAGCAGGAGTTGCAATACTCATATCAGATAAAATAGACTTTCAAATAAAGGATGTGAAAAGAGACAAAGAAGGACACTACATAATGATCAAAGGATCAATCGAAGAAGAAGATATAACAATTATAAATATATATGCACCCAACATAGGAGCACCGCAATATGTACGGCAAACACTAACGAGCATGAAAGAGGAAATTAATAGTAACACAATAATAGTGGGAGACTTTAATACCCCACTCACAACTATGGATAGATCAACTAAACAGAAAATTAACAAGGAAACACAAACCTTAAATGACACAATGGACCAGCTAGACCTAATTGATATCTATAGGACATTTCCCCCAAAAACTCACTTCACCTTTTTCTCAAGTTGCACACCGGAACATTTCTCCAGAATAGATCACATCCTGGCCATAAAGTCTGGTCTTGAGAAAATTCAAAAAAATTGAATCAAATTCCAGTCATCTTTTCTGACCACAGTGCAGTAAGATTAGATCTCAATTACAGGAAAAAAATTGTTAAATACTTCAAACATATGGAGGCTAAATAACACGCTTCTGAATAACCAACAAATCAAAGAAGAAATCAAAAAAGAAATCAAAATATGTATAGAAATGAATGAAAATGAAAACACAACAACCCAAAACCTATGGGACACTGTAAAAGCAGTGCTAAGGGGAAGGTTCATAGCATTACAGGCTTACATCAAGAAACAAGAAAAAAGCCAAATAAATAACCTAACTCTACACCTAAAGCAATTAGAGAAGGAAGAAATGAAGAACCCCAGGGTTAGTAGAAGGAAAGAAATCTTAAAAATTAGGGCAGAAATAAATGCAAAAGAAACTAAAGAGACCATAGCAAAAATCAACAAAGCTAAAAGCTGGGTTTTTGAAAAAATAAACAAAATTGACAAACCATTAGCAAGACTCATTAAGAAACAAAGAGAGAAGAACCAAATTAACAAAATTAGAAATGAAAATGGAGAGATCTGAAATACAAAGGATCATAAGAGACTACTACCAGCAGCTCTATGCCAATAAAATGGACAACTTGGAAGAAATGGAAAAATTCTTAGAAAAGTAATTAACTTTCCCAAAACGAAACAGGAAGAATAGAAGATCTTAACAGACCCATCACAAGCAGGAAATCGCAACTGTAATCAAAAATCTTCCAGCAACAAGCCCAGGAACAGAATGGCTTCAGCGGCTGAATTCTAACCAAAAATTTAGAGAAGAGCTAACACCTACCTTACTCAAACTCTTCCAGAAAATGGCAGAAGAAGGTAAACTTCCAAACTCATTCTATGAGGCCACCATCACCCTAATTCCAAAACCAGACAAAGATGCCACAAAAAAAGAAAACTACAGGCCAATATCACTGATGAACATAGATGCAAAAATCCTTAACAAAATTCTAGCAAACAGAATCCAACAACATATTAAAAAAATCATACACCATGACCAAGTGGGCTTTATCCCAGGAATGCAAAGATTCTTTAATATCCGTAAATCAATCAATGTAATACACCACATTAACAAATTGAAAGATAAAAACCATATGATTATCTCAATAGATGCAGAGAAAGCCTTTGACAAAAGTCAACACTCATTTATGATTAAAACTCTCCAAAAAGCAGGAATAGAAGGAACATACCTCAACATAATAAAAGCTATATATGACAAACCCACAGCAAGCATCACCCTCAATGGTGAAAAATTGAAGGCATTTCCCCTGAAATCAGGAACAAAACAAGGGTGCCCACTCTCACCACTACTATTTAACATAGTGTTGGAAGTTCTGGCCACAGCAATCAGAGCAGAAAAAGAAGTAAAAGGAATCCAGATAGGAAAAGAAGAAGTAAAACTCTCACTGTTTGCAGATGACATGATCCCTCTATATAGAAAAACCCTAAGACCTACCAGAAAATTACTAGAGCTAATCAATGAATATAGTAAAGTTGCAGGATATAAAATTAACACACAGAAATCCCTTGCATTCCTATATACTAACAATGAAAAAACAGGAAGAGAAATTAAGGAAACAATACCATTCACCATTGCAACAAAAAGAATAAAATACTTAGGAGTATATCTACCTAAAGAAACAAAAGACCTATACATAGAAAACTATAAAACACTGATGAAAGAAATCAAAGAGGACACAAACAGATGGAGAAACATACCGTGTTCATGGATTGGAAGAATCAATATTGTCAAAATGGCTATTCTACCCAAAGCAATCTATAGATTCAATGCAATCCCTATCAAGCTACCAACGGTATTTTTCACAGAACTAGACCAAAGAATTTCACAATTTGTATGGAAATACAAAAAACCTCGAATAGCCAAAGTAATCTTGAGAAAGAAGAATGGAACTGGAGGAATCAACCTGCCTGACTTCAGACTCTACTACAAAGCCACAGTCATCAAGACAGTATGGTACTGGCACAAAGACAGAAATATAGATCAATGGAACAGAATAGAAAGCCCAGAGATAAATCCACGAACCTATGGACACTTACTTTGACAAAGGAGGCAAGGATATACAATGGAAAAAAGACAACCTCTTTAACAAGTGTGCTGGGAAAACTGGTCAACCACTTGTAAAAGAATGAAACTAGAACACTTTCTAACACCATACACAAAAATAAACTCAAAATGGATTAAAGATCTAAATGTAAGACCAGAAACTATAAAACTCCTAGAGGAGAACATAGGCAAAACACTCTCCGACATAAATCACAGCAAGATCCTCTATGACCCACCTCCCAGAATATTGGAAATAAAAGCAAAACTAAACAAATGGGACCTAATGAAACTTAAAAGCTTTTGCACTACAAAGGAAACTATAAGTAAGGTGAAAAGACAGCCCTCAGATTGGGAGAAAATAATAGCAAATGAAGAAACAGACAAAGGATTAATCTCAAAAATATACAAGCAACTCCTGCAGCTCAATTCCAGAAAAATAAATGACCCAATCAAAATTGGGCCAAAGAACTAAACAGACAGTTCTCCAAAGAAAGACATACAGATGGCGTAACAGAACACATGAAAAAGATTGCTCAACGGATCACTCATATTAAAGATCAATCAAAACCACAATGAGTACCATACACGCCAGTCAGATGGCTGCTATCCAAAAGTCTACAAGCAATAAATGCTGGAGAGAGTGTGGAGAAAAGGGAACCCTCTTACACTGTTGGTGGGAATGCAAACTAGTACAGCCACTATGGAGAACAGTGTGGAGATTCCTTAAAAAACTGGAATAGAACTGCCATATGACCCAGCAATCCCACTTCTGGGCATACACACTGAGGAAACCAGATCTGAAAGAGACACGTGCACCCCAATGTTCATCGCAGCACTGTTTATAATAGCCAGGACATGGAAGCAACCTAGATGCCCATCAGCAGATGAATGGATAAGGAAGCTGTGGTACATATACACCATGGAATATTACTCAGCCATTAAAAAGAATTCATTTGAATCAGTTCTAATGAGATGGATGAAACTGGAGCCCATTATACAGAGTGAAGTAAGCCAGAAAGATAAAGAACATTACAGCATACTAACACATATATATGGAATTTAGAAAGATGGTAATGATAACCCTATATGCAAAACAGAAAAAGAGACACAGAAATACAGAACAGACTTTTGAACTCTGTGGGAGAAGGTGAGGGTGGGATGTTGGGAAAGAACAGCATGTATATTATCTATGGTGAAACAGGTCACCAGCCCAGGTGGGATGCATGAGACAAGTGCTCGGGCCTGGTGCACTGGGAAGACCCAGAGGAATCGGGTGGAGAGGGAGGTGGGAGGGGGGATCGGGATGGGGAATACGTGTAAATCTATTGCTGATTCATGTCAATGTATGAGAAAACCCAAAAAAAATAAATAAATAAATAAATAAGAAATAATTAACAAGGAGACATGTAGGAGTCCTGTTAAATAGGTAGATAGATTTATTACAGTTAAAGACACTCAAAAGTTCATCCAGTGTTTGTAAAACCTAACCACTTAGTCTGTATAATTTTTTATGTCTCCAAGAAAATTTTCTGAATCTGTCATCCATGAGATCACAGTTTGCTGAAAATCTGGTAAAGCAGAAAGACTGGCTTTCACAACCCCAAGAAAGAGGCACTGAATTTTGTCTTCCTTCTCCCATGTGTTGGCTGGCCAACTCGTGTTAATAAGTGTTCTACCACAGACACAATCCCATAAACTTTTTGCTTTTCTTCCAGACTGTTGACAACATACATAGGCTGACTCTTTGTAACTGTGATCATCTCACGCATTCAGTAAAATTAGATTAACTGTAAACAACCTATGTTATTCTTGATGTAAGCAAGATTGCATTGGACATTCACTGTCACAAACTTTACAAAAACACCAGGGAAAATGCTCTAGTGAATGAAAAGAATCACCTGAAGATCAAATATGTTATCCAGTCCTCAATAAGAATTTAGGAAAGCAAGCCAAATATCCACCGATAGATAAATGGATAAACAAAATCTGATATACATAGAATATTATTCAGCCTTAAAAAGGAAGGAAGCTCTGACATACACTATAACATGAACGAGGCTTCAAGTTATTATGTGAAGTGAAACAAGCCAGTCACAAAAGGACAAATACGGCATGACTGGACAAGTGTGAGGTGTCTGTAATAGTTAAATTCATAGAGAATAAAGTAGAATGATGGTTACCAGGAGCTGGGGGTAGGTATATTATCATTTAATGAATATGGAGTTTCAGTTTGAAAAGATAAAAAATGTTCTGGAGATGGATGGTAGTTGTTGCACAACAATGAGTGTACTTAATGCTACTGAACTGTACACCTAAAAATGGTAAATTTTTTGTTATTAATATTTTACCACAATAAACACACATGCACTCACTCACTCCAAGGTTTCAAAAGCTTTGCTTTAATTCTTTAGCTCTTTGTTACTCAGTCATTAAGTCATGTCTGATTCTATGTGACTCCATGAACTGCAGCACACCAGGCTTCCCTGTCCTTCACTATCTCCTTGATTCATTATATTATCACAAGTAAGAAAACATACAATAGGAATAATTATCATTTACTAAAGATTCATTGCATTCACTTTGTATTGAGAAACATTGAATTGTTGGTTATGTTTAGATCTCAACATCCTAGAGCATAAATATTATATTATAAACGTTTTTGTTTCCTCAAAATTCATATGTTGAAACCATACCCCTGAATGTGATGATATAAGGAGGTGGGGCCTTTAGGAGGTGATAAGGATTCGATGAGGCCATGAGGACAGAGCCCACGGGAATAGAATTAGTACCTTTAACACAAATTACTATATTGGCCCAACAATATCCTGAAATTGGGAGATGTGTTCCCACTGACACAAGTCCTATTTTGAATTTTTGTTGCTGTTGTTCAGCTGCCAACTCATGTCCAATTCTTTGCAACCCCATGGACTATAGTACATCAGGCTCTTCTGTCCTCCACTAGCTCCCAGAGTTTGCTCAAATTCACGTCCATTGAATTGGTGATACTAACTAATCATCTCCTCTGCCACTACCTTCTCCTTTTACCTTCAATCTTTCCCAGCATCAGGGTCTTTTCCAACGAGCTGGGGCTTCACGTAAGGTGGCCAAAGTACTGGATTTTCAGCTTCAGCAGCAGTTCTTCCAATGAATATTCAGGGTTGATTTCCTTTAAGATTGACTGATTTGATCTCCTTGAAGTCTAAGGGACTCTCAAGATTCTTAGCCATCACCACAATTTGAAAGCATCAATTCTTTGGTGCTCTTCTTTATGGTCTAACTCTCATATCCACACATGACTACTGGAAAAATGATAGCTTTGACCATATGGACCTTTGTTGGCAAAATGATGTCTCTGCTTTTTAATACTGTCTAGGTTTGCCATAGATTTTCTTTCAGTTCAGTTGCTCAGTCATGTCCGACTCTTTGCGACCCCATGGACTGCAGCACAGCAGGCCTCCCTGTCCACTGCCAACTCCCAGAGCTTACTCAAACTCATGTCCATTGCGTCAGTGATGCCATCCAACCATCTCATCCTCTGTCATCCCCTTCTCCTCCCGCATTTAATCATTCCCAGCATCAGGGTCTTTTCCAATGAGTCAGTTCTTTGCATCAGGTGGCCAAAGTATTGGAGTTTCAGCTTCAACATCAGTCCTTCAAATGAATATTCAGGACTGATTTCCTTTAGAATGGACTGGTTGGACCTCCTTGCAGTCCAAGGGACTCCTAAGAATCTTCTCCACCACCACAGTTCAAAAGCATCAAGCTTCGGCACTCAGCTTTCTTTATAGTCCAACTCTCACATCCACACATGACTACTGGAAAAACCATAGCTTTGACTAGATGGACCTTTATTGACAAAGTAATGTCTCTGCTTTTTAATATGCTTTCTAGGCTGGTCATAACTTTTCCTCCATGGAGGAAGCATCTTTTAATTTCATGGCTGCAGTCACCATCTGGAGCCGTCAGCTTTCAGCTTTCCTTTAGATTTTTTTAAATTAGTAGCCATGTTTGTAAAACAGTTGAATACAGCAGTTTTAATTTTCTTTATCAAGCAAGAAAGCAAGAGCCACAGCTCTCCGTGTGTCTGAGATCACCAAACTGGAAGCTTATAAGGTTGTTTTGAAAAATTTGGCATTAGATATTTTATTTGTTAAATATTCAAATACACTCCAACTAATAAAAATAAATGGAAAAAAATTCAAATACAATATTATAGGTTTCTACTGTCTCAATGGCATCCCAAGGGAATTCAAGAAGCCATTTGCAACAGAAGATAAGTGAGAATTTCTGTTTTGAAAACTGAGTTATAAGACAAATATCCTATCACTGTCAGACATAATTCAGAGACACAAATAGGTTACCTGCATTTAACTTGCATTTAAAAATTCACCTGAGTAATATTCCATTGTGTATATGTACCACAGCTCTCTTATCCATTCGTCTGCTGATGGGCATCTAGGTTGCTTCCATGTCCTGGCTATTATAAACAGTGCTGCGATGAACATTGGGGTGCACGTGTCTCTTTCAGATCTGGTTTCCTCAGTGTGTATGCCCAGAAGTGGGATTGCTGGGTCATATGGCAGTTCTATTTCCAGTTTTTTAAGAAATCTCCACACTGTTCTCCATAGCGGCTGTACTAGTTTGCATTCCCACCAACAGTGTAAGAGGGTTCCCTTTTCTCCACACCCTCTCCAGCATTTATTGCTTGTAGACTTTTGGATAGCAGCCATCCTGACTGGCGTGTAATGGTACCTCATTGTGGTTTTGATTTGCATTTCTCTGATAATGAGTGATGTTGAGCATCTTTTCATGTGTTTGTTAGCCATCTGTATGTCTTCTTTGGAGAAATGTCTGTTTAGTTCTTTGGCCCATTTTTTGATTGGGTCATTTATTTTTCTGGAATTGAGCTGCAGGAGTTGCTTGTATATTTTTGAGATTAATCCTTTGTCTGTTTCTTCATTTGCTATTATTTTCTCCCAATCTGAGGGCTGTCTTTTCACCTTACTTATAGTTTCCTTTGTAGTGCAAAAGCTTTTAAGTTTCATTAGGTCCCATTTGTTTAGTTTTGCTTTTATTTCCAATATTCTGGGAGGTGGGTCATAGAGGATCTTGCTGTGATTTATGTCGGAGAGTGTTTTGCCTATGTTCTCCTCTAGGAGTTTTATAGTTTCTGGTGTTACATTTAGATCTTTAATCCATTTTGAGTTTATTTTTGTGTATGGTGTTAGAAAGTTAAAAAGAATTCATTTGAACCAGTCCTAATGAGATGGATGAAACTGAAGCCCCTTATACAGAGTGAAGTAAGCCAGAAAGATAAAGAACATTACAGCATACTAACACATATATATGGAATTTAGAAAGATGGTAATGATAACCCTATATGCAAAACAGAAAAAAGACACAGAAAATACAGAACAGACTTTGGACTCTGTGGGAGAATGTGAGGGTGGGATATTTCAAAAGAACAGCATGTATACTATCTATGGTGAAACAGATCACCAGCCCAGGTGGGATGCATGAGACAAGTGCTCGGGCCTGGTGCACTGGGAAGACCCAGAGGAATCAGGTGGAGAGGGAGGTGGGAGGGGGGATCGGGATGGGGAATACGTGAAAATCTATGGCTGATTCATATCAATGTATGACAAAACCCACTGAAATGTTGTGAAGTAATTAGCCTCCAACTAATAAAATAAAATAAAATAAAATAAAACACTGAAAAATAAAAAAAATAAAAATTCACCTGTCCATTTTTTTCATTAGGAAAAGTGGTTGAGTTAGACAAACTCTAAATTATATAGCTCAGTAAAGACAGTCATCAGCTAGCTGTAGCATTTTCTTAAGAAATGGATTTCTTTGGAAGATATGTATGTGTGTGGGCATGTACACACTTGGTTTGAGAAACTAGCAAGAAGAAAAGAAACATGCAGAGCAAAAACATAAACATTTCTGGTGATCACTTTTTTAAAATTATAAAGCTCAGCATTCACCAAATTTTAGTCTATTAGTAATTTCCTCAGTAAAAAATATCTGTGTAGAGTTTGACTGATTTTTACAGAAAGAGAATGAAAATCTTTCAAAACTGTTGGTAAGAATGATTCATACTTCTTGCTTTTGTGAAGAAATCATTGTGAATGTTAAATTATATTCATTGTGCTGCTTAAAAAGGTTTTTCAATGCTTGTCATTTTTTTTCACAGCAGAAAAGGATTTAAAGGATGTCAGTTACACTCACTGATTTCAAGTACAGTATTTGTTGAAAGCAAATGTGCATATCAAGTTTATTCTATGTCTTTTCAAACAAAATATCTGTTTTTTATGGATGGATATTATTTAAAGGGCATTACACCTAGCTATTGCCAAACTTCAAAGCGAGAATAACTTACTAGTTTTCTGGATAAAGGACTCATTTACCAGTGCCAACTTGGTGGAGATGGATTACTGATTGAATTGCACTGGATTTATTTAAATTCCCCTGACAAAGAAAGACTCAATTAAATGCAATAAATTGGAAGATAAAGAAAGAATGGGGAGCAGGGAATAGGATCAACAACCCCAAAGTGTAGAAGGAGCTTAATATGATAGTTGTTTTTCAGTCTCTAAGTCATGTCCTACTCTTTTTAGACACCACGGACTGTAGCCCACCAGGCTGCTCTATCCATGGCATTTCCTAGGCAAGAATACTGGAGTGGGTTGCCATATCCTTCTCCAGGGGATCTTCCTGACTCAGGGATCAATGCAGATCAATGCAATGCAGATAGCTTCTTTACCGATGAGCCACAGGTCACCTGATTTTTAAAAAGATGCAAAACCTAGGTAGGATGGTAGCTGTTTCGTCAGCCAATTTATGTTCTTTTTACTTAATTCACTCTCTCATAGCTGTTATATTTACTGAACTAAAATAACTATAGAGAAGCCAATGAATGTTCTTCTTCTGGACTACTAAAAATCCTATTTATTGAGTAGGTGTCATAGGTAGAGCTTATTTTTCTGTGTTTGGGTACAATTTCAAAATAGAGGCTCTTAAGTTCAAATTCAAAATAGTCTTTACCATGCTTTGCAAACAAAGAAAATTATTTGGTAACTGGAAAATGCCCCAGGCAAAAGGATGGCTGGGATATTACTTGGAGGATGTTAATTCCCAGAAGAGGATAGATAAGCCAATTGCTCTAAAGTGATTCCTCTACAATCTTGCTGTTTCCTCTCCCATTATTATGTAAGTGAAAAAGAAGTTTTAAAAAAAGATAAGAAAAAAAAAAACCCCAAAAAACAAAAAACCCAGCTGTGGAGTGGAGGAGGAAGCAACTCAGAGATATATGTAATAAGGAAGACTGGTAGAGGGAGAAGGCTGGAAATAAGGTTTATTCTCAATTAACTCAACATGATGGGGATCTGTCTGATGGTCCAGTGGTTAAAAATCCACTTTGCAATGCAGGGGGTGTGGGTTTGATCCTTGGTTGAGGAACTAAGCTCCCACAAGCCCTGGAGCAACTAAGCCCAAACACCACGACTAGACAATCTATATGCCACAACTAGAGCACACACATGACTCAGTGAAGATCCCAGGTATTGCAACTAAGATCCATCACAGCTAAATAAAATAAATAAAAATTCACCTTCATATACAGGGAGAGGGCACAGGAGTTTTGTTTTCTTTCATTTTAGCATGAATTTGTTAGGCACATCCTTCTCCTGAACCTCCTTCTCTGAGTTACATCTCTTCCACTATCAGCTTGGATGCTATCAACATATTGGATCCCGGGCAGCTGTCCAGTTATCTCCATTCTAGGGACATCTCCATCGTGATAGACCCTTGAGATTTCTATGAGCTTATTGCTATGGAAACAGTTTTACAGGATTTAAAACCTTAGGAAATGCCTAAAGGTCTGCAACTTGTTTCAGATCCAAAATAAATTTCTCCCTGGCATAACCTACTTAATGCTTTTCAAAATGAATTAACTCATTCTTTAAATAAAAATCATATTGTTGAAAAATAAATTCTCTCTTATTTAAACTTCTGAAAAAAAAATAACTTTGGGGGCTTGTCTTATCCTTCTGTTTGAGAGACTTTTTGAATTTTAGAGAGGGTGGCTATGAGAAGATTTCCTGAATTTTTCTGGGAATTTTCATAGAAGGAATTTTCACTTCTCATACAGAATGAGAAGCTCCTACACAGCTGCCTCTTGTTCCCAAGAGCATCTAAACCAAGGTTAGCAGCACAGGGATATATATATATATATATATATATATATATATATATATATATATATTTTAAATTTTCCTTTGTTAAGCCACTTTTTTCTTATCTCTCTCTTTTTTTAAAAGTTAGTTGGAGGCTAACCACTTTACAATATTGTAGTGGTTTTTGCCATACATTGACATGAATCAGCCATAGATTTACATGTGTTCCCCATCCCGATCCCCCCTCCCACCTCCCTCTCCATCCCATCCCTCTGGGTCTTCCCAGTCTTCCCAGTGCACCAGCCCCGAGCACTTGTCTCATGCATCAACCTGGGCTGTGATCTGTTTCACACTTGCTGTTCTCTCAGAACATCCCACCCTTGCCTTCTCCCACAGAGTCTAAAAGTCTGTTCTGTACTTCTGTGTCTCTTTTTCTGTTTTGCATATAGGGTTATTGTTACCATCTTTTCAAATTCCATATATATGCGTTAGTATACTGTATTGGTGTTTATCTTTCTGGCTTACTTCAGTCTGTATAATGGGCTCCAGTTTCATCCATCTCATTAGAACTGATTCAAATGAATTCTTTTTAATGGCTGAGTAATATTCCATGGTGTATATGTACCACAGCTTCCTTATCCGTTCTTCTGCTGATGGGCATCTAGGTTGCTTCCATGTCCTGGCTAGTATAAACAGTGCTGCGATGAACATTGGGGTGCATGTGTCTCTTTCAGTTCTGGTTTCCTCAGTGTGTATGCCCAGGAGTGGGATTGCTGGGTCATATGGCAGTTCTATTTCCAGTTTTTTAAGGAATCTCCACACTGTTCTCCATAGTGGCTGTACTAGTTTGCATTCCCACCAACAGTGTAAGAGGGTTCCCTTTTCTCCACACCCTCTCCAGCATTTATTGCTTGTAGACTTCTGGATAGCAGCCATTCTGACTGGTGTGTAATGGTACCTCATTGAGGTTTTGATTTGCATTTCTCTGATAATGAGTGATGTTGAGCATCTTTTCATGTGTTTGTTAGCCATCTGTATGTCTTCTTTGGAGAAATGCCTGTTTAGATCTTCGGCCCATTTTTTGATTGGGTCATTTATTTTTCTGGAATTGAGCTGCAGGAGTTGCTTGTATATTTTTGAGATTAATCCTTTGTCTGTTTCTTCATTTGCTATTATTTTCTAGCACAGGGATATATTAGCTTCCTACTGCTACTGTCAAGAAATTACCACTAACCTGTTGGCTTAAAACAACAAACGTAAAACACAAATTTATCTTACAGTCTATAACAGCAGAAATAGAGACACAGATACAGAGAACAAATTTATGGATACCAAGGGGAAAAGGGGGGTCAAGATGAATTCAGAGATTGGGATTGACAATTATACACTAGTGATACTATGTATAACACAGGGCTTCCCAGGTGGCTCAGTGGTAAAGAATCTGCCTGCGAATGCAGAAGACATAGGAGACTTGGGTTCAATCTCGGTCAGACACAACAGAGCACATAAAATAGATAATATATAAGAGCCTACTATATAGCTCAGGGAACTCTACTCAGTGCTCTCTGGTGACCTAAGTGGGAAGCAAATCCAAGAAAGAGGGGATATATGTATATGTCTAGCTGATTCACTTCGCTGTACACAGAAACTAACATGACATTGTAAAGCAACTGTACTCCAGTCAAATCAATGTGTTTGGAACCAAGCAGAATACTGTGGGCTCCGCTCCCTCCTCCCCCAAGTAAAAAGCCTCCTCCGTGTTTCTTGTCTTTTGTTTGTAGAAAAGCTGATGTCTCCCAGCCCTTCCTGGGTCCCAAAAGAGCAGGTGCAAGCAATTAAAGATTAGGACAACAGGGTCACAGATTCAGTGTCTAATATACATGTCTGAGTTGTTTGACAGGTATTATAACTGCCCCCAGAGGGGAAACGCCAACTGCGTGATGAGCAGACTGCAGCCGTGATATAAGCTGCTCCCTCTTGAGCACAAAGAAGTCTCTGGTTAGCAGCATTCCAAGAAATGGCCTTAAGAGAATTGCATTAACAATACTGCTCCTAACAATCTGTATTTTTGTGGGCATCAAAATAATTGTAGCTTGTTCTGCTCATATATGCAAATAGGCAACTAAAACTGTCAGCAAAGAGGTGCTTCAAACCCATGCCAATATCTTTCACATTAAGTCCTTGATGCCCTTTCTTAGCATAAAGCAGTTATAGAAGATGGCCCTTCATCCATAATCCCATCGAAATGGAATGCTATCTGACAGGAGAGACTTGTAAGCAGTTCTTCGCAGAAATTGCTCACAGCAGGAAACCTTCTTTCCCCGTCAATTTAGCAAAACTACATTGTAACTAACTTTTAAATCATGTGCCCCCATATTCTACTCATTTCCAGCCCAAGCACCCCATCAGATGCTATGATCACACAATACCTTGCCTACCTTGTTGGTGCTTTCTGTAGATGAAAGAAATAGAAAAGAAGAATAAGTAATTAACGGATGACCAGATCTCTTCCCTTGTTCCCTCTTCAGTAATCTCATGAACAAACTGTGTGAACACGATAGCATCTAAAGAAAGATCACAAGAAGTTGACAAGCCTATATGCAGTGAGGGATGGTGATGACTCTGACCCCCTCAACTCAGTGATTAACTGTGATGACTTCCCTTTTCCCTTTAAAAACTTTCATGACTGAGCAAAATATTTGCAGATGGTTTTGGGGCGGGTACTGAGTCCACCATCTCCATACATTACCAGCATTCTGATTAAAAGCAATTTTCCTTTCTACCAACAACTGTCTCTCAGGCATTGATTTTTGAGCAGCCAGACCTGAGGTTCAGTAACTTGTCACTTAACTATTTTGGATTCTTTAGAGGAGAATCTGTCTCCTTACCTTTTCCAGTTTCTAGAGGCTGCCTGCATTCCTTGGCTCCTGGTCCACTTCCTCCAACCTCAAATTCAGCAACCTCAAATATCTCTGAATCTTCTTTTATGATATCTCTTTGACCACAGCTGGGGAAGGCTTTCCACCTTTAAGAACTGGTGGTTAAATTTGGACCATCCAGATAATCCAGGGTAATTAAGAGAAAATGTTATGTATTTTTTTTTTAAACTGTAAACCTTATTTTTTAAAAACAAGATAGTTAACCTATGCCTAACACTGGAATATTTAGGAAATCAACCCTGAATACTTACTGAAAGGACTGAAGATGAAGTTGAAGCTCCAATATTTTGGCCACCTGATGAGAAGAACTGATTCATTAGAAAAGACCTCGATTCTGGGAAAGATTGAAGGCAGGAGGAGATGAGGACAACAGAAGATGAAATGGTTGGATGGCATCACCGACTCAATGACATGAGTTTGAGCAAACTCCTGGAGATGGTGGAAGACAGGGAAGCCTGGTGTGCTGCAGTCTATGGGGTCACAAAGAGTCAGACACAACCGAGCAACTAAACAACAACAACCCTGGCTAATTTGAATTAGTCTAACAACCTCAGATATGCAGATGATACCACTCTAATGGCAGAAAATGAAGAGGAACTCAAGAACCTCTTGATGAGGGTGAAAGAGGACAGTGAAAAAGCTGACTTGAAACTTAAACACAGAAAACTAAGATCACGGCATTTGGTCCCATCATTTCATGGCAAATGGGAGGGGGAAGAATGGAAACAGTGACATATTTTATTTTCCTAGGTTCCAAAATCACTGAGGACAGTGACTGAGACCATGAAATTAGAAGGTACTTGCTCCTTAGAAGGAAAGCTATGACAAACCTAGGCAGCATATTAAAAAGCGGAGACATCACTTAGCCAACAAAGGTCTGTGTAGTCAAAGCTATGGTATTTTCAGTAGTCATGAGTGGATGTGAGAGTTGGACCATAAAGATGGCTAAGTGCTGAAGAACTGATGCTTTCAGGTTGTGGTGCTGAAGAAGCCTCTTAAGAGTCCCTCAGACCACAAGGAGATCAAACCAGTCAATCCTAAAGGAAATCAACCCTGAATATTTGTTGGAAGGACTGATGCTTAAGCTCTAATACTTAGGCCACCTGTTGCAAAGAGCCAACTCATTGGAAAAGACTCTGATGTTGGGAAAGATTGAAAGCAGAAGAAGGGGATGAGATGGTTAGATAGCATCACCAACTCAATGGACATGAACTTGAGCAAACTCTGGGATATGGTGGAGGACAGAGGAGTCTGGCATGCTGCAGTCCATGGGGGCACAAAGAGTTGGATATGACTTCGTGACTGAACAACAACAAAAGATTTGACTATGAATTAGTAATTACAATTGTCAGGAATTTTATTTTTAAGTTTTAAGAAGCTAAAATTTTCTGAAAATTACACTTTTTGGTGTAGCATCTACACATTATAAGCCAAATAACATCAAGTCTCTTTTGAATCCTAGTACATATTTTTATGTAGTTATAACTATTGCACCATTTTCATCATCATGGTTATTAATGTGCAAAATGGAAATGAGCACATGTGTGCACCATCTTTATGAGAAACTCTGGGTAATTTCCCCATCTCCAGGTTCTAAACCTTAATCACATCTGCATAGTCTCTTTTGACATGTGAGATAACATATTCACAAGCTTCCAAGATTAGGACATGTATATTTTTGGCAGCCACTATAACTATAAAGAACAAATCTCAGGAAACCTTTGTAGCAAAGATGGGAGTACAAAAAAGACAGCAAACCAACAGATCTGGTTATAAATAAGATTTAGAGAAATTAGATAAACAAGATACATGGATGCTAACATACTAATCACAGACATTGCTGATTATATCAGACATTTCTCTGTTATGTCACTTTAAATACTCTATCAAAGCCCCACCCCTTACTTTCCATAGTCTATGCAAATAGTAAGTAGGAAAGCAGGTGTGACTATTCTTATATCAGGCAAAGAGGAATCATTAGTCATGATAAAAGTATCAGTTCAATCATGAAGACATAACAGCTCTATATATGGATGTATCTAGTAACAGAGCTTCAAGTGCATGAAACACAATTGATAGAACTAAGAAAGAAATAAGTAAACCCATAAATATTGGCCTGTATTCTAACTTCTTGCATAAAACAGAACTAGTGGAGAAAAAATTAATACAGAATTTGAAAATATGAATAATATCAACCAGCCTGACTTAATTGGCATTCACAGAAACCCTCACCCAATATGAGACCATTTACCAGGTTAGACCATACTCTGGGCCATAAAGCAAATCTCAAAACATTTCAAAGGGCTAAAATAATTAAAGTATATTTTCTGACTAAGCAAGTATTAAAATAAATTTAACTATAATCCATTTTTTTAGATTACAAATATTGAGAAATGAGACAACATACTTCCATATAACACATGGGTCCAATAAAAACTATGAGATGTTTAGAATGTTTAAAAACATTTCAAAATGATCTGTACTGGAAACAGAACATATGAAAATACACAAGAGAGGACTTCCCCCGTGGTACAGTGGCTAAGACTCCACACTCCCAATGCAGTTGATCCCTAGTCAGGGAACTAGACCCACAGGCTGCAACTAAAGATCCCACATGCCACAACTAAGACCTGGTTAAGTCAAATAAATAAATATTTGAAATGAAACAAAATAAAGTACATGAGATTCTGCAAAGCAGTGCTTAGAGGGAAATTTACAGCTTTCAATGCTTACACTAGAAAAGAAGAAGAGATTTAAAGTCAATGATACATCATTCCACCTCATAAAGCCAGAAATTGATCAGAAAATTAAATGCAAAGTGAGGAGAAGGAAGAAATAAGAGCAGGAACAATAGGGGAAATCATGGAACAATGGTATATAATCACTGCCAGCTTTTCTGCTTGTAGAATTTGTGCTTCCTGTTCCTGAAAACTCTAGCACCATCAGATAACAGAGATCATTATTCTTGAGGAAAATGCGCCAGGGAACACTTCCACTGAACTTGAAGTTATGACTACCACGTGGTCACTTGAGCACCTCATGCCAATCAATCAACTAATAGAGAAAAAGTTACTGTGCTGGTGGGAGCAATTGTCAATGGTTACCATGTGGAGTCAGGGTAACTGCTACACAATGGAGGCAGCAAGGACTGTATCTAGAGACCTGAGAATTTCTTGGAGCCTCTCTTGGTGCTTCCATACCTGGTGACAATGGTGAACAGGCAACCACAGGAAATATGGCCTGACAGAAACAAAGCAGATCCCTATAGGGAAGAACTGGGTGTCCCTACCAGGAAAGAAATCCTAATCAGCTGAAGAGGTGCCTGAAGGTGGGGAGAATCAAGATAGGGTGCTGGAAGGACAGAGATCATGAATATCAAATATTGTCTCAGGACTTCCCTGGTGGTCCAGTGGTTAAGACTCCATGCTTTCAATGCAGGGTACGTGGGTTCAATCCCTGATTAGGGAAATAGGATCCCACATGTAGCATGTTGTTGTTTAGTTGCTAAATCATGTTTGATTCTTTGGGATCCCATGGGCTGTAGCCCAACAGGTTCCTCCATCCATGGGATTTCCTAGGCAAGAATACTGGAGTGGGTTGCCATTTTCTTCTCCAGGGGATCTTCGTAACCCAGGGATAGAACCCTTGACTCCTGCATTTGCAGGCAGATTCTTTACCTCACCACTGAGCCAATAAGGAAGCCCCCACATGCCATGTAGCATAGCCTAAAAATAAGGCAAATAAATGAAATAATATTTTAAAAAGAAAAAAAAAGTTAAAAAAAAAAAAAAAAAACTTCCGAAAGACCAGCAGGGTTTAGAGATGGTTTCTACTGACTATCTTGGGTTAACTCTTCGTGGAGTTTTTGACTGGCTACCACCATGCAGGGGCTTTGGTGTAGATGGAACTTTAAAGTAAAGGAGACCAAAACATATTTGAGGGGCAGATAGTGTCAACTGCTAATGATCAGTACATGTGTACTATTTTATATTCTTTCAGCCCATCTCTCACCCCAGCTACTGCTGCAGAGACTGGTTCCAAGAGGGCATTAACTATCCTGCACCGAGCCTTGCTTCAGGTCCATGCTACATTCTTCCTGTGTTGCCATTCATGTGAGGGCATAGAACTGCCAGTGAATGCCCTTGGCACTCAGGCATCCATGACCTGAAGTGTGGGTGGGGGGGTGGTTACTTATGGGACAGATGAACGACAGGGACAGAGCACCCTCAGAAGGTCTTGTATGGAGGATGCCATGTGGCAGTGTTGAACTTAATAAAAACCCATTGTCTTAGTGACTTTTTATCATTCTCTGTTTCACTCCACCTGTCCTTCCCTCAGGCTTCCTGAGATCACCTCCCAAGTGAATTGACTTCACAGAGGCCTTTGTCTTAGACTCTGCTTGGGGAAACCCACATGGATCTTTCTAACAGAGAATGAATTTCCTCTGGCCACCCAGAGCTGCATTCATTCTTAATTTCCTTTAGAAACCATTCAGTGTAACTGGAAGTTGGTGTGCTTGGATAAGGCAACACCACTTTGGAGAATTTTGGGCTGGCTGACTGCCCTGGTGAAGACTTTCTGCTTTGTTGGCATCACTGTCAACAAATGGCCCAATTCTTTGAGTTCTTTTCTTTTTAGGAGTTTGAAATAACACAGCTGATTACTTTGAAACAAATAAGCAAGGCAAAAATATAGCTGATCTTTTCACATTAACCCTGCTCAGAAGGTGCCTGGTACATTTCCAGGCTTTGGTAAATAGCCAGGGTATGAAAGTATTCCTCCTTACCCTTTAGTTACTGTCATTTATTTTCTTTGCTGTTGTACAGTCTTGAAACCTTGTTTTCTTCCCTTGAAATGACAGGAGTATTTTCTTTGGCACAGCCCCAGAGTACAACAACGGTTAAACTTGCCGCTATGTGAAAGGGCTGTATTTGTTTAGAAGTTACTCAAAAGGCCGTGAGAGCAGGCGACCTGGATTATAGGAAGTAGCCCCAGGAAACTCAGAGTATTTTCTTTCCTGTCTTTTTGCCAGGATGCTAGTTTTTCTTTGGCCAATAGTAATTTGCAATAAGGTCAGGATTTCTTCTAGTTGGAATTTCATAGGATGTCAACCACACTGTTTTCTTACAAGCAATTCTTTATCCTTACAAGACTGGGAGGAGAAACTTTGAGGGGAAAAGGATGTATTTAGCTTAGGGCTCAAATGGTTCCTGATAATCTCCTCAGGTCAATTTTGGGAGAAAGAGAAAAGATTGACTTCATACATAAACATCCATCATGAAGGAGTCTTTGGGGCCTAGAAAAGAGAACAACAGTCTCAAAGGCCCCTTGCTGAATCATCTAACTTCGGAGAAAACAAAGTATAACTTTAGTTCCATCCTGATGCTCCAGGCCAGCTGCATCTATCTGGAACTTATCACCCCCTGTCCGGAAACCTACCACCTGCTACACCCACCCAGAAGACTTATCACCCCCTGCCCAACTACAAGTGTCATCTCAACAAAAGAATACTCAAAATATCCCACTTGATTGACGTTTCCCTTATCGCTTCCACAAACCTCCCTATAAGTATGAAGCCTCCCTGATCCCTTTCGGTGCTCAGCCTGGTCATTAGGCCGACTGTCGCCCCTCCTTGCCTGAATAAAGGTAACCTACTTCTGTTGAGGTCGTCTTTCCTTTTCTGCCTCGCCGGAACTGTACCTTACACATCATACTTGAAGAGAGATCCAGACCATATTAAGATACAAAATCAACTTCAAGTAACATAGAAATTGCCCCTTGATGAACTCAAAAAGAGGAAGGGAATTAGAAATACAAAGCTGAAAATCAGGAGGCTTAAGAATGAACTTAAAGATGGATCTGCAGACATTTTAAACAGAAAGCAGCTCACAACATTCAGTGGTCAGTGGCCATGTGTTTTCTAAGTCACACAAGGCTAGACCTCCAGACTTCTCAACTTGGGAGAATTGTACAATTTGATAACATTGATTGCAGGTTGGGGATTGGGGTTCAGAAAAGATGGATAGAATTTGCTATAGTACTTTTGACTATCTTCACTATATGAGTAGGAAATTGCCTGAGTATCACAGATAATATGTAAGAACATTCCCAAACATGGAAGTACATTTCAGTGTTTACCTTGCTTTTTTGAATCTCATAAAAATTAAGAAAAAATATCAAAGAGTCAGAAGCATTTAAGTGGTTTGTTTGTTTGTGAGAAATGGTATGTTTCCTGCCATATTAGTAAACAAAGTATGTCACACCTTCATCAGAGATTGCTGCACTCCAGTGAGCTGGTGAGCCCTTAGAGAACTCAGGAAGGAAACAGTATCTGCATCTAGCAGCCATCAGACTGCAGCCACTCCCTACAGTGAGCCCTGAGGAAACTCAGGGTGTGAAAACACAGGATACTGGCTCCAGATAGCTGAGGTGCATATCAAAGGAATGATTTCATTGAGCCAGATTCTTTGATCTTCCCATGCACAGAAAAATGCTGAAGTCTTTTTGAAAGGAGGAATACCTTCCTTTATGAAAGGAGGAATACTTCCATACCCTTAACTTGAGATATCTGGTTTCAATTTACAAAAATCTTTGGATGTTCAGACTACCTGCCCTTTGTTGCAAAACTTCTCTATAAGCTGACCCATCCCTTCACCTCCTTGGAGCAGCTCTTAGGCTTACTTGAGATGCTGTCTTCCAGGCTTGAAGTCCTAAAAATTCCCACTGATAAAAAACTTAACTCTCAGCTTTCAGGTTGTGAATATTTTTTAAGTCCACATTTATTTCGGCCATGCCATGCTGCATGCAGAACGCAAGATCTTAGTTCCCCAACCAGAGGTCAAACCCACACCACCACCCCCCACCCTGCAGGGAAGCATGGAGTCCTACCACTGGACCACCAGGGAAGTCCCTACAGTGGGGTTGAAGATGATAGTTTACCTTGATGAGTCCCCTTCTTGAATTCTGCCTATAGAATGCACTGTTCTGGTCATATCAGTCCAGTTTCTGGCTTCCAAATTTTTTTTCTGTATGAAACATTCTCTTTACTTACTTCTGGGACAATTGTTAGATTCACTAGTCAACCCCAATGGTCCTATTCCAAATATGACCTTCAAGATTGTTTATTTTACTTTTCAGCTCCAGGATATATGTAATCACATATTTTATTTCTGATCAGATTGGCTTTCTATTGATTTTAAGCCTTAAATATTTCTTTTGTTAGTTTATGCCATTTTTACTTGCCTTATTCTCACCCATGAGACAGGATAATCATTATGACTGTCATCTGAAGACATGTAAGTTGTAAGCAAGTCTAATAGAAGGTGACCTTAAAAAACAGGTTTATCTTGCAGAGATTAGAATTTAAGAGGCAAAAATGTAAAATTTCCCAGGTTCAATTCCTTCATAAGATTACAGAGAATGAAAAATGATGATTGGATTAACCATTGGTGTCAGCAAGATCTTCTTCAGGAAAAATGTATCGCAAATTTAGAAACACAATCATAATAATCTTTCTCATTTCACCAGCATGATAGTGCTTTGGCAATTAAAACTTAAATCATTTTTTAAAAAATAGGGTTGTTTCATTAAGCCAAACAGTTCTTTAACTTAATGACAAAGTCAGCTGAAATGTTGGGTTGGCCAAGATGTCGGTACGGGAAAACCCAAGCAAACATTTTGGCCAACCCAATATTTGCTAATGTATAAACAAAATGGCTGGCTATTTAAAAAAACTTTTTGTTCTTCAGTTGGAAGTTTAGGCATCTTCTACAGATGCAAAGCTGGAGCAGAATGAACTGATGATGCCTTTTGGAGAATTAGAAAGGTTTCATTCATTCCACTTAAATTGACTTAAAGAATGTCAGTATTTTCTGAATCTCAAATTATATTTCTTCTGCCTGCTTACTTTTTTTGGATTACACAGAATACTTCTTTAGTCTTTTATGTTGTTATCTATAGTCTTCTCTTTTCACCCTTGATCCTTCCATTTTGTCTTTTTCTCTGTTTTACATTTTTAGTGTTTGGAAAAACAAAACAGAAAAACCACAAAGCTTACCATTTCCACCAAGGATAAATATAAAAACATCCCAGCAGTAACTGTTAAGATCCAGTTTTGAATACATGGATCTGTTGATACTGAGAGGCCAATATACAGTCCTATGAAGGCAGTTAAAGCACTTATAAAATTCATCAAGATGGCAATCTTAACAGGAAGTCCAGAGCTTAGGAGCACAGCAAAGTCTCCTGAAATTTAAGAGAAAAGAAAACAGAATTATCATTTACCCAATGATGCCTTTGTTCAAGACCTGTGCTATTATGAAATCTGTTTTAAATTTCAGCAATTGGGGTTGATTTTATCAGTAAAATTGAATGACTGGTTAAAAAAACACTTTCCTATATTTCTCAAGAATTTATAGCCCAACTTTTTATACTTTAGGAAACTACGTTTCAAAAGTTCTATTCCTTTTACTGTTCCAGGAGGTAGTATATACAGAGAGAAGTGTGACATACTCTTTACTTCCTAATGTCCTATGACATTTTCAACTTAGACAAATGCAAAATAAAGGACTTGCTGCCCTGGGATTTCTAAATCTTTTTAGCTGGAAACTTGCCAGGCAAAATCCCAAGGCAGTAAACATCACATGGGTTTTTCTTTTTCTTTTTCTTTTTTTTAACTTATGCAGGAACTTCTGTGGGGAAAGAGAAAATGATGACTTAATAGGAGATTTTAAAATTAATGCAAAAATTTGTTTGGGAAACACATTTTTCCTTTAGAAAACGTTTTACCGCCTCAGTGACTAGAGAAAAACGACCTTATTCTCTCCACACTTTTCCTCCAAAAGAAGGATGATCTGTTAATCTGAGAGGCTCTATTTCTTAGTTTTGGGGAATTAAGAAGAGGATGAAATTCAATAAAGACACATAATGAAAAAGAATTTTAAAAAGAATGCATATATGTATATAACTGAGTCACTGTGCTGAACAGCAGAAATGAACACAATATTATAAATCAACTGTACTTCAATAATTAAAAAAATAAGAGGCAGCCCAGGGACTCAGTTTTCCTAGTTCTATTGCATAATTAATCTAATGAACAGATCTTAAGACATCTTTGTTGGCCTATCACAGACTGTCATCCACAGATAAAAAACTGGTTTTTATCACAGTAGTCAAAACAAGACCATACATGACTCCCAGACCATAAGTTTTGATGGATTCAGGAAGGACCCTGGATAAACTCCTTAGAGAGGAATAGTCAGTGATGATCAGTGATAGGACTTTGGGCAACAGACACAGAACCCAAGAGGTCAGGGGTGGCCCAAGTGGGCAATATAAACATGACAGTGAGATGAGAAAGGGACTACCAAGAAGGGCCCTCTCTCAAGGGCACACGTGTATCTGGACCAGCCGCTCCTCTTTCTGGACCTGTTTCAGAAATGTCTACTCCATCTCTTCTTGGTTTCTGGGAGGCAGGATTTGAATTACATGGGTTATTAAGATTATCCAGAAAGAGAGTCTTTTGTGCATCTGCTACCACATGCCTGTCATTTCAATGTCACACTTGGCTTTAGACATTTTGTATAAATCAGGTTGATGAAACCATGGTTTGGCTTTAATTTAAATGTTATTTTATCTCATTGGCCTGTTTGCTAACATAATGGATCCAATTCCCCTCTTAATGTTTTCCCCACATTTCATATGCAAATTTGGAAGTTTTTACTGATGTTCTTCAAAAGGAGGTTTCTCTGAAAGTCTCTCTGCTGTAGAGAATTCTCCAGAATCCAAAAAGAGTCACTTCTGGCTCCAAGAAATATAAAGGAGCCTAATTGAATTCTATCTCGAGGTACAGGAATTTTCTTCCTACTTCTCTGCTTTTGATGGTTTAAATAAATTATGAACGGAAAGTATTCATCTTTCAATTAGGTGTTGGAAAAAGAAGCCTAGTAAATCATGGCAAGAAATATATTATGATTTTCTCAACAAGAAGGAGGCAGTGATTCTACTCTCAGACTTACCCATTTCATGGGGAATTTCATGACACAAGATAGCAATAGTCGTGGTCACTCCCGCCTCAGATGAAGAGGAGAAGGCTGCTCCTATTACTAGGCCATCTGCAAAATTATGCAGGCTGTCCCCAACCAGAATCATTATTGCTAGCAAGCTAATGGTTTTGCCTAAAGAATAAAATAAAGGTGTGAGAAGCATTAACAGAGCACAACACAGTTCATGGAATCCTTCAATTACAACCACTTTTCCCTTCCATCCTTGACATTCTTCAATCGCATCAGATTAAGTAACTACTTTGTTTCAGCATTCAAAATAAGTCAGGACTAGAGATGTGATATGGCACTCATGCAGGTATGGTCGCTGCTTTTCTAATGGGTTCAAGTAATTAGGAAATTAACTATATTTGCTCTTCTAACCCCCTACTCAGGTGTGCCAAAAGAAGAAAATAAAAATAATACTGCTATAACTTTCCAAAATACGTTCAATGACATTTCCACATAAATCTTTGTAAAGCATTTTTAAATAATTTAAGACCTTCTGGGCAGAATGTCGTTAAAATAGAGTCTATTTTCCAAAACTGGCCCCTGAATCAGAGTGTTCCTCATGTCAATCTGCTGGAGTCAACTGTCAACCTCCTGCCCCCCTGTGATCACCCCCCTTTCTGGTTGGTGCTAAGAACCCCCCACTGTCCCTTCACCCCCTAAATGTGACTACGATAGAACCACTACTAACACTTGTGATTCCAAAGTTAGCTTTGGAAAAATTACTAAATGTTTTGTCTTTCAGAAAAATAATTCAGCACTAGACCACTCCAGTACTCTTGCCTGGAAAATTCCATGGACGGAGGAGCCTGGTAGGCTGCAGTCCATGGGGTCACTAAGAGTTGGATACGACTGAGCGACTTGACTTTCACTTTTCACTTTCATGCATTGGAGAAGGAAATGGCAACCCACTCCAGTGTTCTTGCCTGGAGAATCCCAGGGATGGGGGAGCCTGGTGGGCTGCCGTCTATGGGGTCGCACAGAGTCGGACATGACTGAAGCGACTTAGTAGCAGCAGCAGCAGACCAACTAGATGCCCAATAAAGTAGAGAGAGACTGTCTTCTTGGGATTCTATTATATCGTATACATTATCTGATTAAGGAGACAACCAAACAAATAAATTGGACCATAATGGATTTAATTAATGAAATAACTAGATCATTAATTGGGCTCAAGTTTTTAACAGACAGAATTTCTGCTTTCAAAAACCTGAAACTGCATATTAGTATTTGGGGTAGAAGCATTAACAAGTACAAAAAGTATTTCAGGGATAAACACATATCATGACAGTGAACTACTTAGGTATACCACTTGATAAGAAGAGTCATTAAAATCAATTGCTGTAGTATAAAAATTAGTTAGTCAGTTGATATAAGTTATGTGACAGGTTTGAGAAGTTGCTATTGTTACTATTAGAACTGCACACAATATTCTAACAACAGGACACCCATAAAAATTAGGAAGAGGTCATTTCATTTCTGTTATTGGACCTGAGGTGGTGGAGGGACTATATTATAATATGATTTGTTATTTTATTGGGGGAATACAATGTAACATTTCATAGCCCATACTGTGAAAAAAGGAACTTCAGTAAACAGCAGATCTAGCCCAGACTATTGGCCAGGGGGTAAGTGCACTGACTGTGTTGTAAAGACATCCCAAGTATTTCACTTCTCAAAATCATTCTTTATTTAGAATCATCTCTGTGAGACTCAATTCTATCGTTCTTGTGGTTTCATAATTCATTTTCTTCCTTCGTAAAAATGAGAAGATTTTAGGCAAAGGTAAGGAAAATACAGAATAAATATCAAATTACTGAATTAGAGAGAGTTCTTATTGTCATTGCCTGGAAGCTCTCTGAACCTAATAATGCAAAGAGGTCACTTGAGCTGTTCCTGCCAGTTTTCAGAAGTAAAGCTCTTCTTTGTGGAAAAAAAAAGCAATTGAAAGTAATGCATTTGACAATGTTGTAGCATACAAATAAATTGTGATTCCCAATTTCTGTGTGTATGCCTACATACAGTTTTGATATTAATAGCATATATTCAGATGGAAAATCTTTACCCAATTTATACTCTGCCAAGAAACTGTCCAGCCTATTTTTGTCGCCTATTATTTTATTATCACTGATGTGGGGTTATAAATGTCAGATCATGACCATGTAACAAGCCACAGGCAAATATACATATTTGCATATAAGCTATAAGGAACACAATGTGCATACTGGTTAAGATAATTGCAACATTATTCACTGGAAGATAAGACAAGCATGCATTGACAAATCAACGTACTCACTATAGAACTATTGATAATATTCAATATTTTTCCTTTCCTTAGGAACCTGGCAGTCATACTGAGTTCCACATTTCTGACTTATCAGAGGTTTTCCATGGTGATACATGGATTGGATATGGTATCATGTTGCTTTTTGTTTATTTAAATCAGACTGTGGATAGACCTTCACATCCTGAGCTCTACCAATGAGGTAATAAAAAACAAGGAATCAAATATTTGAAGCTAATTCAATATGTCCCTGGCAAAAATGGTGGTTGGGCAATCAAATTTGGATTTGTTCACTGTTCATTCTGTATGCCAAGCTTGATATCTGAAGTGGAAAGATATGAGGCCTACAAAACATTTGAATAAGACCATCATTATTCCCTGAGCTAGCAACCAGTCTCTGCTCCTAATTTGACTAGGTGTGGCCTTTCCTCTTCCTTTTTTCCAAAAACAAATACAAAGAAATGTCTCTAATATACCTTCTAAGTGCCAGGCATTCTAAAATTTCTCCTGGAACTAAAGATTCAGGAGTTAAAAATATCACTAGAAATGTCCTGAAAATAGAATCGGAAGAACTATGTAGTTATATATTTTGAATCATAGAAAGAAATTACGGGATTTAAAACATCAAACACATTCCGAATAGTGATTGTTACCATCATGTTCATTGCTCTTCGCATTTAAATCCTCAACCACATTGCAAACTAGGGATAAAGGCCATTCCTAATTTTATTCCCTGGTGCATACACCATCCTAAAACATCCCCAAACATTTCTTGAATGGAGGGATGAACAAATGAATGAATTTGAAAAAAATATAGGAATGCATGCGTGAAAGAATGATCACAAGGAAATTGTTGGTGCACTAGCATTCCTTAGTTCCTCAATGTTGTAGTCCTGGTCAGTGACTTACCCTCTCTAAGGAGGGGTCTCTTAATTTGTATAAAATGGATATTAATTATTACTTCAGTAAAGTGTAAGAGGATTAAATGAGATAATCCATGTCATGTTTTTAGCATTGTGCCTGGCATATAAGGACTCAATAAATAGCTCTTTTTCTTATTAGGTAACTTATTCTGGTAGAATGGGAATAACTCACTATGACTACTTAACATTAAAATATTGAGAAGTATGTTTACAAAAGCATGAGAAAAAGGGAAACAAGTCCAATCCACAATTGGTAAATCAAGTTCAGAAACAGGGGCATTCCTAGAAAGAAAAAGATTGGATGTAAATTATACAAACAAGTGAATTTTAGCATAAGCTGTGAATAATGAGATGGCACTGCTTTGAACTCCACCATGCTAATAACAGTATCATAAAGGAGATAAGACATTTGTGATGAATTATCAGTAGACTGTGATAGAAGACAAGAAACCAATCATGATGCGGAACTTCATGGGAAGTGAAAGGTTCAAATCACCACATAAGCAGGATTTTACAGGAGCCTTGATAACCACGTAAGCATTTATACTAATTTAAGTTTCCAGAGGGCTTCCTAGGTGGCACTAGTGGTAAAGAACCCCTGTGCCAATGCAGGAGACAGGAGACATGGGTTTAATCCCTGGATTAGGAAGATGTCCTGGAGGAGGGCATGGCAACCCACTCCAGTATTCTTGTCTGGAGAATCCCATGGACAGAGGAGCCTGGCGGGCTATAGTCCACAGGGTCGCAAAGATAAGCAATGGGGGAAAACATTTTTAAAGAATGGAGTAAAGTTGATATTAATGGTAGTAGTTTTCAAAGATAGGAATAGAAATGAGCCTTTATTTAAAATTTCATTGTAAAAGCTTTAATAATGAAATACATACTTACCTAATAGGAAATGGATATGGTTTTAACATATTTATTTCAAAGGAGATATAACCTTTTTCTATGGCACTTCCTATATTTGTTTGGATTTTTTAAATTGGTACTCACATTTTCTGTTGGGGGTGTTCAGACTAGGTATAGAAATTTCAGCTGCCTGTGCATCTTCTGGGCCTTCCTATTTTAAATTAAAAAATAAAAGAGGAAAGATAAGCAATAGTCATCATTTTATCGAAAAATGAAACATCTGAGGATTTATGTTGATTATCAGAAGACATTTTGATCCTCTGGAGTATATGAGAATTTCTAAATTTCATAGACAAACATCTAAGGTAGAGCCGAGGCTCTGCAAGCACATTTTTTTTCCACTATCACATTTAGATGAAAATAGCACTCTTACATAGATCAGAGTCTTCCATAGAGAGCTAGAGGCTACCTAGATCATCTGTAATTCACTCTTAAATTATGAAAGCCTTTATGAAAGCCAAAAGCTGTAGGAAAAAATGCTTCTTGACTCTTGACTAAAGTTGACCCTGTTCCTGTATGGCAGATCGTGGATCTAGAATTCATCTTCTGATCTTCAAGTGGATTGTGGAGAAGAAGCCCTTTTAAACCCAATATTTCAATTCATTCATTGTAGCATAAGATGCTGTTACTGTTGTTTTCCAGTCAGTAAAAAAAAATCTTGCTCATTAGTAAAGGAGAGCCACAAACTTACTAAAGTACTACATTTGAAAAGGTCTTTCATCCTTTCACATGGCAGAGAAGTGAGATTTTGAAATTGACTTCTAAGAGTTGAGATGATATGATTTCATTTCAGAGACTGACTCATTTTCAATTTCAGGAAAGTCACTTTCCCTCTCTAGGCCTCAGATTCTTATTCTAGCACGTGAAAAGAATACTTCATATCTGCCTATGGAGCATTTTTAGAAGTATACTCACATTACCCAAAATTGTGGAAACTTTGAGACAAATTTCATGTGAGACAAGCATCTTCTTTAAAAAGTAAAACAGAGAAGGTAAACCTAACATTCAAATGTTAGAATAACAACAGTTATTCAAAAGATGTAATGATAGGCTAATTTTGGAGAAGGATGGCTGAGAAGAGGGGTTCTGAAGGATTAAAGGAGGTAGACAGGACTCTTGCCTGAAATTGGTGGATCTAGAAACAGAAGAAAAATGTGTAGATTTTAAATTATATCATATGAAAAGCCTGATTATAATCAAAAGAGTCTATATTCTAATAAAAGACAGGAGTTCGAATATTTATTCCAGGATTTTTTTCCCTCAAAAAGCTCTATATTGTCACACTCTGTAAAGGAATTTACAGGCAAACATTCTTTGATGAGTGGAAGGATTTGTGAGTTCCTCTCCTTCCTTAAAAAACAGGAAATTGGACCCATCAAACAATCCTAAAAGTTCATGTTATTTCTATCTCTTTTCAGGTTGATCTTGCAGCTTAAAGGACAAAAGAAATGGTGAAATCTCTTATTAGTGAGATAGCACAGTCAAATTGTTCTAAACTTATTACATTAGCATCAGAATTTTGCTTATTTGCATATTGGGGCTCTGGACCCTTCATTCACACAGAAAGAATGAGGTTACCATTAAAGTGATTTAAAAACTAATCTCAGGGAATTCCCTGGCTGTCCAGTGGTTAGGACTCAGCACTTTGATTGCTGGGGCCTGCGTTCAATCTCTAGTCAGGGAATTAAGATCCTGCAAGCTGTTCAGTGCAGCCAAAAACAAAACAAAACAAAAAGTGTGATCTCAACTTGAAGTTATCTTCTTTCAAACCACATGTGACGTATCTAAACACTAAACACAATAAGGCTTTTAAAGCTATTATTTTAAAGAAATGCTTCATGTTCATATCTCTGAATTGGCTGTAACTCTGCAGTCTACTCCCAGACTTGTATTTTGCCAGGTTAATGTCTCAGGAATAGCTTACTTCTCTCCACTCGGGAATCTACCCTTGAACTGTAACGCCCTCCTTCAAGATCAGGGTTATGGGAGGCATGTTTTCTAACTGTGATACATTTTCATTTTTTCCTGTCCCTTTTCTTATGACTTTAAGAACTATAATGAGAATATTGTTTTGAACTTGACTGGAGGGTGTGTTTTATTAAATAATTTATTTTTAGTTGGAAGATAATTGATTTACAATTTTTTGTTGGTTTCTGTCATACATCAACATGAATCAGCCATAGGTATACATATGTCTCCTCCCTTTTGTTTTGAGAATTCACATGGAAGACCTTTGTCGTGAAAAACTCAGTGTAACAAAAGGCACTTAACTATGAGACATCTTCTTAGGCAGAATCACTTCTCTCCTACATCACAAAATGAATGCCCCACTCCTAAACGCTCTAATTCCTTTCTCAACATTTATTTGGCCTCATCTAGTCATGACTAAAGGATTACTCAGAATGGAGAAATCTCAAGGTCAGCTGGTTTATGAAAACTTGTAAACACAGTGATGAAGGATATGTATATTATGTCAATCTGATCCACATGTGTTTCAAAGAGGTGCAGATAGCAGCGACTTGAATCTATGGAAAATGCATTTACCCCTTGAAATTTCAGGTGCTTGACAAAGTTTTCCAAACAGGATTTATCATGATCAAGAATAGGCAAATCAGGAGGGGATTCTACTTATCTAGCCTACTGATTTTCATCTATTTATCAAGGAATAAAAGAAAAAAGGTAATCAAATCAGAAGAATACTTCAGATCAGTAACCTACCAACTGGATAGTTGAAGCAGATTTGCCTCTGCCTGACTGGTCACTTAATTCAGGGTTGAATGCAAGATGGCGGGAATGCGCCACATGCCCGTTAACCAATGACATGTCCTGCTGGATAAGGATGGTTTAAAATTAGTGCTGAAGCCAGAAGAACACAGGTGCAGCCTTTGTCAATTCCATGATTCTATTTAACATTTTGTTTACTGGCCAATGAGGTAGATGACACAAAAAGATTATTGGGAGAATTTCATCAGGATAAATACTTGCTAAATGGAAAAGCACAGGACTGTCCTGAATATCATGCATATTCTCAGTGCTTGAAGAATGCAACCTCAAAAATTTTAGTCATGATTTACAAAGGTTGAAGAGTGGTATTTTTTATATTGTCACTTTTATTTCCCACAAAGTTAAATTATGAGTTCTTTCTGATGGAGAATGATATCCAAAAGGATGATAACTGAAACTGTATTACATCCTATAACTACTAAATTAATATCTCCAGAAAGACTTTCACCAATTAGAGTATATGTAGCTTCTAAAATATTCACATTCCTTTTTTTTACACAATGTCATGCATCTTAAAATTACATTCTTAAAACTCATTTTAAGTTCCCTGACAAGTCCAAGAACAATCTGGGGGAAAAAAAAAAAAGCATAATTTTTGGATATTCAGAATTTACTTCTCAGTTCCATCTGGTTACATTTCTAATTATTACACATAAGTCGATATATTGGCTTTGTAAATTAATTTTCCAGCCCAAGAATGGTAGTCTCTTGTGTGTAAATGGGGATCCTTTAGTATTGTCTTTAGTGCTTAGTTAGATTAGAACTCCTTTTGTGGAGGTTAAACCCCTAAACTTTTAGAGTAAGGGTTGGGATTGAATCTGCCATTCCTAATTCCTGAATTGTTATAGACAGCACTCTAGCTTGACCCCATGCCAAAGAACCACTCTGATTCATTAAAACAGATTTTTTTTTTTTACAGAATTTCATTTAAAATCTATTGTGAAAAGTTTCAAATATACAGAAAAGCTGAAAGAATTATGACGTCAACACTCACTCACTACCTAAATCCTACCATCAACATTTTATACACCTATTTTATCATCCATCTATTTATCTACCATCCTTTACCATCCATAACCCACCCATTTTTGATGCATAAAATAGAAATTTTGAATAAATCTAGGAAAGATAAACAAAAAGTGCTAATATTTTAAAAGACTACTAATGTTTGCCCTAAGACAAGCATTTTACCGCTACGTGAACAGGTAGAAAGTTAGGAAATAAATAGAAAACCATGAAGACTGGAGAATTGCAGGACTTTGTAGGGAGTTTATTTTAGTCTCCTGGAGTTTTTTTGACAGCATTTACCTTTTTGAAACATCCCACAAAACTATTCACCTATTCTCTTATAGGATAATATATATGAGCAAGAAGAAACGAAATCTATGTATTAGCCACACTGCATTTTACATGTCATCATATATATAGAAATTGAGCAAAAACAGGCACTGTAAAAGCAATTACTCAAGCTGAAAAAAAAAAGATTTGCTGCCATTTCCATTCTTGAGTTTCTTGTTTTCACAATTTTAAATGTCATCCCCTAGAGGAGGGCATGGCAACCCACTCCAAAATTCTTGCCTGAAGAATCCCATGAACAGAGGAGCCTGGTGGACTGCAGCCCATAGGGTCGCAAAAGAATCACATACCACTGAAGTGACTTAGCATGCATACATGCAAGATAGAAAAAGGGCTTCCCAGATGGCACTAGTGGTAAAGAACCACCTGCCAATGCAGGAGATAAGAGACGTGGGTTTGATCTCTAGGTTAGGAAGATCCCCTAGAGGAGTGCATGGCAACCCACTCCAGTATTCTTGCCTGGAGAATCCCATGGACAGAGGAGTCTGGCAGGCTACAATCTATAGGGTTGCAAGAAGTTGGACACAACTGAAGCCCCTTAGCACACACACAAGATAGAAAGTGATGTGGTTTTATGAATTTTTCAAAATTTTGTTTGCTTTTTGTTTTGAGTTAGGAAAGATACCCAAAACACAGATTGGTAGCTAGACCTTTAAACCCCCTCATTCTCAAATGTGAAATAGTCTCCTATTTCTAAACTAGCCATGAAGGCCAAAAAACAGATTATAACAAGTATAGTAATGGGCCAGCAACAGATGTTTGAAAAATTAATAATCATGCTTTACAGGGATGCTGTCTGTCAGAATGATCTAAGCATTCTAGAAATCAGAGCCTGATCCCTTAAACAGACAATCTCATGAAGATGCCAATTACTTTTGAACAAGCAGCTCTGAAATAAAAGACAAATATCATGAAGCTCTAAAGCAAAAGATAAATAAAATTTAAAATATACCTCAGCACTTGGTGATACAAGAAGAATAAAACATTTTTCTATTAAGAAAAATCCATGGATGCCTCCAATTAATCCCAACAGTTTCCAAATATGCCCTTTGTTTTCATAGAAATGTCCAAACTCTGAGGTTTCCTGCATATGTAAGCCAAGAATCTAAAAAGAAGAGACAGACATAAATTTTGATGACCTAAATGTAAATGACTAGGTCCATTGTTGAATACGTTCAATTTCCATTTTGGGGAACCCCATGACAACACCTGAAATCATTCACAGACAGTTTACTTCTAGAGGTATGAATCCTTCCACTATATGATTTACTCAGGGTCAAATAAGATGGGAGAAAAGAAAACAGAGCTTTGAATAACCTCTGCCAATGAGTAGACTAAAGCCTAAGCTTATCTCAGCAAGTGTGGCTTAAATTTTCATACATTCTCAGTCCTTCAGCTGAATGTTTTTCAGTTCAATCTGTCCCTATTTGCACAACAATGTTCTATAACAAATCAATGTTTTTTAATATCCAGAACAAATATAAAGATATTTCATCCAGGGTTTATTCTCCCCATGCCTCATAGCAATTAAAGCTGTTAATCAGTGTTCAAATAAGTAAGAAATCCACCTGAAAGGTTTTTTCCATTGAGTATGCCCAGCAATATTGTCAGCTCCTTGGGACATAAAAGGATACCAGAAAAGCATCAGGAATTTTCCTTGAGTTGACTCATCCCATTGGTTGACTCATCCCACTGGTTGACCTCATGACTTCTTATGAGCAAGTAAATTATAATGTATCATATTCCCTTCATAGGAGAAGACAGTTTGGGAAACAATTCAGCAGTCTCCACATTTAGGATGTTACTGATCATTATATTTAAAAAAGAATTTATCTGTGTATATGTTCATATCAATGTGTACAGATATTTATGTATATATACATGTATGTACATGTGTGAGTATATGTGTAGATCTCTGTGTACACATCAAGTGTATGGACATCACTAAAGACAAACAAATGTTAGCCCACTTTTTTTAAAAAGAATTTTTTTTTAAGGTGGACCATTTTTTAAATTGAGTTTGTTACAATGTTGCTTCTGTTTTATGTTTTGGTTTTTTGCCCATGAGATATGTGGAATCTTAGCTTGCCAACTAGGGATCAAACCCTCACCCCCTGCACTGAAAGTGAAGTCTTAACCACTGGACTGCCAGAGAAGTTTCCACATTTTCCTTTGGTAAAGACATTGAAGGACACTCCCCTAATATTTGTAATTACCATTATTTCACAAAACAAGGACACTGTAATGTCACAAAAGAAACAGGAAAACCTCATAATTTCAGAATAAAATGTAGATCTTAAAGTAGAATCAACATAGCTAGTTAAAAGAGGAAATGATGCCAGTGGGATTTTTCTCATTTCTATGCAGACCTTTAAACACTTGCCTTGGATCACGTTCAGGAACCACTGATTTTTCTAGCTTTCTGCCACACTGGTACTGTGTCTGTCTTCCTCTTCTGGATAACTCTGTCCTCTCTTTCTTCAAGTAAAGCAACTGCCTCCTAAGCAAAGCAACTGCCTTCTCAGCTACGTTTTCCTCTGTAATATATCTCCGTAGGGCCAGTTGACTGTCCCACCCAACCCATACCCAATCCTGCTGCCTTGGGCTCTGGGCTTTCCCACTGAGGGAGACCGGGGCAGTCTTAAGATCCTGTTGCTACTTCCCAGGATCCTGGGCTGTGAAGAGCTCTGCACCCACTACAGTGACATAGAAACAGGCTTTGGCCACTGCCTCAAGTAAATAAACCCTGAAATATTTCCAGAAAATTAGATTACCAGGGAGATTAAAACTAATAATGTTTTGTTTCATATCTACAATGCTCACTTTGCAATTTTCAGAGCATCTAATAATTTTTGAGCCTCTAACCAACAAGAGGGACCCTGGAGGAAAATGCCAGAGGCCTGTGGAAAGTTTTACTATCTCAGGTTTTGTGAGAGGAGGGGGAATCATTTGCTCATCATGATCCATCATGAGAGATCTCAGAAGGAATGGATAGCCTCATCTGAAGACCCTTTTCCCTGAACTCTTGCATCTCAGGTCCTAACCCTTCCATTTCTGACAAATAAAGAGCCTCCAAAGACTTCAACAAAGAGCCAGCTGCTGGAGCTTGCCTGTTTCTTAAAGGGTGGAGAATCTACCTGTCAATGCAGGAGACATGGGTTTGATCCCTGGGTTGGAAATATATGCTGGAGAAGGACATGGTAACCCACTTCAGTATTCTTGTCTGGGAAATCCCAAGGACAGAGGACCTGGTGGGCTACAGTCCACGGGGTTGCAAAAGAGTTGGACACAACCTAGTGACTAAACAAACAACAAAAACAGACACTAATAGTTGGGCAAGAGAGAGAAATTCATTTTGATGGTTCAGATGAAGAGAGCTTTAATGATGGTGCCATGACAGAGGTGTGGGCAGGGTCAAGGGTATGAATGAGGGGTAATGAGACACCCCAGAGACTAGCAACCCCAGGAAACCATTACCACTTTTAAGGCTGAAAGGGCAAAGGGCAAAGGTTGGAAATGATGTTACCAAACTCCAATGGCGGAGGAGCTAGGGACCCATGGGAGCTGTAACATTGCAGGTAATGAGCTGCTTCTAGAGACAGTGTCAGAGGGAGGGAGCAAGGAAGAAGTACCCCTGCCATTCTCTCCTCCCACCTTGGCCTTTCTGTGGTGTCCCCGCTGGGGAACCCAAACAACAATCCAACCTGCATGGAGCTGAGGGGATACAGTCTTCTGGGGCAGAACACACAGCGGACAAGAGCAGAGAATCGATCTGATGAGGTTGGGGGCCAGCAGAGAAAAACTAGTATATATTACAGCCCATTCATTTTTATTTACAGATACTCACCTTTCATGAATTTTCCTTAATAGTGACAGGGACAGAATAAAGGGATAAAGTAGGTGACTATATAGTTAATTATACAACAGGGGATTGAAAGTAGAAAAAAATATGGGAGACCCTCATAAGTTAATGATTACTCAAGAGAGCAGGTTTGCTTAACCACAAAACCAAGCAGACTTGTTTAGCAACAAAAGAATGCAACAGAAGCACAAGACATGCCCCAAATCAATAAAACAGTGGTGGCATGAGACCCATACCCTGCTTGGTGAGCTCAATAAATTAATGATCCTTAGGACATAAAATTCAGTAATTTATGGACCTAGCTTGAGCACGTAGGGACAAGAAAACTCTCTTGCCCAAGCTGTAGGAGGAGCTGATGATGGAAGCAAGACGTCTACTCAAGGGAAATTTCTTCTCCCCCTCCCTCTTATCCTTTGATTATAAAACAGTAGCCCAGTAAGTTCTTAGGGCATGGCACCCCCTTGTAAGCCTCACAAGTGTCCTATTCTAATAAACCACATTTTATCTATGACTTTGCCTCTTGCTGAATTCTCTTCTGCGCTGAGACATAGAGGACTCTGGTACCAAAGCTCTTTGGAGCCCTGGAAATGACACCCAATGATTTCAATAGGAATTTGTATCTGATCACTTATTTTTTAATTTCAAAAATAAGAATAACCTGGTGAATCGAATGACTGATCATCTCTTTTCTCCTGCAAGGGCTTTGGGGAAATAACAGTGATTTCCAAGGAAAACACTGGCCACTGGATCTATGCATCCAGGTCACTGTGAAATTCTTCATAAACACCTTCAATGGCTAAACATAAATTGAAACTAGAAACACTCCAGATGAAACGGAAAATAGCAGCTTACCTGAGGGATGAGGTGGAGCAGAGCATCCCCAGAAAGTGTCCCAACAGCCAGGCCCACAAACAGCTGTAAAATGAGCCTGTAGTTCTCCTCGCAGCTGTGGAAAAGGATCAGTGTCGTCCCAAGCATGGAGCCCAGCGTAAGCAGCGTCACCGCCACAGTGCTGTAGCCATATTCTGAGTCAAAAAGAGATCAAAACCAGTCAGAGGCCCCTGGGAGTGCTTCTGCCGGTGAACATGGTAAAAGAATCCATCCTATACTACAATAGCTAGGGATATAAAATTGTTTTGTGAGTGCCATATTGGATTTAAAGTTTCAATTTGTAAGGAAACTTACTAATTTACTCCATTGTTTTGAAGTTACCCCTTGTTAAAAAAATAATCACTGTAGCAAGGAGCTAGCTTACCTCCTACCCTCAAAGAAAACAATTTCTCTTGCTTTAAACTACAAGCTTGGGACTTCCCTGGTGGTCCAATGGTTGAGAATCCGCCGTTCAGTGCAGGGGACACGGGTTCGATTGCTGGTCAGGGAACTAAGGTTCCACAAGCCACAGGGCAACTAGACAAGACAGCAAACTGTGACTGCTGAGCGCCGTGCACCCTAGAGCCCATGAACTGCAACTAGAGAAGCCCCCGCATGCTGCAACTAGAGAAAATTCTACACGCCACAATGAAGACCCAGTGCAGACAAAAAAATTAAAACTAAAAAACAAACTATAACCTTCACTGACAGGCAGTGGTAATATTTGTCATCTAACCACATTTAAACCTTTCGAAGGCAAGAAGCAATGGGACAGAAAGAGCGTACGGTCTGGGCCACTGTAGATCTGTATTTGCGGACAAAATGAGTACTTCCTTCCAAAAGGTCTCAAAATTATTTGTAATATCAAAAGTTTTTACTATTCTCTGTGACTAAAATGAGTGACTGTATTGGTAAAAACTAATCAATGAATGAATAAAGGGTGATAATATAAATTTGGACAGCCTAACTTTTCAATTATTACAATAATTTTTCTGACCCCTAAAATATATTCCATATTTCTAAGATTCTACATTTTCAAAAATATTCAGAAAGTACAGTTTTTCACAATTATTCCAACAGAAACAAACATGTGGAAGGAGAGAAGAAATAAAAGAGTAGAGGAAGAAAGGAAAGAGAAAGATTAAAACAGAAAAAAATAGCTTTCAGAGTCAAGTGTACATTATTTGGGTATAAACCATATTCAAACACCATTTTCCACTGGTTATAGATATTCAGGGAAAATACTCTGTTTCAACTTATTTAGAAATTACTAACTTGTTTGTAAACAATGAAGATAGGTCATTACCACATCAAACTATCATTTCCTTTTATAACTACAAATAAGTGACAAATTAAATTGAACAATTCAGTTATCATACTACTTAAAGCCCACTGAAGATTTTAAGAAACTACCCTCTTCAAGTTTGTTATAATTGAAGACGTTCCATCTTCATCATTCTTGTACTTTTCTGGAACGTTGACTCTCGACAGCAGATCATGTTAATAACACTAGCTAGTAAGATGATAATAGACGTGTGATGTGAAGAGGACCTTTATTAAATTATACGCACTGCCATTAAACAGAGATTGAACGTTAAAACGAAGTTGGTAGCATACTCAGAGCAGGCTAAAACTTTCACACTTTGATTTTTTTTCCCACTGTCACCACAACTCCCTGGCAGCTAAGCAATCTCTACAAATTGGTTGCTGTTCAGTGGATATACAGTTTCAGTTTTGCAAAATGAAACAGTTCTAGAGACCTGTTGCAGAGCCATGTGAAAATACTTAACACTACTAAGCTATACACTTAGAAGGATTGAGATGGTAAATGTTATGTACATTTTTACCACATTAAAAGAATAACAAGGGAGAATTCCCTGGTGGTCCAGTGGTGGAGACTCCTTGCTGCCAATGCATGGAACATGGGTTTGATGCCTGATAGGGGAACTAGGCTCCCATATGTCATGCAGTCAAAAATTAAAATAGTTCAGAATGATCATACAGCTACCTAAAGGTTTTATTTTGCTCTAATTTAATATCTATTTTATTAAAAAAAAATCCCTAGAGATAGTTCATCCAGTTTCACATCCTACTTTTCCACAAATAGACTCTAAGTGGGAACATGATTCTTCTCAACTAACCTGTAAATTAAAGACATTTGAAGTTTAATCTGAGCACCCAGCAGTCTAATCAAGTTCAAAGTTACCACACTTTTCTGGTAGGTACAAAATATCACCAAATGTCAAGAACTCACAAGGACAAATTAGGGGTTGATGTTTCCTAGGCAAAAGGCAAAGTTTCAGGTTCTTCAGTTCTTTTCCCTTTGTCCTGAGGGTGGCTTTGCTGTTGTTCAGTCACTAAGCCGAATCTGACTCTTCACAACCCCATGGACTGCAGCACACACGGCTCCTCTGTCCTCCACTATGTCCTGGAGTTTGCTCAGATTCATGTCCATTGGGTTGGCGATGCCATCCAACCATCTCATCCTCTGTCATCCCTTTCTCCTCCCGCCTTCAATCTTTCCCAGCATCCAGGTCTTTTCTAATGAGTCGGCTCTTTGTATCAGGTGGGCAAGTACTAGAGATTCAGCTTCGGCATCAGCCCTTCCAATGAATATTTGGGGTTGATTTCCCTTAGGATTGACTGGTTTGATCTCCTTGTAGTCCAAGGGACTCTCAAGAGTCTTCTCCAACACCACAATTCAAAAGCATCAATTCTTTAGTGCTCAGCCTTCTTTATGGTCCAACTGTCACATCTGTAGATGACTACTGAGCTACAGTGTGGTTTTGGAAGACAAAGGATGTTTTATTCCTTGAGAGCTTGTAAAACTTTCTAGGTCTTCTATGAGTCAGATTTCACCTGCTCTCCTGTGGTAAGAACCATCTGAAAATCATAAAATCTCTGACTTTTGTTGCCACCAGACTCTGCAGACTTACTCTAGTTCCCTATATAGTGTCATGGTGTCTTGATTGGACTCAGATTCCTTATAAATGTTACTCGTCCTTAAAACAGAACTGGACGTACTACCAATTATAATAAAATTTTAGTCAATTCCAAGCAGCTTCTTTGAATAGATCTGAAATTATTTCTGCTCAGCTATAACATTCTTTCCTGGAAGTTCAGTTGAAGACAGCTCTTAGAAGTTGAGTTTCAGCATACTGAACACTGTGTTCTTAATAACATCTTCCTGTGTCTTCCACTCTTTAACATCTTACATTCCTGCACTTTCAAAAGGCCAACATCACAAGTCTTTCTCTTTAGTTATTTGATGCAACATTTTAAATTGAGGAAAGTGATTTTTTTTTTTTTAGGTTTTTTGGTGTGTATGATTTGTATAAATTTTTCTCAGGAAGACTGTTTCCTAGAAGGATATAGAAGTCAATTTAAATGGGAATAAACTTTTTCTTGGATCTTCAGTCAAAAACCCTGTTTCTGAATGGCCTGTATGACCAGACACAGTGTCAGGGAATAGAAACAAATATGGGAGCTCCTAGGTGCCATGATCCAGTCCTGTTCATCCATTTTTGAGCCATCACTGGCCAGAAGTGTTGAATTATTTAGCTGCTCATTTTTAATGAAGTTTTTTTTTCCTCTCAGTGAATGTGAAGTCTTAAATATATAGGCCTGGCATGATGAGTCACTTGATGTAGAATCTATTATGAGTTAGAAATAAGGGCTGAACAATTCGGCTATGACGGGCATTGCAGACTATCTCAAAGAAAAAGAAAAGCAGTTCTGAAAAAAAAAATGTAACATCCTCAGATCAAAGGTAATATTTTAAATATGGTTAACTGTCATATTTTTACTATTCATCATACCTGTTCTTAGGCCGCCATTTTTTGGTCATTTTTCTGGTTTTGTTTTCCCAAACTCTCTCAACACAATTAAGTGAATGATTTCTCCACTGACTAAAGTCCCTTCTGGGATGAAGTTGTTTATGGATTCTCTATTTTGTCCAATTTTTAATCTAACAGTCCACATGCCATGTGTCCAGTTCTGCACAACATTTTATAACTACTTATGACTATAGTTTATTAAAAATAATAGGGTATTTTGGTAAGTGGTAAGAAAAACGTTTTCTCACTCTGAGATCATTTTGATGGTCCTCATATTTATGTCTTCAAAAGATCTTTATGAAGAACTCAGGTAAATAAAATGGCATTTTTATTGCAAGAAAATAAATAAACTTCAGGTGTTTTAAATTTATAGAACACACTTTTGTACATATTATCCCATTGAAATTTCACTGGTGTCTTGGAAGTCTTACAGTAAAGTTCATGTACTGTGATGATGCTATGGGTCACAGGTGAGTGTGAATTCTTTTTCTTTTCTCTTTTGGCTATACCATGCCACATGTGAGCTCTTAGTTTCCTGACTGGGGATTGAACTGACACCCTCTGCATTAGAAACATAGAGTCTTAACATCTGGACTGTCAGGGAAGTCCCAAGTGTGAACAGTGGTCCCTGCACTTCCTGGGGCTGCCACATTCAGGAGGCTCGTACCTCCCTGGCCTGGTCACTGCCAGCCCAGAGCAGCTTCTTTGGTTTACCCCAACATGCCTTCATTATTTCATGTGTGCCATGATGTGTGAAAGGATAGCAAGCCTTGTGGAATCACTGCTTTGCACGGTGCAGGGAAAGAGACAGGCTTGAGAAATATAGATTGTAGAAGATCGCAGAGCTGGCTGGGGACAGACAGCATGATTCAATTCTGCATTTCTGATCCCAACACTGATGTTCTTTCTCTTACACTATGCTATTTCTCAACTATCAACTTTTTTTTTTTTTTGCAGAGATGTTCATAGTAAGTTTTTTCAAATAGCCAAAAACTGAAAATAATCCACTTTTTCAAAGGTGAATGGTTAAGCAAAATATGGTATATTCATACCAAAGAAGCAGTTCAGTTCATTTTCTCAGTCGTGTCCAACTGTTTGCGACCCCATGGACTGCAGCATGCCAGGTTTCCTTGTCTATCACCAACTCCTAGAGTTTGCTCAAACTCATGTCCATTGAGTCGGTGATGCCATCCAAACATCTCATCCTCTGTCGTCCCCTTTTCCTCCTACCTTCAATCTTTCCCAGCATCAGGGTCTTTTCCAATGAGTTAGTTCTTTGCATCAGGTGACCAAAGTAGTGGAGATTCAGCTTCAGCATCAGTCCTTCCAATGAACATTCAGGACTGATTTCCTTTAGGATTGACTGGTTGGATCTCCTTGCTGTCCAAGGAACTCTCAAGAGTCTTCTCCAACACCACAGTTCAAAAGCATCAATTCTTCACTGTTAAGCCTTCTTTATGGTTCAATTGTCACATCCATACATGACTACTGAAAAAACCATAGCTTTGACTAAATGGTCCTTTGTTAGCAAAGTAATGTCTCTGCTTTTTAATATGCTATCTAGGTTGGTCATAGCTTTTCTTCCAAGGAGCAAGCATCTTTTATTTTCATGACTGCAATCACCATCTGCAGTGATTTTGGAGCCCCCAAATATAAAGTCTCTCACTGTTTCCATTGTTTCCCCATCTATTTGTCATGAAGTGATGGGACCGGATGCCATGATCTTCGTTTTTTGAATGTTGAGTCTTAAGCCAACTTTTTCACTCTCCTCTTTCATCAAGAGGGTCTTTAGTTCCTCTTCACTTTCTGCCATAAGGGTGGTGCCATCTGTGTATCTGAGGTTATTGATATTTCTCCCAGCAATCATGATTCCAGCTTGTGATTCATCCAGCTAGGCATTTCACATGATGTACTCTGCATATAAGTTAAATAAGCAGGGTGACAATATAGTCTTGATGTACTCCTTTCCCAATTTAGAACCAGCTCGTTGTTCCATGTCTGGTTCTAACTGTTGCGTCTTGACTTGCATACAGATTTCTCAGGAGGCAGGTAATGTGGTCTGGTATTCCCATCTTAGGAATTTTCCACAGTTTGTTGTGATCCACACAGTCAACGGCTTTGGCGTAGTCAATGAAGCAGAAGTTTTTCTAGAATTATCTTGCTTTTTTCTATGATCCAACAGATGTTGGCAATTTGACCTCTCATTCCTCTGCCTTTTATTTTCTAAATTCAGCTTGAACATCTGGAAGTTCTCAGTTCATGTACTGTTGAAGCCTGATTTAGAGAATTTTGAACATTACTTTGCTAGCATGTGAGATGAGTGCAATTGTGCGGTAGTTTGAACATTCTTTGGCATTGCCTTTCTTTGGGGTAGGAATGAAAACTGACCTTTTCCAGTCCTGTGACCACTGCTGAGTTTTCTAAATTTGCTGACATATTGAGTACAGCATTTTCACACCATCATCTTTTAGGATTTGAAATAGCTCAACTGGAATTCCATCACTTCCACTAGCTTTGTTCATAGTGATGCTTCCTAAGGCCCACTTGACTTTGCATTCCAGGATGTCTGGCTCTAGGTGAGTGATCACACCCACCATCGTGGTTACCTGGGTCATTAATACCTATTTGTATAGTTCTTCTGTGTATTCTAGCCACCTTTTCTTAATCTCTTCTGCTTCTGTTAGGTCCATACTGTTTCTATCCTTTATTGTGCCCATCTTTGTCTGAAATATTCCCTTGGTATCTCTAATTGTCTTGAAGAAATCTCTAGTCTTTCCCATTCTATTGTTTTCCTCTATTTCTTTGCATTGATTGCTTAGGAAGGCTTTCTTATCTCTCCTTACTATTCTTTGGAACTCTGCATTCAGATGGGTATATCTTTCCTTTTCTCCTTTGCCTTTCACTTCTCTTCTTTTCTCAGCTATTTGTAAGGCTTCCTCAGATAACCATTTTGCCCTTTTGCATTTCTTTTTATTGGGGATAGTTTTGATCACTGCCTCCTGTACAATGTTACAAACCTCCTTCCATAGTTTTTCAGGCACTCTGTCTATCAGATCTAATCCCTTAAATCTATTTCTTACTTCCACTGTATAATCATAAGGGATTTGATTTAGGTCATACCTGAATGGTCTAGTGGTTTTCCCTACTTTCTTCAATTTAAGTCTGCTTTCGACAATAAGTAGTTCATGATCTGAGCAACAGTCAGCTCCAGGTCTTGTTTTTGCTGACTGTTATAGATTTTCTCCATCTTCAGCTACAAAAAATACAATCAGTCTGATTTCAGTATTGACCATCTGGTGATGTCCATGTATAGTCAACTTTTGTGTTGTTGGAAGAGGGTGTTTACTATGGCCAGTGTGTTCTGTTAGCAAAACTCTTTGTCTTTGCCTTTGCCTTTGCCTTTGCCCTGGTTCTACTCAGTAATAAAAAAAAAAACCAATTTATTAATACACAAAACAATCTAGATGGATTATAAGGAAATTTTGATGAGTGGAAAAATACCCTGAATCCCAAAAGGATTTATACTGTATGATTTCATTTCTATAACATTCTTGAAATGATAAAGCTATTCAACTATGGTCTGTGATTCAACTATGGTCTATGACTGAGTCAAAGATAGGGGATAGAATTGATTTATGTAAGTTAGCTACAAAATATAAAATATTCATTGAACTGTAGTATAGCATAGGTGGTTAAAAACAAGGACTATGGGACCAAATTACCTGTGTTTGAATCCCAATTCTATCAATTACTAGCTATGTGTCTTTGGGCAAGTTATTTAACTTCCAGTTACCTGAGTTTCATCATCTCTAAAGTGAAGATAATAATAATTTATAGCTGGTAGCATTGTTGTAAGGACTCAATGAGCTGATCAAAGTAAAATGCTTAAAACAGTGCCTGGTGTATGGTATGTATCCTCCTTCATCATCATAAATCCATTGTGCGGATTGTATGCATTGTGTGCATTGGCTTTCTGAGTGAAGAGCCAGGACTTACTCTCCAGCGTGGTGGGTGCCATCTTTGCTTGTTGGTTCTGGGGCAGCTGGCAAGAACAGCTGAGCAATTGCTGAATGATTCCTGGACTCATTTGCTTAAAGTCCTCCTTAGAAATGGGTGAACGCTTGTTCTGTAGAAATATGTTCACCAACTGCCTGGCAGAGAAGCAAGTCTGTAGGAGGCAGAACATACATTGTTACCAACCTCAGCACTGGACCAAATTCACCATCAACTACCATCCTGGAGGAATCAGGACTAAACTGGAAGGGTTCAAGTCAACACATTACTATGTGTGTTTCCTTGCAAACTTCTAACCATACATAATTCTCGAGGATTGTTTTTCATCTCTAATTAAAGCAGCTGTATCTCACTTTCATTCTGAGTATTGTGTGGTAGGAGTTTTGCAAACGTTTTTCTTTCCTGAAAGGAGATGCAGATTGTTTTACAATGTGCTAAATGGTGTTCTAACCAGCAGCCTAAGCAAGCCTTAAGACTCTTGTTGGGGGCATGGCTTTGTATTATTAATGAAGTTAAAACTTTATAGGATAAACAGGAGCTCTGGAGGAATAAGATCATTGTCTTTAATATTATCTGATTTAATAAGCCTGTGTCAGCAACATGAATTTTCAAAAGCAATAAAGGTAAAGGTAATATTTTAAAAAGTGGATGCTGTGTCAACTTGCTGGTGTGTAAGCACTAAATGATATGGTGACCTATGTTCTTTGACAGCCCTTCACCACAAAAACAATTGAAATCATTGTTATTGCCTACAGATTTCACTAGTTTTTATCTACTTTTTCATATTGTATAGGGATATTTATGAAAGAAGTAGCTTAACAATAAATGAAACAGATCTCTAACAATTGCCTGAAAACATTTGTCCACTTCAGAAGTGCTAAGGGCTGACACTTTATGCATCAAAAATTACATTGAAAAGTTTTCATATGTGGATGAGAAGGGTGTGTAGTTTCACTAGCACAAATGAATGTCTTCTAGTGAAATAAGACCCCAATGCAAGAGCAGTGTGATCTGAGGTCACAGTAAGGTATCTTTAAAAAAATCAGTGATGTCCAAGGATTGGTTTGCCATGCTATAGAAAGTAGGGATTTTAAACAAAGACACATGGCTAATGAGAAAATGATGATGTTTGCTGGTTTTTCCCACATAAAAATCCTCTGGGATGATCCAAAGGGTTAAAAAGCTTTATCTTGATTGGGAGACATTTGGTTGCATGGAACAGAGCCACTTAAACCGCCAAACACCCAGAGGAGGATGTGTTAAGGTTACAGAGGATGTCTGACATGGGAAGGACAGGCACATTTTATGAGGAATTCAGTTGGAAGCTGGAAAATGAAAACCAAAGATTTTTCTCTATTTCTTCAGGGCTCTGTATTTTCTCCTTTCTGTTTCCCCCTGCAGATATCTATTTCCCTTCACAGTCTGGCCTTTTCTCTTTAATAAACACATGGCCTTCTCTCTTTAGTAAACACATGGCTTTCTCTCTTTAGTAAACACATGGCTTTCTCTCTTTAGTAAACACATGGCCAGGTACCTCCCTGGCAGTCCAGTGGTTAAGATTTCACCTCCCAATGCAGGGGGTGTAGGTTCGATCCCTGCTCGGGGAGATCAGCTCCTATATGCCCCACAGGCAAAAACAAAAAACAGAAGCAATATTGTAACAAATTCAATAAAGACTTTAAAAGTGATCCACATCCAAAAAATCTTAAAAAAAAAGTAAAAGGCCATATAAGCCCCAACCCATTCCATTTACCTGATGCGAAGAGCCGACTCACTAGAAAAGATCCTGATGCTGGGAAAGAGGGAAAGCAAAAGGAGAAGAGGGAGGCAGAGGATGAAATGGCTGGATAGCATCACTGATTCAGTGGACATGAATTTCAATGAAATTGAAATGGACATGAAATTCAATGGACACAAATTCATGAATGGACATGAACTTGGGCAAACTCTGGGAGATGGTGAGGGACAGGGAGGTCTGGGGTGCTGCAGTCCATGAGGTCGCAAAGAGTCAGACATGACTTAGTGACTGAACAGCAACGTTATTCATCGTAATAGTATGCTTGTAACTGCAAAATACTGTAAATAACTCATATGTTCATAAATAGAAGAAAGAATAAAGTATGCACACACAATATACTAATATGGAGTTATAAATAATAAAGATTGCTGTGAACTGAAAAAAAAAATTGGATTGAGTCTGCAAGTCCTGACAGATCTGATTGTCTCAGCAAGGCCATGGATGGGTTTTCTTGTTCCAATGTTATTTGATTCCATCAGTTTTGCCCCCAAGACAGGAAAGGACATCATACTGTTCAAATATGGCTGCTGGACTCAGCCCAGTGGGTGGGGAAGGCATTTCTCAGAAAGACTGGGCAAGAACTCCAAAATGTTTCTATTACAAGAAGCAACAACAGAAAGCTAAACTTGTAATTTTTTTCCCCTTTATCAAAATAATTTACACCAAAGACAATAGTCTCTTTTGCACTATTTATTAATCATGGAACAGAACCACATTATCATTAAAAATACTAGCAATGATGAAGGGAAACTAACCATAAACATCTTATGATGAATCCTTCATAATAAATATTCTTACTGAAAGATGCCTGACTGGGAAATAAAAGAGCGGAGAAATAGACATAAAGAGAATGTCATGCATCTCTCCCCAGTTCATTGTCAAGGAATTGAATAGTTTCCAGTTTTAGAACACCTTCTTGTAGAGTAAGGTTATTCTATTATAAGCTTCTATGCCCTTGATATTTACTTGATATTCCTATACTATTTAGGTTACTATTGCATTACATTTCTTCTGAAATCACTAATACAAATGTCCTTAAAGGTGATTCATTATATCCTTTAAATTTTGGCAAACTATTTTTAATAAAGAAGAAAATAGAATTAAAATTAGATGATTCAGTCAATAACCTTTAAAACAGCTTTATTCTTTAAACTAAAACTTCAATATAATTGTACACTTGTGTTGATGTCATGAGACCTTTGTGGAAACTTTAAAAACACATTCTAAAGTGTCGCTTCCTGCATTTTAGTTTTGAGAATCACTTGGAGGGCTGGTTAAAAGATAGGGTTCTGGGCTCCACAATCAGAGTGTATAATTCAGTAGATTCTGGGGTGGGACCCGAGAATTCCCATTTCCAACAATGTCCCAGGTGCTGCTGATACTGCTGGCCCAGGGACAACACCTCAAGACTGACTGGTCCAAATAATACAGGCAGGATCTTCAGATCTAGTCTCTTACTTTAGGGTCCCCTCCAGAGTCACAAAGAAAGTGAATGTTGAAACAGATAATTGAGAAAGAAGAGGTTTTGTTTATCTTGCGTAGTCATCACAGAAGATGACAGTTACTGTTCTTAGAAAATGCATGGCTTAAGCAAGTAATCCCTAAATTTTAAGAAATAACCTTCATTCTTTATGCAAATAGGGTCTCCATCAGACAAATGAGTTCCCTTCCTAAGAAGAGCTGGCCCTGAAGGAATATTTAAGGAGAACTTACAAACAAGGATTAATACAGGCATCAACTTATTTCCTTCAGTGAATACACTGTGAGTTTAAAATAATCAGCTTTAATTGATGCCCTTACTATGTAGCCTAATTAATAGAAATTTACTTTTTAAAATATATCATAGCAAAAATAGGCAATACTACCCAATCATGTATTCATAACTTACAGGAACAACAGTTACTATTGTTAGAAATGTTTACAGAATTTTTCTCTTTCAATATACAGATTTGTGCCTAATAGGAATAACAACTTATCCAAGATACAAACAAAAAGTAGTTTTATTTCTTTAAATTAATATTTATTAAACAATAGCATGGTTGTTAAGAGCACAGAATATGCTCTGGGACAACGTATGCATATATCCTCAATTTCTGTGAACTTAATCAACTACTTATTAGTTCCATGACTCAATTTCCTCATTGGTAGGATGGAATCATTTAACCTAGCCTCATACGGCTGTTGTAATAACTAAATGAAGAAATTCAGGGGAAACTCTGCAGTGTCTAACACATAGTATTAATTTACTCGTTAAATATAAGCCATTATCATGGAATATCAATTTTCCAAGATTTTAAATGATAAGAGCAGGGAAGGTTTCTATGTGTACCAGAGTCTGAAAAATGCTGAATTCAATAAGACTAAAGAATTTTATTTACTACAGGACCTCCCCAGGCGTGTTAATATGCTACAGTGCAATACATATCTCTATTTCCCAAACAGATTTGATGATAAGAATTTAAGAATTTTTAAGAATTATCACAGGACTTCCCTGGTAGTCTAGTAGTTAAGACTCTGCCCTTCCAATGGACAGGGTGTGAGTTCAATCCCTCACTGGGGAACTAAGATCCCACATGCCATGAGGCAAGGCCAAAAAGAAAGAAGTATTATCTAGATTTCCCTGGTGGCCTAGTGGTTAAGAATCTGTCTGCGGATGCATGGGACACAGGTTTGATCCTTGGTCTGGGAACTAAGATCCCACATGCCGCAGTGCAACTAGGCCTGTGGGCCACAACCACTGAATCTGCAGGCCCTAGAGCCGGTGCTCCCCAACAAGAGAAGCCACTGCAAGAAGAAGCCCGTGCACCACGACAACAGAGTAACCCCTCCTCACTGCAACTAGAGAAAGCCCTAGTGCAGCAAAAAAGACCTAGCGCAGCCAAATAGCAAACAAACAAGACAAAAACAAGTATTATCTAGTAGACTAATGAATGTACTTTGGAACACAACTTCAGGAAGTAAGAATAAGAATATATTTATAGGCCCATATACCACCTTTTCTCAAAAACCTTCTCAGTGCCACCTACTATACAAATATTTCTCTGTTGCTCACAATGCAAAGTAATCTCATCATAATCGAATCTAAATTTGAAGCATTCATTCATGATTGTTTTTGTATGTCTATATCCACCCACTATCCTGGTAGCTCCATAGGAACTGTGCCTGTTTTTGTTCAATTCTTTACCCCTAGTGCACACAATGGTGACTGATAAATGGTCGCATGTTTACTGAGTTATTCATGAATTCAGGATGAAGGAAAGAGTAATATATACCATTCTCCTAAATATTTTGGCCTCAAGTTTTAAATCTGCAGAGATATACTTGTTAAAGGAAAAATCCCTGACTACACTGTGGAAAATAGAATATTTTTACATTTAAGGAAATCTACATTACCCTTGAAGTTTTCTACAACACTTAGAGAATGTTCACAGTTGCTTCCTTTGACAGTACAATGACACAAGAGGAATAATGACAATACCTGATCCCAGGAAATTGGACCATCTTCTGATTCTGGGTCCATGGATACAGATAGATTAGGGTAGTCTCCATCATGAATTGTTAGGCTGTTTTGTTTCCTTCTAAGCTGATGGATTTTATCTTTTCTGATACAGGTACTTTTAGTCCAGAGAGTGTTGAGGAGCTTGTCTAGTTCTAGAAATTTCATACAAAATTTGGTGTCAGAATAGACAAGCCAGTTTAAGAATAATCACAATTTCACATGGCCACAGCATAGATATGTTACTAAGTAAATTTCTAAGTTCTAATGAAAAGCCAAGAAATTATTCTGAATAAGAATGAAGAACATTTATACTTCACATGGATATTGATTCCCTCACAACATCTTGCCTAAGCTTTAGAGCTGAACCATGATGAAATGGGCCATTCCATCAATGGCATGCCTTCTGGTAAGTCAGCTAATGCTTTTTCTAGGTGTCCCCTATAAAAATGAAAACAAAGGATGAAACCGAATTAATCCTTAGAAACTCTATTCCCTTTAAGCACCATACATCCTTAGTACATTAACTATGATTTTAAAGTAAAGTCAATCTAATGATATCCTCTTAAATGTTTAATGTGGAAAGAGATAGGTATTTTTTTATTTTTATTTTTCCATTCATTTTTATTAGTTGGAGGCTAATAAAAATTAGTTATTTTTATTAGTTATTAGTTGGAGGCTAATTACTTTACAATATTGTAGTGGTTTTTGCCATACATTGACATGAATCAGTCATGGATTTACATGTGTTCCCCATCCCGATCCCCTCTCCCGCCTCCCTCTCCATCCCATCCCTCTGGGTCTTCCCAGTGTACCAGCCCTGAGCACTTGTCTCATGCATCCAACCTGGGCTGGTGATCTGTTTCACCCTTGATAGTATACTTGTTTCAATGCTATTCTCTCAGAACATCCCACCCTCGCCTTCTCCCACAGAGTTCAAAGTCTGTTCTGTACATCTGTGTCTCTTTTTCTGTTTTGCATATAGGGTTATCATTACTGTCTTTTTAAATTCCATATATATGTGTTAGTATACTGTATTGGTCTTTATATTTCTGGCTTACTTCAGTCTGTATAATGGGCTCCAGTTTCATCCATCTCATTAGAACTGATGCAAACAAATTCTTTTTAATGGCTGAGTAATATTCCATTGTGTATATGTACCACAGCTTCCTTATCCATTCGTCTGCTGATGGGCATCTAGGTTGCTTCCATGTCCTGGCTATTATAAACAGTGCTTTGATGAACATTGGGGTACATGTGTCTCTTTCAGATCTGGTTTCCTCAGTGTGTATGCCCAGGAGTGGGATCGCTGGGTCATATGGCAGTTCTATTTCCAGTTTTTTAAGGAAAGAGATAGGTATTTAAAAGGAGCTGAGATTGCAGGGGCAAAATAGACCTCGTTTTCTAAGGCAGCTGTGGTATGGTTGTCAGTTTATAGATTGTAGCTTAGTTTCCCTTGCTACAATGTAGGCTTTTAAAAATTGACTGACACAGAGAATAGCTGAATAAATATAATGGTGAATTGCTTCAGATTTATTCATCTTCTTACTTATAAAAATATATTTCTGGTATTTTCTAAATGTTACCATCAGTATTAGGAAAATTACAAGCTAGAGTTGCTACAAATTTTATTTTAAATGGCCAGTTTGAAAAAAAAAATTATGAGACCCACAAAGTAATGGGAAAGTGGGACCCAGAGTCAGGGAAAAAAACAGTCAATAAATATGCCCCTGAGATTTCCCAGATGTTGGATTTAGCAGACAAAGACTTCAAAGCAGCGATCATCAGTATGTTCAAGGAACTAAAGAAAATAATATTTGAGAAATTAAAGGAATGTATAAGAACAGTAAACTAACCAATAGCAACTTTTAATCAGGAGATCAAAATTATATAAAGTCTAAATAGAAATTCTGGACTAGAAGAATAGAATAAGTGAAATGAAAAATTCACAGCAGCATATTGGGATGGCAGAAGAAACAATTACTGAATTGAAGATAAATTAATAGAAATAATCTACTCTGAAGAACAGAAAGAGAAAAAAGAACAAGTCTCAGAGAGCTATGGGAAACAGCAAATACACTGACCTATATGCAATGGCAGTCACTTGGAGAGGAGAGAGAGAAAGAAGTAGAAGAAAATATTGAAGAAAATAACAGGTAAAAACATTCTCAATTTGATGTAAAACCTTGATATACATGTTCAATAAGTTCATCAGACATCAAATAGGATAAATATGAAAAACAAGTCAAATACAAAAATATATCTTGAAAGTAGTAATGGAAAACTGACTCATCACATACAAAGGAGCATCAATACAATTAACAGTTAACTTATCATCTTAGCAATGGAGGCCAGAAAGTAGTGGAATAAGATATTCAAAATACTGAGAGAAATAACTGTCAATTAAGAATTTAATGCCCAGCAAAACAACTCTTCAAAAACAAAGGTGAAATAAAATTATTCCCAGATAAACAATGAATGGTGAATTTATTGACAGCAGACCTGTCTTACAAGAAAGACTAAGTGAAGTTATTTAGACTAAAAAGAAATGACCAGAATGGTAAAGAGTCCACAGGAAGAAATGAAGAATACTAGAAATGTAAATATATGGATTCATATAAAAGACTATAATATATACTTTTTATCATATGTTCTCTAAACTCAATGAGGAAACACTACAAGGTTTTCTTTCAAGGTCAAAAACATGATAAAGGTTCATTCTCAAAATATCCACCATTTTTATATTGGGGTTATTAACTAGTATAATCAGGTAACAAAGAAAATAGAGACACAAGAATTGAAAAAGAAGAGGCATACTATATCTATTTGGTGATGGTATAATTATATATCTGAAAACTCTAAATAATTAGGGCAAAAATAAAATGAAAGATTTAATCATGGAGTGAGTTACAAAATTAATCTAAAAAAGTCACTAACTTTCATATGGATAAAAAAAACCAGTTAGAAGTTGTAATGAAAGAGAGGATCCCAGTTGAGAGATACAAAAAGAAAGTTAAATGCCTAGGTATAAATGTACCAGGAAATGTCTAAAACCTGTGTGAGGGAAATGATAAAACACTCCACAAAATAGACATGTGAACATGAACAAATAGGAAGACATACTGTAGGATTTAAAAATGTAACATCTTGTAAATATCATTTCTAAGTTATTTTGTAAATTTTTCACAATTAGAATGGTCTTATCACAAGGTTTTTATTCCCCAGAATTTAAGTTAGGTGATATCTGTCTATAAGAATGAACAAGCCTGGAAAACCCTGAAAAGAAGAGCAATGAAGAAGGCTAGATCTGCCAGAAATTAAAATATACTATAAAGCTGATACACATAAAACAGTACAGTCCTGGCACATTTCTCCAACAAAAAAAAATTGCCACAAAATATAGTAGAGGGGAAGGGCATGACACCTTGAAAAAAGCTCCAATGACATATTAACAATTCACATTTTATAGACCTTATTTAGATCCTCATTCAATTAAAAATGAAAATATTTTTTTAGAGCTGAAAAATATGAACATTATAGAATCATTCACTTTTTCAGTTGTGATACTGCTAATAGATGTTTTTTTTTTTTAAAAAAAAAAGCCTTCTCTTCTAGAGATTCATACAGAAATACCAACAGGTTGATGATTTGCTTCAAAATAATCAAGTAATGAGCACTGAAGAATTGATGCTTTTGAACTGTGGTATTGGAGAAGACTCTTGAGAGTCCCTTGGACTGCAAGGAGATCAAATCAGTGAATTCTAAAGGAAATCAATCCTGAATATTCATTTGAAGGACTGATGCTGAAGTTGAACCTCCAGTACTTTGGCCACCTGATGCAGAGAGCCAACTCATTAGAAAAGACCTGATGCTAAGAAGGATTGAAGGCAGGAGAAGAGGATGACAGAGGACAAGATGGCTGGAGGGCATCACCAACTCAATGGACATGAGTTGGAGCAAGATCCAGGAGACGGTGAAGGACAGTGAAGCCTGGCATGCCAGAGTCTGTGGGGTCGCAAAGAGTCGGATGAGCAACTGAACAACAATCAAGTAACGGGAGAGAATGGAGGCACATATAAAATAAGATTATCCAGATTGCTGTTGCTTGTTGAGGCAGGGACTGTGAACATGGGAGTTCATTGTTTTATTATTTCTACTTTTATTTATATTTGACAATCTCTATAATAAAAACATTAAAAAAAAACCATGTAAAAATAGCATACTTTTGTTCCTCCTACTCCAAAATGCAATCAGTGTCAATAGGGCCCTAGCTCAGAGGCAGCTCTTAGAAAAATGCCTCAGGGCCTCTGGAATAAGCATCTAATTATACTGAGATGGGAGGGAATTCTGAGTTCTCAAATGCAAACAGGACTGCTTTGTGCCCAAATGAGTGATACTGAACATCTCTCACAAACATTGTGTGGGTTTTTTATCCCAGGTCCATGATGGTTTCATATGCAGACAGCTCGCCTTGATCTTACAGTACTGCTTGCCTCTAACCATCTTCTGTACTCCAGTGATTGAGCCTTCAAGTGGCACAAAGTTTTATTTGAAAAGTGGAGTAATTGCATTCCTTTGGTTGACATGGAAACTGTCCTGCTAAAACTCAATCACCCAAAATCTGAATTTCGTAATTCCTGTTTCCTATATCAAAATCATTCTCAGCACAGCATGCTTTCCCCTGGTCTCTGTCCTAGTGATGACAGGTAGGTAACACAACTGACTGATACTTCAGCTTTCATCTTAATAAAGATTCTCTTCCTTTCTTTCTTTTTTAATTAGTCTATTTTTAATTGAAGGATAATTGCTTTACAATATTGTATTGGTTTCTGCCATACATCATCATGAATCAACCATATGTATACATATGTCCCCACCCTCTTGAGCCTCTCTCCCACCTCCCATCCCATCCCACCTCTCCAGGTTGTCACAGAGCACTGGTTTGAGCTCCCTGGGTCATATAGCAAATTCCCACTGGCTGCCTATTTTACATATGGTAATATATATGTTTCCATGCTACTTTCTCCATTTGTCCATCCTCTCTGTCCCCCTCTGTGTTCACAAGTCAAAGCAAGAGTCCTCAACCTTCAGGATCTAATGCCTGAGGTGGAGCTGAGGTAATAATAATAGAAATAAAGTGTAGAACAGATGTAATGCCCTTGAATTATCCTTACACCATCCCCCTCCCCTGGTTCGTGGAAAAACTCTCTTCCACGAAACAGTGCCTGGTGCCAGAAAGGTTGGGGACTGTTGGCTTAAAGCACATAAAATGAATTACAGAAAAACACATCTGTCATTCAACTGGTTATACAAACAAGTCAGGGAAAGTTCTGCGCAAATTTGGATGACTCCTAGCTCTTGATCCCTTTCAGAGTTGGAAGATTTATCTAGATCATGAGTGTGCTGCTGGCGTCTTGGAAAATTTGTATTTCTCTTCTGTGTTGTGACTTCCCAAGAGGAAATATGTTGGCAAAAGCACCAGCTATGAAGTGACACATCAAGTCCCCTTGGTGTGTGCAGAAAGCAGGGCGTTCTAATGCAGATGAAAAAATTAAGTCATTTCACTCTTAATGTCTTGTTGAGTACAAAGAAATGTGTGAACACACATTCTGATTTCATTCCATGATGTCCTATTTTATCTCAGATCCCTAAAACGCTGGCAGTCACAAATGCAGCCAGGCCGTCTGTTTAACACGACACGACTTACTTTTATGGTTCCAAGCAAACTGCTACCAAGCCTCTTGTACCATGTGGAATACCCTTTTATCCTTCTACACAAGCAGTCCCCAACCTTTTTAGCACTACAGAACAGTTTTGTGGAAGACAATTTTTCCAGGGACCAGGTGGTGGGGAGTGGAGGGGGAGAGAGGTGGGAGGGAGGAGGTGGTTTCAGAATGATTCAAACACATTATTTTTATTGTGCATTTTATTTCTATTATTTTATTACATCAGGTCCACCTGAAATCATCAGGCTTAGATCCTGGAGGCTGGGGACCTCTGTTCTACAGATACTTTGTCACCTGTTGCCCAGCACTTTATACCAAAAGAGATAGTAGTACTAGGGTGCCCTCATTTGCAGAGTCACATCCAACTGTTAGCAACCCCACAGACTGTAGGCCGCCAGGCTCCTCTGCCCATGGGATTTCCCAGGTAAGAATATTGGAGTGGGTTGCCATTTCCTCCTCCAGGGGGTCTTCCCGACCCAGGAATTGAACCTGCATCTCCTGCATTGGCAGGTGGATTCTTTACCACTGAGCCCCCTGGGACGTCCCAATTGGTACTAGCAACAGATCATAAAAATCTCTCCCTTCAACCCTCTACCCACAATTTCATCATCCCTGTTCAAAGGTGCTGAGTTTTTGTTTTTGTTTTTTTTTTTGCCTTTTCACCCCACAGATGTCATAGCATGTTTGCCCTGACAAGGCCCCCTGGGCTGCCTCACAACAAGCTGAGATTAAAAGGGTGTTTAAAACATACCTGAACAAACTTGGTCACCACAATGCTTCCGCCTTTGTTTTTGCCACATTTTATATTTAGCAGTTGTGACTTGGAAATGAAATTCATGAAAAGCATCCTTACCGGATAGGTGAAGAGTATTCGTACTATTCAAGGCACTGAAAATGTATTCTGTAAAATAGTCTGGGGGAGGCAAGTTTCTTTGTCCCAGACAAACGCCTTGGAGGGACAAAGCAATGATTGTTGCTGCCAACCGGGGAAGGGTGTTTTCATCGGCACCATCACTGCTTAGGATTCCAGATTTTTTCTGCAGCACTTTGGTTTCCATACACTGAAATCAGACACAAAGTAAAAAGGAAATGTTAACTTCTGAAGCTATTTTGATTAGAAAATCTATAGGGACTTCCCTGGTGGTTCAGTTGTTGAAAATCTGCCTGCCAATGCAAAAGACACAGGTTCAATCCCTGGTCTGGGAAGATTCCACCTGCCATGGGGCAACTAAACTTGGGCACCACAGCTGCTGAGCCCTCAGGCCCCAGAGTCTGTGCCCCACAACATGAGAAGTCACTGCAATGAGAAACCCATACATGCACTGCATCGAAGACCCAGTACAGCCAAAAATAATTAAAAGAAGAAGAAGAAGAAGAAGATCTGGTGGCTCAGACGGTAAAGAATCCACCCAGTGCGGGAGACCTGGGTTTGATCCCTGGGTTGGGAAGATGCCCTGGAGGAGGGCATGACAACTCACTCCAGTATTCTTGCCTGGAGAATCCTACGGACAGAGAAACTTGATGGGCTACAGTCCATGGGGTTGCAAAGACTGGAACATGACTGAGCAACTGAACACAGCACAGCACAGCCTAGCATCATTTTCTAGTCTCAGATAGAACTCTATTTGGAAAATACTTGTTTCTTTCATCTGCCATGACACGGAATTTTTCAACTCCCATCTCAGTGGTTCTTACCTATCTAATCTTCCTCATTATTCATCTAAAGATGCATTTTCTCCAATGAGACTCTGGCCCTGACTACTTGTGAAACAGGAGGGACATGACATAAACTGATTAGAATCAAATATGTCCAAGATGGCAGATGAGTCAACTTGCTCTAGAACTTGAGCCTCAGTATATACTCACTGTCTCACTCAGCAAGCTGACTGATACACCCACAGGTGCCACGACAGTTCTAAGGCAGACCATAAAGGTAAAAAAGTGGGCAGTGGCCCAATTCCTGGAAATCTCCACCCCTTCCCCAAAATAGCTGGACTACTCCTTCCATTCATTAGTCTATGAAATTACCCAGCCCTATAAAAACTGACAACCCCACACCCTGGTGCCTACATCCTCAGATGGCCCACACTGTGGAGTATGTTTCTCTCTAAATAAATCCACTTCTTAACTATTACTTTGTCTCTCATTGAATTCTTTCTGTGATGAGACATAAAGAATCTGAGCTTCATTTGTCCTGAGAACAGGTGTGATCTCAATTAAAATACCATAGGTCTAAGTCCAAATCTAAGGTGCACGTTGAACTTTCATTCTTTCAACTGGTGAACTGTTTTTCTCCAGCTTCAAGTACAGCCTGAAGGCTGATAACATTCAAATCTATATTCCTGACCTTGACTTCAAGCTGACTCTGCTGTCTTATATGATCACAGAGCATGCTCCCTTTCACATCTGCCTTCAACTACTTGGTTCAGCTTCCTCCTTACCGACCAAAACTTACTCCAGCCATAGGCTAGTGATGACATGGATTCTCTTTTCAACTCCAAAGAGAGGTTCTCCCCAATGGTAAGATACAAAGGGAAGAAGAAGGATCCAAAACAAAAATGTGGGTCATCACCCATCTCACAATTTTTATAAAGAATAAGTGAATCTACTAGTTGAATCATTGTCAAGTGGATGTGTGTGTGTGTGTGTGTGTGTGTGTGTGTGTGTGCTCAATCACTCAGTTCTGTCCAACTCTTTGTGACCCCATGGACTGTGTCCCACCAGGCTCCTCTGTCCATGAAATTTTCCAGGCAAGAATACTGGAGTGGGTTGCCATTTCACTCTCCAGGGGATCTTCCTGACCCAGCGACTGAACTCCTGTCTCCTGCATCTCCTGCATTCACAAGCGGATACGTTATTGCTGAGCAACCTTAGAAGAGGGGACCATGGTGAAGGCTAAAGGCTTATTGGCATGAAATGGAGTTTGCCCTACATCCTGAAATCAACTGGAAGCCAAAGAAGAATTTTGAGCAAGGGATGGGAATAGGACTACAGGACTAGTGTGTTTTGATGAATTCACTCTGGCTACATGGTGGAGAACAAATAGACTGGAAAGGGAATCTGTGATTCCTAGAAGCACAGTTGGAAGACTATTACAGCAGTCCAGGTAAAAAACAGTGATGGTGATAATTGGAGAAAAGTCATCAGATTATGGATCTCTTCAGGATGAAATAGCAGTAGGACTTGGAGCTATATTAGATATAAAGGTGGAAGGAATTTAGAAAATAAAATTTCTAGTTCAACATTTATCTGCTGACCTATGAAGTGACACATAGAGACTGGGTCTCACTGGGTTGACTTGTGGTCATATTTTAAGTATGAGGTGCCTTTACCATATCCTTTAAGAAAAGATGCTGAATAGCTTATGTGGGTCTGGAGTTCACAGGAGTGTCTGAGATGGAGATACACTCTTGTGAGTCATCTTTAAGTATAGATGTGCTACCCTGGAGGAAGCATAGGGAATGACGGGGGGCTAAGATCATGCCTGAAAGAGTATTAATGCTTAAGATCTACACACAGTGAACATAGGGTTGTTTTTGAATTGCTAGGTTTTTTCTCTTGGGTAAATACTCAGTACGAGTTGCTAGATCATTTGGTAGTTCTAGTTTTTTTTTTTTGAGGAAGCTTCATTCTGTTTTCCATAGTGGCTTCAGCACTATAGGCAAGACATGGAAGAAACCTAAACATCCATTGATTGATGAATAGGTAAAGAAGATGTGGTATATGTGTATATACCTGATGGCTCAGCAGGTAATCTGCCTGCAAAGCAGTAGACACATGATATGCAGGTTTAATCCTTGGTCAGGAAGATCCCCTGGAAGAAGAAATGGCAGCCCACTCCAGTATTCTTGTTTGAAAAGTCTCATGGAGAGAGGAGCCTAGCGGCCTACAGTCCATGGGGTCACAAAGAGTTAGACACAACTGAGCATGTATGCATGTATACATGTACAAAGAAACATAATGCAGCCATAAAGTAAAATGAAATTTTGCCATTTGCAACAAAATGGCATTACGCTAAGTGAAGTAAATTAGGAGGCCAAAGACAAACACTCTATGACTTCATTTATAAATGAAATCTAAAAAACAAGTGAACCAAACAAAACAGAAACAAACTTATGGAAATAGAGAACAAACTGATGACTGTCCTAGGAGATGGAGTGGGAGATTGGGTGAAATAGGTGAAGGGAAATAAGAGGTGCAAACTTCAAGTTATAAAATAAATTATGGAGATAAAACGTATACATAGGAATAAAAAAAATCTACACAGAGAAAGAGATGAGACTGCATAGGTGAAAATGGGGTCAGAGAGAAAGAAAAACAGGAATGTGCAGCGTCACACAAGCCAAAGTAGAGACTATTTCAAGAGCTACATAAGCAACATCCAAGAAAGAACAGGTTCAGGAATAGAAATAATGATTTTCCATTTTAATATTGAATTTCAAGGGCCAAGGAAATAGCCAATGGAGAATTTTGAAAGGCAGGTGTTTATATGAGTTGATGACTCAAAAGAGAAATCTGGACTGGTATGCAGCAGAATTGAAGGTCATCAGTGTTTGGGAGTGCTTGACATTGTGTGAGTGAAAGTCACTCAGTCGTGTCCGACTCTTTGTGACCCCATGGACTATACAGTCCATGGAATTCTCCAGACCAGAATACTGGAGTGGGTAGCCTTTCCCTTCTTGAGGGGATCTTCCCAACCCAGGGATCGAACCCAGGTCTCCCATACTGCAGGCAGATTCTTTACCAGCTGAGCTATAAGGGAAGCCCGGCTTAAGGGATGTCAGGTCAAGTTCATCCTTCAAAGGAATAGCTGGACAAGTGAGAAGAAAACCAGGAGATGGGTGTGATGGAAATGGGAAGAAAAAAACATGAAATGTGGGATGACAGAAATCAATGAGTGACGGGAGTTCCCCAGTGGTCCAGTAGTTAAGACTTCACTTTTGAATGCAGGGGACACAGGTTCAATCTCTGGTCAAGGAACTAAGATCCTACGTTGTGTTAGTCTCTCAGTCATGTCCGACTCTTTGCCATGGTGCCCCCCATGGCCCAACTATGGTTTTCCATCTCCTCACTATATTCTTGTTACTTGAGATGCACACACAATGTCAAGCACTCCCAAACACTGATGACCTTCAATTCTGCTGCATACCAGTCCAGATTTTTCTTTGAGCCATCCACTCATATACAGACAAACTTCATAGACTATAGCCTGCCAGGCTCCTCTGTCCACGGGCTTCTCCAGGCAAGAATACTGGAGTGGTTTGCCATTTCCTTCTCCAGGGGATCTTCCCAACCCAGGGATCAAACTCACATCTCTTATGTCTCCTGCATTGGCTGCATGCTGTGTGGTACAGGTGAAAAAAAAAGAAAGAAATCAATGAGAGAAAGAGGGCTTCAGGGAGATGGGACTTGACTTCAAAAGTGAGAGCACAGAGCAGGACATAAACTGTTTAGAAATACCACGTACAGGAGCGTGAGAAGGAGGAAGTATGTTCATCAAACAAGGAACTAAGGGGAGGTTTACTATGTCAGTGTTGCCTTGTGATACAGGACAATGGGGGGAAAGTGCTGATAAGATTTACTTACTGAAGTATATAGTTGATTTACACTATTGTGGTTAATTTTTGCTGTACAGCAAAGTGACTTAGTTATATATATATACACACACACACACATATATATATATATATATATACACACACACTCTTTTTCATATTCTTTTCCATTATGGTTTAGGGCAGGGATCCCCTAAGCCCAAGCCACACACCGGTAGTGGTTCATGTCTGTTAGGAACTGGGCCACATATGAAGAGGTGAGCAGTGAACAAAACTGGAAACCATCTCCCACCCTCATCCATGGAAAAATTGTCTTCCACAAAACCAGTCCCTGGTACCAAAAAGTCAGGGACTGCTGGTTTAGAGAACTGTAGTCAATAGCCTGTTTGTTTTTTTTTTTTTTTAAGTCTATAATTGGTGAGTTTGGCAAGAGCCTATTGATAGCTATGGTGGGGAGCAGTGTGGAAGGCTGAGAGGCAGTTATCAAACTTTAAACAAATTTGGAGAAGTAGCCAGAAGACTCATGACTTTAAGAAGTTAAAATAGCAGAGTGTGTACAGCATAGAGGTGGGGTGGGTTTTTCATGGAAGCTGTAAAAGAGTAATCATCTCAAAGTGCCACTGAGGACAAAGAAAGATTCTAAAGCTTGTTTCCATCCCTGAAGTCCTTAGGATGTGGTCACAAATATTCATGCTCCATATAAGAAGCAGGGTTAGTGGAAGACCAGGTACATTTACCATGGAAACAGCAAGAGCAGAAAGAATGGAGAAAAGTGGGTGCATTCAGACATGCAGGAAGATGAAACCGAGTAGGAAGAGAAGGAAGGAATAAAGGGATGTTTAGACTCTGCACCATTAGGGAAGGTAGCTAAATCTAGGTATGATGGAGTAAGATTTTCTCTCTTAATGAGCTGGTTAAGGCCCAGCTGGAGCTGCTGTTAGTGCTGTGACTTAAGGAGATTGAGTCCTATGCAAACCAAGACCTGCTAGTCATTTTGGGCCTGGATTGCCAGAACCTTCTGTGACCTTATATCCTCTAGTCAGAGAGTAGCAGCCTGCAGTGAGGTGCCAAGAGGCCTTCTGCAAAAGTTCAGACTGACCTACATCCTAGAGGAACCCAAGTCCAAGTGCATGGGCCACAGGACCCAGGATCTGGAGACAATGATTTCTTCCATGAGATAGTTGTTCCAAGGTGCAGCACAGGGTTATGACTCATCAGTAGCTCAATTCTTCTTGACTCAATATAAGAATAAAGTAGATCTACATGTAATATTGAAGTAGTTTATTCTGTTATGCTGCTGCTGCTGCTGCTAAGTCACTTCAGTCGTGTCTGACTCTGTGTGACCCCATAGATGGCAGCCCACCAGGCTCCCCTGTCCCTGGGAGTCTCCAGGCAAGAACACTGGAGTGGGTTGCCATTTCCTTCTCCAATGCATGAAAGTGAAAAGTGAAAGTGAAGTTGCTCAGTCATGTCCGACTCTTCGAGACCCCAGGGACTGCAGCCTACCAGGCTCCTACGTCCATGGGATTTTCCAGACAAGAGTACTGGAGTGGGTTGCCATTGCCTTCTCCTTATTCTGTTACAGGAATGTTTAATCTCATATACATACACTCAGAAACTCAGGTATTTGCAGTATGCATTGCATAACCAGAAGTCTGCATTAAATATATACACTCCATCTGCCTTTAAATGCTGGCTTTCCATTTGCATTTAATATATATCAAAAGACAGTAACACACAGGAGGCTAAAATCCCAGTGGCTAATTTGAACTGATCTTGTATTATATAGATGTTGCACTGAGGAAATTCTCTTTAGGGACACCTCCTTATTTAAGTAGAAAATTGAATTCTATAAAAGAAACACATTTTCTCAATTGGAAATAGAAAAAATATATAGCCAAAGTTTTGAGATTCATGTGATTTTGAGTTACTGAAATGATATCTACAAAGTCCTTTGTAAACTGTCTTTCCATTTGTTCTGCCAAATATGAGAGAAATTAAGCCTATTCACAGCAAATTGGAGGGTATGTTTTCTAGCATTAAGTTGCAGCATGTTTGCAGAGATACCTTTGAACCCCTAGAAACCAGAATTGAGGTCAATAATTAAAATTTATCAATATATGTTGCCACAGAGTGAATGTTTGTGTCATGCCCAAAATTCACATGTTGAAATCCTAACCTCCATGGTGATGGTATTAGGAAGTGAAGCTTTTGGGAGGTGATTAGATCATGAGGGTGGAACCCTCATGAATGGAATTAGTGCCCTTATATAACACCCCACAGGTCTCTCTTGCTCCTGCCATCATGTGAGGACACAAAGAAAAGATAACTTTCTGTGAACCTAAAAGTAGCCTCTCATCAGATACCAAATTTACCCAGCACTTTGATCTTCAACTTTCCAGTCTCCAGAAGCGTGAGAATAAATTTCTGTTGTTTGTAAGCCACCCAGTTTATGACACATATTCTATCAGCCCAAATGTACTAAGACACATGTCAATTAAAATTCAAGAGGAAAAAAAACCACATTCTGCCACACTCTTCAAAATGTGCTGATGGCTCAATTAATTCTTTAAGAAAATATGGCTTAAAAGAGTTCATGTTCAGAGAATGTTATCAGCTCAAACTTTCCACCACAAAGCAGAAAGCAAAAAGGTAACTGAAAGGTCAGCTTTTACTGGAACAGTAATGAGGCAACAAGATGCTTGTTTCCTACTAGTGGGAGCTTTAAGAGAAGAAAAGACTTGGGACCGCTGAATATATGCAGCACCAATCAAAAGCCACAAAAGAGATAATGTCTGTGCTGACTGTCATGAATAAGGCTTTTTGCAAGCTGCATCCTCCGGGAAGTAACTAATAATAAAATCATCTCTTCCCAGCTCTTACCACCTTCTATCTCTCTGGCTAGAAGGCAAGGCAAATAGACACACTGCAATCACTACTAGAGTTCAGTCCTTGTAGACTGATCAAAAGCCATGAATCACATTCACTCTAGTGCTCAGGGGGAATCAGAATAGAGCTGCTTTCTTACCTGGCCTGTCTGCCCACCCACCCATGGAGCTTCTGGCTAAAACTCATCTGACAACCGATTAATTGTTACATTCCCCACTTCAGACTCAGAATTTTAAATTATTACAACATCCGATCACTAAAAAATACAACTACTTACCTCTCTAAGAAGTTTTTGAGCATCTTACAAATATATTAGTGACAGAAAATCATGCTCTGAGACTGTATCTTAGCAGCAGAGCTAGTTAGCAATTCTGGCTTTTTTACCTGGTTTCTTGAAGTGTCAAAGTACTGCCTGGTGAAAGCCAGAATATCTTCCGTCTCATTCTGTGAAAGGAAATAGGAGTCTTCATCCTGCCTGAGGCTGAGAAGGCTATGCAGGTAAAATGTATACTCCTTATTACTCATGTTGAGCTTAGAAGAACAAATCTCTTCCTGATGAATGATGTAATAGAGAAGGAGAAGAGAAACTCGCTGGATCACTTCCTCTTTGAGCTGATCCTCGAAATCTCCTCCAGCTATTAGTAACAGGGCATCCGGTTCAAAGCACTGTGCAAAAATTAATAAATAAAAATAAACAGAAAGCTTGACAAATAGTCCCAGAACATTAACCACCACAGAGTCTCTGATGCTTATTATTTTATGAATAGGAAGGAAAAGTGGGCAGTCTCAATAGCCCAATTCAAGTAAGACAGCCAGGGTTGAACTTTTTTTTTTTCATTTGAAGATATTTGTCCCCCAGAAAGGGAATATATCTCTTTGGGGACATAAGTTTATTTTATTTTATTTTTTCATTTATTAGTTGGAGGCTAATTACTTTACAATATTGTAGTGGTTTTTTGCCATACATTGACATTAATCAGCCATGGATTTACATGTGTTCCCCATCCTGAACCCCCCTCCCACCTCCCTCCCCATCCCATCCCTCTGGGTCATCCCAGTGCACCAGCTCCGAGCACTTGTCTCATGCATCCAACCTGGACTGGCGATCTGTTTCACACTTGATAATATACATGTTTCAATGCTATTCTCTCAGATCATCCCACCATCGCCTTCTCCCAGAGAGTCCAAAAGTCTTTATGCAAGACAGAAAAAGAGACACAGATGTATAGGATTGAACTTTTATACAAGGAAGCTCTCCCAGGAAGTCCTTATTTCCTAAATGCAGTCTTTCTGTCTTCAACTATGGTAACACAAGCTGTCAATTTGCTGCCTTGATTAAAACCAGCTGACTCTGGCTTTTAAAGTGATGCCCCATTGCATTTAGAATGAAATTCAAGCCCTTATAATTTTCTCTTCAGTCTGGCTTCTACCTACCCTATCTAGCCAACCTCATCTTATCCTCTCTCCACTGCTGTCACTTCACTTCTGCTTCTGTGACTTTCTGTCAGTTCCATCAGGCTCTACCCTCCTTGATTTCCTGGGTCTCAGCTTCAAGGGCCAGCTCCTCAGGGATGCCTTCCCGGATACCCTGTCCAAAGTTGGAAGTTCCCATCCCTGCCCTGTGTTCTCTAGCACAGTGCCATTCAATAGAAATACAATGCAAGCTACAAGGGCTAGGCACACTTTAAATTTTCTGGTAACCACATGTTTTGTTTTGTTTTGGCTGTGCTGGGTCTTCACTGCAGTGCACGGGGGTCTCTCCAGCCGTGGAGCATGGACAGGCTCTACAGCACGTAGGCTCTGTAGTCACGGCACACGGGCTTCTCTACTCGGGGCACACAGGCTTAGTTGCCCCGTGGCATGTGGGATCTTAGTGCCCTGTATTGGAGGGTGGATTTTTAACCACTGGACCACCAGGGAAGTCCCAAGTAGCCACCTCTTAAACCATAAAAGAAACAAATGAAATTAATATGAATAATACATTTTATTGAAAGATAGACGTATATGCAAGATATGATCATTTCAACACACAATCAAAATTCTAAAAGATGTCAATGTGCTATTTGACATTCTTTTTGTCACACTAAATCTTTGAAATCTGCTGTGTGGTTTACACTGACCAGTATATCTCAGTTGGGATGAACCACATATTAAGGGCCTAACAGGCTGAGGCAGCTAACGGCAGCTCTAGCATTCACAATTTTTTCATTTTTTCATGGAACTAGGCTTCTGAGATTAATTTGTCTGCTTGTTTATTTTCTATTTTTTCTTGACGACAACTGGCCCAATAAGGCTGGATTTTGTCTGCTTTGTGCATAGGTCTATCCTCAGTCTCTAGCACCACGATGACACTTAAGAAGAGTGAAAATGGAATATGTGTGCTCAGTTGCTCAGTCGTGTCTGACTCTGTGACTCTTTGGGCTGTAGCCTGCCAGGCTCTTCTGTCCAAGAGATTTTTCAGAAAAGAATACTGGAGTGGGTTGCCATTTCATCCTCCAGGGGAATCTTCCCGACCCAGGGATCGAACTCATGTCTCTTACGTCTCCCGTATTGGCAGGTGGGTTCCTTACCACTTGTGTCACCTAATGGGTACCATCTGCTTCTCCCTTATCCCACCTAAGAGAACTGATGTCAGCAGCCTTCTGAGACTCAATCACTGCACCCTGCTATTAACAGAGAGGTTGGTGGTTTGAGAAGTACTAAAAATGCTTCCACGATGCTTTGTTTCACAAGCCACAGGCAGATGCCTGGCTTGTCTAATCAAGAAGTTTATTTGACAGAGAAAGGTGTTTGGAGAAACGTGTTGGGACAATGAGAAAAAGAAAGACACATAGGTTGTGGAAGAGAAGCTTTCCGGGCAAGACAAGAACTGTCTTTCTTCAAAGACACTTGAGGAGCTTCTGGGAACACTCCCAGGATCCAAGAAGCAGTCCATGACATGGCACCAGTCTCAGAGTGAAGGCATTAAGTAATACCTATCTCGAGCCCCAGGGGAGCTGTCCCACTGTGGGATAATCTACTCTAACATCTTTGAATCTGTTCTCTGAGGTGGAAGTTTCAGGGGATCTAATTCCATGTCTGCTGTGCGTCCCACTGGGTAACATCTGGAAAATACCATCTGAGTCAGAAAGAAACATGTCATCCATCTGTAAAGCAAAGCATTAATCACATTCTTCACAAGCCAGGAAGATTCCAAGCTCTCCCCAACTCAACTGCAAGGGGCCAAGAACTCAGCAAACAGGCGCAGGCTTCTCAATGAGAGCAACTCTGAACGTCAAGGTTAAACTCAACCACCAAAACCACACCAGCTCTTTTCTGTTCCCTCATCAGCCCTAGAGAAAAGTCCATGGGTTGGTAGCTGTTGTATGGGGCTGACACCAGGACCCAAGGAGGTGAGTCAGATGAATCCTTTGGACCAAATAATGTCCTGAAGCTAGACTATCGGTAAAACTATTGTTCATACGGCTACCATTTACTGGAAGCCATGTGTCCAAGACAGAGCTAAGCACCTTCCACACTGAGTCATTCCTCAATGGATAAGTCTCCTGGTTTCTGGAAAGGGTGTTGGATAATCAATTTTTCAAAGAGGGGAAACATTGCATCATTTTAAATGGAAAAACAAAATGTGCCCAGTTTATATCATAATCCACCAAATATTTCTGCACAGTAGACAGCATTCAGAATACTAATTGACCAATTATTTAATGCATAATGAGTTAATAGGTATATTTATATGCAGTATGCAAAGATTTAAGTATGCACAGAATTGAGTATGAACTAATTGTTTCCTTCTATGAGGAAGAATACCCTTAGTATATGTGTAAGCCAAGTTTAACAGAGGGTGAGTAATGTACTTAAAGCCACACAGTTGAAGTGGCTGCCCAGTCTTAATTCCTGCTCTACCATTGACAGGCTTTATATTCTCATTCCTTTGTTTTGTGTCATGGAAATCAGCTGTGGATCACCTATGTATTTACTATGCAGCCCCTTAGCCAGTAATTTTCTCTCCCTCCTGTTTGGTAGGGGAAAATTGGGTCAGTTAGGAGGCTAGGGGATTGGTAAGGTTCTCATACCAATCAGTGAGAACATGGTATAACCAGAGGGTTGATTGGATTCACCCTGATCAACTTTTAAGTGCTATTCAGGTTGCTTGATAGCACTGAATAGATGGGAAGAAGAGTGTCAAGAACATATAGAACCTCCGTGAGGCCACCAGACCACATTTGTGTGGCCCAGGTGTGGCTGTGTGCTGGTCGCACACAGCAGTGTCTATGGCCACTCTTCATCCCACCCAAGCTGCCTGAGACCTTGGTCCACTCATGGTTCCTTCTCCATTCTTTTGCTGTGGACCTTTCTAAAGGTGGGGAGAAGGGGTGTGGTACAAGGTAGTGGAGGAGAGGGTAAGAGCTGGGCTTTCCTGGTAGTCAGGTGGTTAAGAATCCAGCTTGCAACACAGGCGACACCAGTTTGATCCCTGGTCAGGGAACTAAGATCCCATATGCCACAAGGTAGCTAAGGCCACGCGTGAAACTGCTGAGTCCATGTGCCTCAAATACTGAAGCCCATGCATCTAAAGCCTGTCTTCCAAAACAAGAGAAGTCACTGCAGTAAGAAGCCCTTGCACCACTAGACAGTATCCCCCACCTTGCTGCAACTAGAGAAAGTCTGTGTGCAGCAAGAAAAACCCAGCACAGCCAAAAATAAATGAATAAATAAAATAAATAAAATATTATGCAGATGGTCACGCCAGAATTAGTTTGTAAAATGCTTACAACTTGCAAGGTAAATCAGTTTCTCACTTTGAAAAGCTTTTAAAAAGTTGTGGAAGCATTTCATTTGTCTGATTAGAGAGTGTGGTCATCTTGAACGACCAGAGGTTTGCCTACTCCCTGCTTTAGTTTTTTAAGTCCAGCTGAAATGAAACTTAATGGTGAATCAAAGGGCCATGGGCTGAAAACTTTGTGCTCTGACACTTGAATCTTAGACAAATTTCCTTAACGCAGAAGGCTGTGGCTTGAGGAAAGAACACTGCAGGCAGAGTTAGAAGAGCTAACATAAGAAAATGTGGATTCTCTTCTGGGCACGGATGTGACAGAAGGCCTCTAGAGGTTGGTGGGGGGACTGGAATTTTCAGCTCATCACCACTAGATTTGTTTTCATTGTTACAGTTTTCAGAAGTGCTTTGGTTGTGGTTTGAGAGAAGATGTTTAGTAAAAGTCTGCAAATAGTGGCACTCCATGGGCATTGGATCTGTCCCAGGCTCTGACTCCAGTGAACTGATTCTTTGTTAAAAAAGAATGGACTCACTCAGAAATAATCCACTGATTTCCTTTTAATCTTGTCAGGTGGAGGCATAAGGTTTAAAAGGGGGAAAAAAAAAAAAAACCCACAGATTCTAGGAATTAGTTTTTCAACTTTATAGGGAAATAAACTTTGGTAAAAAGACTACTCAAAATGTAAGAAGCATTTTCTACTCAGTAAAATGGACTACACAGATATTTGGTAGAAATTTTCTATGACACCCTGGAGCCAAATCAAATTGCCTTCTCCCAGCTGCTTAATTCACCTTTTTGTGCATTGCCTGTGTATTTCAGGCTCCAGCCTCAGCAACAAAGAGCTGTATGAAATATTTCTTTTACGCTAATGAAGCAGTTGTCAGAACCTGCAGGATAAACTTTAGGAATTTTAAACCAAGAGACATTTAGAATTTTATTTGAAATTATGGGCAAATCTACTGCCTTCTTTAAGTTCTTACAAGATCTGCTTAGAAGGCAGGTGGGGGTTGCTAACAGTTGACTGTAAAAAATAAGAGGGAAATTATATTTCTTCCTTTTCCTTTCAAAGAAAGATCTGGAATGATGTCAGCTGATGGTGGACACTAGATTTTTGTGGGTCTGTACTAGATTTAGTGGCATTTCTGAGTGACAGAAAGAAAAGTCTTAACTGAAAAGAGTTCAGATAAACTTGCTCCATAAACAAGATAAAGTTTGATGCTTTTCACACTTGACCCCATAGTAGTTCTGAGAAATCAGGGACAGGGAGGAAATTAAACACAGGACCTAAAGCATCAGTTCTCTCTGACTGTGTCTGAGAATCACCTGGAGATCTTGGTTAAAAACCACAAACCTCTGGGACAGCTGAGGTGAGGCTGAAGGGCAGGCAGGAAAGGTATGCTGAGGAAAAGTCTGATTTTTCCAGTCTGATGGTCCTTCACAAATGCTGCTCCAATAGCCCGAAATGGGGTTGGTACTGGACATTTCCGTGAATACGTGTGGGAGAAGAGTTTGAGTTCCTAAATACATTCACAGATGGACATGTGATCTCACCAGCAGCCCCCAGGGGAGGGAATCAGCACCTCGGTGACTTAACAGTAGAAGGTACCAGAACAAGGGTATGCTCCTAATGTTGACTTCAAACCAGATTCTCTTCCCTTCACCATGCCTGAAACCCAAGCAGGATCCCGGCTCTCATCTTTACTTAAATGCAATCCATTCTTTTGGAGTTACTTAATCCCTCATTAAATGTATTAAAACCCTCTTCTCACTCTTCTCATTAAAAGAAAAAAAAAAGAGCCACAATCAGGCAAGAGTGTCTATTTTTCAAAGACAGCAGCTTGAATGGATTTATTTTAAAACACACAGCATTCTCAAAAACTTCAGATCAGTTTTTTTTTTTTAATTCAGTTTTTACCTAGATCTGAAATAAAATTGGGAACTGATTTCCTCCCCACACATTCAAGATACACTCTGATCTCTTTTTTCATTCATTTAAGGACATGATCTCACCCCCTTGCCCTCTTTATAATCAGAGAACTTCTGATAGGCACCCTCTCAATAGATAAAGTCCCTAAAAAGACAAAAATAAAAATAAAAAAAAATTCAACAACAAGGTGAAGATTTGTGGTTTGCACAGAATGTGGGTATTTGTGAAATCAAGCGAGTTTGTTTGTGTGTGTGTGTGTGAATGAACACAGATTTCATGGACTCCTTGCTTAGATCATGGGTGTTTGGGTAAACTAGATCCTTCTGAGAAGGTGAAGCTGAGATTTGCCTTTTTTCCCCCCAACCTTAGTCTCTGAGAAAAAGAAACAGCAGCAGCCGGAGAGTAAAGGTGTTACAGTGTTTCACTTCCTAGGAATAAGAATTAATTAAAACAGAAGCTAAATTGGACAAACACTTGTATTTGATATTACTTTTGTAATACCACAGAAAACAAAACAAAAATGTACAAAACAACCTATTCCACCCCCCTCCAAAAATGGAGAACAATCTTGCCTGTTTACATCCTCCCCCTACCCTGCTAAACTAATATTCAACCAGCCTTAATAAGGCACTTCATGTCATTAGAGGAGAACATTTCTCTGAAGCAAATTCTCAGAGGACATTAATAAGATATGACTCCTAGTTATTTCCGGTGGGAAGTCTTCTGTTGCTATATATATAAATTAATGTCATCACAGATGAGCTGCCTCTCACAACACATGTTTTCTCTGGGAACCCTTGGGAGTTTTACTAATTATTGAATTATTTATTGTTTGCACAGAGCAGAGAAAAATTCTGTTAGCCAGACCCTTCTGTCATGAAAAACAAAAAACAAAACACTTGGTCAGGAAATGTTTCCCTCAGAACTAAGCATGATTGAGAAAATCTGCCAAAACTTATTCTGGGGGGAAATGATTTTGCTTCTCTTATTTAGTCATGTCTTCATTTATTTACTTACTTATTTGTGAGGGCATCCTGAAAAAAATCTAATCGGTTAGGAAAGGGATGCCGAGAATGCTGTGGTCTGTTTTTTGTTGTTGTTGTTTGCACTCATTTTAAAAAAATGTTTTATTTATTTGACTGTGCTGGGTCTATAGTCGTGGCATGCAGGATCTTTAGTTGCAGCAGAGTTGAGGCATGTGGGATCTAGTTCCCTGACCAGGGATCAAACCCAGGCCCCTGCATTGGGAGCCCGGATTCTTAGCTACTGGACCACCAGGGAAATCCCTGCAGTCATTTTTAAAACATGGGCTCTTACTGCTGGGGATGCTCTTGTCAAACTCCCTTTCCCCCAATGGAGACATTCTGATTTTACATTAAATGTTGATTTTTACATTAATTCTGATTTTACATTAAAGTGCCTTGCAGAGATCTTTAAAAAAAAAATCTGGGCAGATGAAATCTTGATCTCTGGAGAAGGAAGTTGCAACCTGGGCATTTTGTGAAGACTGGCCAGGTGATGCTGATGGATAGCCAGGGTTTGAGAGTCACTTAATAGACTAGGAAATGGCTGGAAAATTGGCCTCTCGGACCCTGGATCTCATTTCAGCCCCACTGATAGCACTTCCCTTCCGCAGCTCAGATTCCCCATTTTTAAGAAGACAATCATCCAATTCATTATCTCCCCATGATACAAAATATTAAAACACTCCTACCGATATTCAGGAGAAAGTACTTAAAAATTTAGTGTTAGACAAATAGTGAATGGTATTATATGCCTCAGAAAACAAGCAGCATCTATCTAACCAATCACATTCAAGGTCACTACAATATAAAGGACTAGTAAGTCAGAAAGAAGAGGGGACTAATAGTGTATACTTGCAAATACATACTTCTAAGCCTGCAGAAGGGTTGTAGCAAGGCTTACTATCATTTTAACAAAAACAAGTTCTCCATATCTTTAAATGCCATATGCAGAATACTGTATGATCTAGCATATGGGAGTTATTATACCGTAATGCATTGGTCACTCAGATATTGGAAGGTTTGCGTCTGATTTTGCTTTCCTGAAATAAGTGACTGGGAAATGCATGGCTCTTGTGAACACGAACACGCTCAGTCCCTGATCCCATTCTATCACACTAACCAGATTGCAATCTCCTTGCCTTCCGTCTGTCCTCCGTGGGCATCCAGTTTTCTCCAGCAATGTTCTCATGAGGCTTCTTGAGTGGTTCAGGGGGCGGGGGTCATCAGCAGAGAGAACCCGTAGAACTTCCGTCAGTTGCCCTGGACTCCAAGTACTGCTGCTGTCCTGAGTTGAGGGTTTTTCTGTCTCAGTTGAGGGATCAAGGCTGAGCAGAAGAAACAAGGGCACCCAGGATACAGAAGGCTTTGTCCAGAAGCACATTTCCACTCTTCCTCTACCCCGAGTCTGCTTTGATGGAGGAGGATGGGTTGGTGTTCACGGTGTCAACTTGTAGCTGGAGGAATGTCAGTGGAAAGGGGGAAAATGAAGGCTTTAATTATTGTGCCTGCAAGAGGTTTGAAAGGATTCAGTAACTGGATGGCTAAGCACATTGGCAGTGACAAGCTGTTTCTAAACAACAGGGGATCCGTAGGTTGTTCATAACCCCCACTGGCAGGAAACTATGGTGGGTTTAGACTTTCAAACTGTACAACAGCCAAGAAGTGAGTTATATTGCCTCTCTGGGAACTAGACATAGAGTCAAAAGATAGGAAGAATACATTTCACTGCCTATCCTAAAGGTGCTACAAGTCAGAAGACCCAGATGTATTAAAAGATAATTAGTGGGAAGCTGCTATATAGCTCACAGAGCCCAGCTCAGTGCTCTGTGATGACCTAGGTGGGTGGGATGGGGAAGCGGGGTGAGGGGAGGAGGCTCAAGAGGGAAGGGAATATATCTATACTTACAGCTGATTCACGTTGTTGTAAAGCAGAAACTAACACAACATTGTATAGCAACTATACTTCAATTTTTAAAAAAAGAGCAGGAAACACTCTCCATTTTAAAATTGAGGTATAGTTGATTTACAATGCTGTCTTAGTTTCAAGTGTATAGGAAAGTGATTCAGTTATACATATATATATTTTTTTCAGATTCTTGTCTATTTTAGGTTATTATAAGATATTGACTATGTTTCCTATACTATACAGTAGGAATTCTTGTTGTTTACCTATTGTATGTACAGTAGTGTATATATGTTAATCCCAAACTCCTTATTTATCTCTCCACACCCCCGACAGGAAACATCCTCATTTTAGCCCATTGATTTATGGGCCTCATTCGTGAAGTAAGTCAATAAAAGTAAACGGAAAATAAATTTGAACACATTACAGATATCACATTGAGTTAGAAGATTTTCTAAAAGGAAAGGACAAAAACAGTAATGTCCAGAAAATACTGGTTAGTTTTCAGCTGATTAAAAGTACGAACTATCTTAGAAAAGCAAGAGAGTTTTAAGTCCACATGAAGCATGATAAATCCACATATTTGGGGCTCACTACAGAAGTAAAAAGGACAACTTTAGAGCCAATCAGCTTTCTGGAAAAAAAATATTAATCTCTTCAACCGATTGCTTAAGGAATGCAAAATGTTAACAGCATCTCATGGCAGATCTTGGCCCAGAGATGAGCTAAAATGGCTGTGGGGTAGTAACAAAAATACTAGGATTACTTTTATGGTTTAAAAAGAGAAAGCAAGTTTAAGATTCTTATGTTAGCATTTTAAAAATGACAGAGGATGATACAAACATTTCTAAACCCAGTGCTTACCTTCAGAAGAAAGATAAATGATTATTTATATGGAGCTCTCCGGCCTTTTAAATCTTGGAGGGTATTTCGTGGTTACAAAGTCCTCTGTTTTTAAAATTCCTTGACTGTGCGCTGGGAGCTAGAGAGGATTATTTCAGCCCAGAAAAGTTTTCAGTTGCTATGGAGAGTAACAATGAAGGTGGATAAAAGTGAGAACTTTCTGTCTGGCCGATTTTCAGGAAAATCAAATCGGTGTCGCTAATGAACCCGACTTTTTATATCAATATTTACCAATTGTCTTAGAATTCTGAGAACAACCTTAGAATTTCTTACAGTCACTTGCCCTTTAAAGGGTAGATCTAGGTCAAACGAGTTCACTTACAGGATGGAAAGGTTTTCATGTTAAATCAAGATTTCTTTTATTCCTCAGATGATTTTGTGATAACTGCTTTATCCACACTCAAACCAAAGATTTGTTTAAAAAAAAAAAAAAAGACAGGCTCATTAGAGCTTTATTTTATAAGGTACAGGATTTTAAACAATTTCAGGCATTCTTAAGTACATTTTTGGAAAAAAAAAAAAAAAAGCATTTGCTGGAGGAAATTCTTACCTGGGATTTAAGTGGGAAATTTTAATTAGCTGTGTATATTTTGATCTCAGAGTCTGTGTTAGAAGTAATTACATCATGCCCTCTGGTGCTATGAAACGAGTTCTCACTAACTTATTAGGGAATAAATGACTGAAAGAACAAATGTGGTAAATTTTATAGGAGGTAGGAGAAGTTAAAAACCCAAGATTTCAAAGTGGACATGGAAACAACACAGAGGCTCCAGAGACACAAAATCAATCTGAAAAGTGTAGGAAAAGGAGAGAGATTTCTGAGTTGGGTTCTCAGGTGGTGGTTGGGGAAGGAGACCAAGGCAAAAAACAAAGAAGGTGAGATAATTGTTCTCAAACGTTCATCGGATATGAAGATTGGGAACAAGAGTGAAATGATCCTAGGACAATGCTGGTAAGCCTGTGAGAAATATGGAAGGCCAGCGCTTCCAGAAAACGCCCGGCTGCTTTTGACCCACACATCAGGAAACACTCAAGATTTATCTAAACTGTCAGGGTCGTGGCCTGTTTCTCTCGAAATCTCTGGGAAGATATTCCTGAAGTAAGAGTCCAAAACCATATGTCCAACAGAGGAGTGAGGAGGTGGTCAAGACCTTCCAGCCGTGGAGGTGGATGCAAAACAGGAAACGGACTCAGGACCAGAGAGGGCACCTTGGGCAAAGTTCCCCGCAAGCTCCTGCTCCCGACCTGCTGCCCATCCAGCAGCTGGAACCACCTGAGCATCATTTGTAGGCTCTGCCCCATCTCAGTCTCAGGGACTCGTTGAGCCGGTAACTAAGTAGCCCAAAGTCTACTGAGCGAATTATCCAGTCTTCTTGTCACCTGCTGCTTTTCAGAACTTCAGCTTTGCCTTATTTCTGGAATTAAGCCCTTGCTTCCTGGCCCACTTCCAATCATCAGGTCCCCAGATCGGCCCTCCCCGCCCAAGTCCCTCCGAATAATTTTCCAGGTTAGAGCAGAGCTGCATCTTGATTGGCTATGAAGTGGTCCTGAGAGAGCGCCCCCTGCTGGAACTTTGAGATCTTTCTCCTGATTCCCAGATGGATATCCAGCCTGAAGTCCTGTGTTTCCTAGTCTCAGATGCCCTGTGGCTAGGGATCCTCCCCTCTTAGAGCCCCAGCAAGTTGCCTCCTGCAGGAATTCTCAAACACCCATTACTAGTCTCAGCTGATCCCAGCACCTCCACCAGCACACCCAGGAGCTAAGAGGCTCTCAACTAAGTGAATTTTTCCCTCAGGTTACAGTCTGTATCATTTGCCTGGAGGCTTGCTCTCCCCTCGAAGTCATACCTAAGTCAGCCACTGGCCAGATTTCTCTTCCTGCCCCAGAGTGAGACAGCCATCAGCAGGGGCAAGGAGAAGCCTTGGAGGAAGGCTGGAAGGCAGGCAGATCCCAAGGCAGAAGGAGGAAGCACTTGGCTGAACAGCGAGGTGTCGCTTTCTTCATCTGGGTTATAGCTGTTAACTCTTCATCCCCAACCTGCCTGCTTCCCCAACAAGCCTGAAATCAACCTTGCTTAAGCATGGTTATATTTGCAATTCAAACCAACCTCTGGGGATAATGAGTTTCAGGTGTGAATTAACCCCCTTTATGTACAAAGAAGGAGCTCATTGACTCCTGGTTGATATTTATAAGGATTTACTAATTTGGAAATGCTTTCATCTGCTGTAGTATCTCCTGATAAGTTGTTCTTTATCCCTAAGCCCTGTCCAACTCTTTTGCAGTCCCATGGATTGTTGCCTACCGGGCTCCTCTGAGGAAAAGGAGTATGTCAAAGCTGTATATTGCCACCCTGCTTATTTAACTTATATGCAGAGTACATCATGAGAAATGCTGGGCTGGAGGAAGCACAAGCTGGAATCAAGATTGCTTGGAGAAATATCAATAACCTCAGATATGCAGATGATACCACCCTTATGGCAGAACATGAAGAGGAACTAAAAAGCCTCTTGATGAAAGTGAAAGAGGAGAGTGAAAAAGTTGGCTTAAAGCTCAACATCCAGAAAAACTAAGATCATGGCATCTGGTCCCATCACTTCATGGCAAATAGATGGAAAACCAGTGGAAACAGTGGCAGACATTATTTTGGGGTGCTCCAAAATCACTGCAGATGGTGACTGCAGCCATGAAATTAAAAGACACTTACTCCTTGGAAGGAAAGTTATGACCAACCTAGGCAGCATATTTAAAAGCAGAGCTATTACTTTGCCAACAAAGGTCTGTCTAGTCAAGGCTATGGTTTTTCCAGTAGTCATGTATGGATGTGAGAGTCGGACTATAAAGAAAGCTGAGCACCAAAGAATTGATGCTTTTGAATTGTGGTGTTGGTGAAGACTCTTGAGAGTCCCTTCGACTCAAGGAGATTCAACTTGTCCATCCTAAAGGAAATCAGTCCTGAATATTCATTGGAAGTACTGATGTTGAAGCTGAAACTCCAATACTTTGGCTACCTGATGCAAAGAGCTGACTTATATGAAAAGACCCTGATGCTGGGAAAGATTGAGGTGGGAGGAGAAGAGGATGATGGAGGATAAGATGGTTGGATGGCATCACTGTCTCATTGGGCATGAGTCTGAATAAACTCTGGGAGTTGCTGATGGACAAGGAGTCCATGGGGTCGCAAAGAGTGAGACACGACTGAGCAACTGAACTGAACTGAACTGAATTGAGGCTCCTCTGTCCATAGGATTTCCCAGGCAGGAACACTAGAGTGTGTTTCCATTTCCTTCTCCAGGAAATTTTCCTGACCCAGGATCAAACCTGCATCTCCTGCTTAGCAGGCAGATTCTTGACCACTGAGCCACTAAGGAAGCCAATCTCCTGATATACAGGGACTTTTTTTGTGCTGACACAGGAAGATGTAGTAGACAGGAGGTGGACGCGAAGCTGGAAGACATTAATCTGTCCTACCTTCAGCTCCAATTCTTTGCTGTGCTGTGTGATCTGAGTTTCAAACTTCTACTTCATATCAGTATTGGAGAAGGCAATGGCAACCCACTCCAGTACTCTTGTCTGGAAAATCCTATGGACGGAGGAGCCTGGTAGGCTACTGTCCATGGGGTGCTAAGAGTCAGACATGACTGAGCAACTTCACTTTCACTTTTCACTTTCATGCATTGGAGAAGGAAATGGCAACCCACTCCAGTGTTCTTGCCTGGAGAATCCCAGGGACAGAGGAGCCTGGTGGGCTGCCGTCTATGGGGTCACACAGAGTCGGACATGACTGAAGCGACTTAGCAGCAGCAGCATATCAATATAATGCCTTGACCTGGAAAGAATCTAAAGGGGCCCACCAGGTGACGTGAAAAACAAGATGGCAGCCACTTCAGAAGAGACTGAATAAAGTGTAGAGCCATCATGTATCATTCCGGGTGGCCATGCACAGTTTTGCAGGTTGTGTACTGTACAACCCTAGAGATCATCATTCACTTTTATAATCATCACAGATTTATAGATTTATTACATGAATATTCCAGCAAATGTCCTGAGGAAAGGAGACTCTGAGCTCGTGGTAGGACTGCGTGTGTCCCTCTTCCTCAGCTTCCAGTTCCCTCTGTGTGGGGCCATCTCTGGCAGTTAGATGAGGTCCTAAGACTCTGAGCTACTTCTGGGCCTTGCTTTTCCCCTGTCCTCCCATTATGCTGTCTTCTTCCCTCTTTTCCAAGACTCTAACCTCCCTAAGTCATAACTAAATACAGTTTATTAACATTTTTGAATTGTCTTTAATGCCTAGGCACCGGGCTAAGTAACCTCACATATTTTCTTATGTGATTTCAACTGAACCTAATTAATTTCATTTTTAAAAATTGATTTTTGGCTGCACTGGGTCATCATTGCTTTGTGAGGGCTTTCTCTAGTTGTGGTTTTCGGGCTTCTTGTTGGGATACCCTTCTCTTGTTGCAGAGCGTGGGCTGTAGGGTGCACAGGCTTAGTTGCCCCGTGGCATGTGGGATTGTACTGGTCAGGGGTTAAAACTGTGTTCCTTGTATTGGCAGACAGATTCTTAACCACTGGACCACCAGGAAGTCCTGAACCTAATGAACTTCTCACTGTGCCACCAGAAATCCAGGCCTGTATACATCAAACTTGGAGCTCATACCAGCAAGCAACTGTCTGTTGCAATGTGATTCCATTTTTATTTATGTCTAGGCACCACCCTTATGGCAGAAAGTGAAGAGGAACTAAACAACCTCTTGATGAAAGTGAAAGAGGAGAGTGAAAAAGTTGGCTTAAAGCTTAACATTCAGAAAACTAAGATCATGGCATCTGGTCCCATCATTTCATGGGAAATAGATGGGGAGACAGTAGAAACAGTGTCAGACTTTAATTTTTTAGGCTCCAAAATCACTGCAGATGGTGATTGCAGCCATGAAATTAAAAGACGCTTACTCCTTGGAACGAAAGTTATGACCAACCTAGATGGCATATTAAAAAGCGGAGACATTACTTTGCCAATAAAGGTCCGTCTGGTCAAGGCTATGGTTTTTCCAGTGGTCATGTATGGATGTGAGAGTTGGACTGTGAAGAAAGCTGAGCACCGAAAAATTGATGCTTTTGAACTATGGTGTTGGAGAAGACTCTTGAGAGTCCCTTGGACTGCAAGGAGATCCAACCAGTCCATCCTGAAGAAGATCAGTCCTGGGTGTTCATTGGAAGGACTGATGCTGAAGGACTGATGCTGAAGCTGAAACTCCAATACTTTGGCCACCTCATGCGAAGGGCTTTTCCATGACTCATTGGAAAAGACCCTGATGCTGGGACGGATTGGGGGCAGGAGCAGAAGGGGACGACAGAGGATGAGATGGTTGGATGGCATCACCGACTCGATGGACATGGGTTTGAGTAAATTCTGGGATTTGGTGATGGACAGGGAGGCCTGGCATGCTGCAATTCATCAGGTCGCAAAGAGTCGGACACAACTGAGTGACTGAACTGAACTGAACTGAACTGAGGCTTCTTTTTACAATGAATCATGGGCTACACAAAGGAATCAGGCAAAAGTTCATCATAAATAAAATAATCTTTTCCCATATAGGTCATTATATAGTATTGGGTAGAGTTAAAAAAAATTTTTTTTAATAAAATTTAAAAATTCATGTGATATAGATAGATTTTTCTTAAAAAAAGAAAAAAATAATAATGATCTGTTACATTTTGATTTCTGAATTCTTCCCAAAACTCCTTCAGCACAAAAGTTCTCAGGGAAATATTTTCTTCAGAAAAAAAGTAAAACTTTAAAACAAATAGAACTTCAGGCTCTCCTTTTCTGTAATACATAATAGGTCTACCCACTAGGCATTTGAAACAAACACTACTCCCTCTTCAACTGTTTTCTCAGAGGAAAATCTGAATGTTCAATTGAAAGACAGCATCTACAGGGTAAATACTAGAGTCTTATCCATCTCTTGATTCTGTGACATCACTGTATCTCCAACAGTTAGAAAATGTCACCTGTTTTAAATGTTGACATTTAGATGATCTTTGATTTGGAAACTAATAGTAAACATGATTTTTAAAAAACACGTATTTTATGTGCAACTTTCAAACAATATTTTCTTTTCCTTATGAAAACCATGTATAACTACTAATAAAAAAAGATATCTAAGAGCATTTAAAAAAAAAAGAGGATGGTGTCTCTGCCCAAGATAACAAATGGATTATGTTATATGCATAGTTTTGAAACAGTGCTTTTACTGTTATATTGTCAGACCTGCTAAAAATGGCTTTATTAGTCATTTCAAAAATTCACCTTTAGGATATTATTCCACCATAAAAAGGAAAGAAATTGGGTCACTTGTAGTGATGTAATTGAAACTAAAGTCTTACAGAGTGAAGTTGAAAAGAGAAAAACAAACATCGCACATTAACACATATATGAGGATTCCCTGGTGGCTCAGTAGTAAAGAATCCACCTGCCAATTCAAGAGACACAGGTTTGGCCCCTCTGTCGGGAAGATCCCCTGGAGAAGGAATGGTGACCCTCTTCAGTATTCTTGCCTGGGAAACCCTATGGTCTGAGAAGGCTGGCAGGCTACAGTCCATGACATCATAAAGAGTCAGGCATGACTTAGCGACTAAACAACAACACCTATGTATGGAACCTAGAAAAATGGTTCTGATGAATCTATTTGCAGGGCAGGAAGAGAGATGCAGACATAGAGAATGAACATATGGACACAGGGGTGAGAAGGGGCGTGGGACGAAATGAGAGAGTAGCATTGACATATACCCACTATCATGTGTGAGGCAGCTAGCAGGGAGCTAGCAGGGGACAGCTAGCAGGGAGCTCAGCTCAGTGATGACCTAGCGCGGTGGGATGGGAGGGGTGGGAGGGAGGTTTGAGAAGGAGGGGATATATGTATACATATAGCTGATTCATGTTGTTCTACAGCAGAAAGTAACACATTATAAAGCAATTACACACCAATAAAAATATAAACTAAATAATATGAGCTCCCCAAAAATTTACTTTTCACTTTGGCTTTGATGATCCTCATTATAGCCAGCTTTTCACATCATTAATTTCCACTCTTTTTATTTCCTTCATCCTTCTATCCCATCTTTCCATGGTTCTGTCTGTGGGCATGAAGCTTTGAGTGGCAGATGTTGCTAGATGTGTATCTGGTAACCATTCTTCCTGCCTTCATTTCTTCAGGGCAGCAAAGTGCTCAACTAAAAACCCTAGCAGACTCTTTAAAAGACAGGTGACACAGCTCTGAGATGATGTGAGTGGTAGTCTGCTACCACTAAGAGGGCGTCAAAGGGGGCCTCCTGCTTGGGATGCAGGAGTTACACACCTGTGGCCCCAGGGGAGGTAAAGAGCAAAACAACAAGAGCCTCCCCCTTCCAACTGAAGCGGGAAGGCAGAAGTGGAGCCTGGGCCTCAGAAGTATCACCCAAACCACCCTAGCAGCCCTGGCTGCCTATTCTTGGACTGTTGGTTGAGTGAAATCCAGAAACCTCTATCTGTGAACTTCTTTCTGTCAAGTTCTCTGTTGATTTGCACCAAATGCAAACACTGCTACCCCTTGAGACAACAGTGATATGTCTTGCCATCTTTTCCTGCTTCCTTAAAAACATTTTTTGGGAATACAGTTGCTTTACAATGTTGTGTTACTTTCTGCTGCACAACCACCTGGATCAGCCGTGTGTACACATATATCCCCTCCCTCTTAAGCCTCTCTGCACCACCCCCGCCACCTCACCCCTCTGCCGCTGCTGCTGCTAAGTCGCTTCAGTCGCGTCCGACTCTATGCGACCCCATAGACGGAAGCCCACCAGGCTCCTCCGTCCCTGGGATTCTCCAGGCAAGAACACTGGAGTGGGTTGCTATTTCCTTCTCACCCCTCTAGGTAATCACAAAGCACCGTTTTTCTGCTTCTGAAAGCAGTGTTTTCAGACATGGAGAAAGCTCATGGAAATGGAGAGTTGGAATGAGGAGGCCTGGTGACCACTTAATTTGCCAGTTACTTCCTGAGGCACTCAGAGTGAATCACTGTGTAAACAGGTGTATGAATCATCTATTTCTGTACCACACTGAACCACAAGCTTGGGCTATGGTTGACGTGTTGATTATCCCACAATTTCTGTGGCTTGGGAGTTCAGGCATGGCTCACATGGGTCGTCCACTCTAGGGTTTCATCAGGCTCCAATCCAGGTGGTGACCAAGGCGGAGGTTTCTTTTGAAGACTGGATTGTGGAAGGATCCCCTTTCAAGCCCACATGGTCCTTGGCAATCTAGTGAATTCTAACCCCAGGGGACACCGCATATTGACCTGGTCAGAAGTGAATTACCTACACTCAATGGGAGAGCTATACTAACAGTGTGAATACCAGGAGGTGGGGTATCAAAGGGAGAAGAGTGGAATCACTTTGCTGTATGCCTGAAACGAACACAATATTGTAAATCAATTATAGTGTCATTTCTTTTTTCACTTTTTTTTTGGCCAAATTGCGCAACAAGCAAGATCTTAGTTTCCCAACCAGAGATAGAACACATGCACCCTGCAGTGAAAGCACAGTGCCCTAACCACTGGACCACCAGGGAATAAATAATATTTATTAGTTTCTATTATTTTAAAAGTTATTATTTATTCCCTATAGTTCCATTTTAAAAGGGAGAAGAGTGTGAAATAATGTGGGTGAATACGATGATTAACATTCCGAAGGCTATGGTTTGCATCTATGTTCTTTTCTGAGGAGGTAAGGAAAATGGAACTTTTGACATCTTTCTTCATCTCCTAATCACTCTCCAACTGGTTTCAAAGTCCTCCTGGAGTTAGCTATGTGTGCAAAGTCGCTTCAGTCATGTCTGAAGGCAAGAATACTGGAGTGGGTTGATATGTCCTCCTCCAGGGGATCTTCCTGACCCACGGATCGAACCCAAGTCTCATGTCTTCTGCATTGTCAGACAGGTTCTTTACCACTGGTGCCACCATAGATGTTACCAATCAAAGGATGTATTTAACATTTAATACTTCTTCAGAATCTTGAGTACTGGTCCAAACCACTGGGAATTGTGTCTTTTAAAAAATTCAACTTCTCATTTGTTTGATTCTAAAATTGAGAACTTATCCTTTGTAATGTGAGATTAAAGGATATTCCATAAAGTATATAACAATCAAATGTATTTTTTTCTCCACACACTTAAAACATTGCAGTTTCTAGAATATTTTTAGAAAAACAGTAGAATCCTTATTGAACATTTTATTCTGCTTTTAAGATCAAAACTTTGGTATTCATTGTTAAATATGTCAAAAGTATGTGACTTGGGCTGAAATTTGTCATTTGAATATCCTTTAACCTGATGACTTTTAAAAAAAACATGTGAACTCAAATCTTGCCAAGAAAAAATGATTCAACATTTATGTTGAATAAACTAATGACATTCAAGAGCATTTTACAAAATAAATTGTTCACTGCTTATTATTCAAGGGATTTTCACCTTGGCATGAAAAGATTTCTAATATTTGTGCAATTATTAGGTACATTATATAATTAAAAAGTTGTTAAACACTTATGAATAATGCTCTTCAAATCATAACTATGTCAAATATACTTCTGGCAAAAGTATTGACTATAAATAAAGTATTAATTGTAGCTCCCCACTAGTGGTAGAACATAGGTGATTTTCTTTCCATTTTCAATATTTTCCAAAGTTTATATAACAAATGCATAATCTTGCACAATGGAAAAAAAATCATTTTTAAAAGAAAGGATTTGACTAAATCAATGACTTTCCTTTTTAAATTATTTGTTTTAGCAGCAAAACTCTTTTTTTTTTTAAAGAAATTCTTAGAGGTCACCCAAATATGTAAATCCGAGAAGAGTGATGATTGTGTTTTGGAGGTATTCTTTATTGTTTCTGGATTCCATACCATCCAAGGATTCTTAAGAACACATTTGAAAACCACTAGACTAGTCTCTAGAATTCCTTAAAGCAGGCTGTGCTGGTAATAGGAGCCAGCAGACCTGTGGAAAGAATACTGAATACTGGCCCCGAGTAGGACTTCTTATGGGACCTCTGTGCCTTCTCTCCCCTTTAATATGCACATATCATCTGCCCTCAGGCCATTTTAGTACCTGGCACATATAGGAGCTCAGTCATCACACTGCAATCATTATATAAGCTCTGTGATGTAATTCCATGTAATTCACTCTACAGTCCCTTCCACTTCAGATCCTTCTTTTTCTCCCTCCCCCCGCCCCCGACTTTTAAAAAAATATCTACTTTTGGCTGTGCTGGGTCTTCATTGCTGTGCACACAGGCTTTCTCTAGTTATAGTATCTGGGCTTAGTTGACCCGTAGCATGTGGAATCTTCCCAGACCAGGGATCGAACCTGTGTCTCCTGCATGGCAGGCAGATTCTTAACCACTGGACCACCAGAGAAGTCTTCTTTGGCTTCTTCTCCAGGCCACTTTGCTTCTGTCAGACCAAATTTCCCCAGTTCTAGTAGTCATGATATTCTCTCAAACTGAAAAGGCCCTTTCTCCTCTCAGCTGCTGAATCTAGTTTGTTTTGTTTTCCTAAGACCCAGCTCAAATATCACTTGCTTTGAAAAGCCTTCCATGATTCTCATGTGTGGTAGAATCTCCATCATCTGTGCCTTGCGATACTTTTTTACCCCATTTGCCCCATGGTATGCTAATTCATGTTTTACATCTTGTTACGTCTTAGCTGCACCCATCAATGGGACACGGGTCTTAATCATTTTTGTGTTCAATAGAAAATAGTGACCACAAGCAGTAAACAATAATATAGATACTTCACTGCACTGACTTAAGATTATTAGTGGTTGCAAACAAAGAGAGGAATCCACATTTTTTGAGTCTACTGATAAATGTGGGATCAGAGTATGTCTTTGAATGAATGGAATTCCTACTGTTAGGATCAGGGAAGGACCTGGCAGTGGAAGATGCCAGCACAGGTAAGATGCAGAAGTACAAGAGTGCTCTTGAGTCCTGAAGGTGGGCGGAAGTCCCACCCTTTGGAAACACACCTCAAGCCAATCCAGCAAGTGATTTTTTCCCACAAGATGTCAAAATATAAATCACTGGGGAATGACAATCTATTTTTCAGTTAATTTGTTAAACTTATCTGTTCGATATTGAACAAAACTATTACTTTTCCAAATGGTTTAAATAGATTGGTTGATAATGATTCACAAAACTGTTGGAAGTCAGAGTAGCACCCATGTGCGTGAGAAATATGGCTTTTTATATTCGTACGCTAACTTCAATCTAACTCTGGGCCTCCTTGTCAACTGGCTGGAGAGAAATTCCATCCTGAACTGGATCAAAAGTCCCAGGTCAAACACCAGGGAAACCTAATAAGTGATACCCTCTGGTAATGGCTAAGAATGGCTAAGAATGGCTCATCCTAATTCCTGTGGTCTGCTTTTGTTTAGAGCTTCTCCTGTTTCTATTCTGTGTGTGGGGCTCAGAATCCTTGCTGAGGCTGAAGCTCTTCTCTCTCAATTGGAGGCACTCTGATGTCTTGTCACCCCAAGAGAGCAAATTCAGGCCCTCAACAGATCGAATGATGATCCCTTCCCACATTAAGGAGGACAACCCATTTTACGCAGTTTACTGATTCAAATGCTAATCTTATCCAGACACGGGTTCACAGACACACCCAGAATATGGGTTGTGTTGAACCAATTATCTGGGCACCCTGTGGCCCTGTTGAGGCCTAACAGTAACTATCAGATCAATATATGATAGTTTATGATTGAAACTCAGCTTCCAGGACTTCCCTAGTGGTCCAGTGGTTAAGACTGTTCTTCCAGTGCAGGGGCTCAGTTTTGATCCCTGGTTGAGGAACTAAGATCGTACATGCTGCATGGCATAATCCAAAAAAATTTTTTAATTAAAAAACAATATAAAAAAAGAAACCCAGCTTTCTATTACATTAGAACTTGTAGAAACTCAGCTTCTCTTTGGGGCCACATAGCATTTCCCATGTGAGCCTCTTTAGACTGTAGAATTTAACAGAGTAAATCTCAATCTAGTGAGGGCCTGAATAAAATAAAAAGGCAAGGACTTCCCTGGCGGTCCAGTGGTTAAGACTTCACCTTCCAATGCAGGGACTGTGGGTTCAATCCCAGGTGGGGGAGCTAAGATCCCATATAATTCAAGGCCATAAAACCAAACCATAAAAAAGAAGCAGTAAGTTTGCTGTGGCTGAACGAAGAAAGAAGGCATATGCAGATTTCTACAGAAATTATGATTCCATGAAAGATTTTGAGGAGATGAGGAAGGCTGGTATCTCTCAGAGTGCAAAGTGATTTGGAATATAAAGAATTTCTTGGGTTGAGTTCCATGGAAGTTTGTCACTTTCCTGTGTTCCTGAACTATTAAACTATGACTATCTGGGGTGAGAAATAGTCTCTCAATAAATAAACAATTAACAAATACTGTGGACAAAAAAAAAAAAAAACCACAGAAGCAATATTGTAACAAATTCAATAAAGGCTTTAAAAATGATCCATGTCAAAAAAAATAGTTTTTAAAAAAAGGGCAAAGGAAGGGAGAATTTGTTCCCTCTACTTAATGATCTCTGAGCTGGGACACTGGGTCTTTGACATCCTGAGGCTTGGCACTGTGGAATAAACTTGGTTGGAGACTGTCCAGAAGAACACAGTGGCTTGGATTCTTTGAAGATCAGCTTCAGGAAAAGCTACCTGATACTGTCTGGCTTCCCAAGACATGTATTCCTTGCTCCTCTTGGCCCCCATGGAAACCCCAGAGAATTGAGATTTTCCTGCTTGTCAAGGTAGAGATGTGGCTAGGAGGAAGAGAAACAAGTCCAGTGACGGAACACATCTTGAAGATGAGCTCTGGAGAACACGGTGGCTGCACAAGTTCCAGTTGGCTGAGGCCCCTTGGAGGTTGTGCCAGACTCTCTGTCACTTGGCGGCGGAGTCCTTGTCAGCTGCTCAGGCTGAGGTCCCAAACTGGGTCTGCTTCCTTCAAGCTCTGCAAGTTTGGCTTGGGTGTCTTCGCTGGGTAGGGAGTGGCCCCGCGGACAGTCAGTGTTACTGAACCCAGGACGAAAAGCCAAAAAAGAGGCCAGATTGGTGGAAAGGAAAGTTTGCTTTATTTTGGATGCTGGCAACCAGAGAATGTGGGACAGATGTCGGGTCCAAAGGCCGAATACCCACACACCCTCCACAATTAATGGGCAAGAATTTTTATAGACGGAGGGAGGGGGCTACATGCAGAGACAGTACAGTCAGCTCTGACAGATTTTGAAATTGGTCATTGGAGGTCTGACCAGCATCATCCTGATTGTTTTAAGTACAGTTAATCTTCAGTTCCAAGGTTGATAAGTTTCCATTTCCTTGAGGCCAATCCTTGGAACTCCATGACAGAATCCTTTTGTCATGGCCAGAGACTGGTCATCATGTAGTTAACTTCTTCCACTTGGTGGGGGTTTCAGTATCTATAAGACAGCTCTTGGGATATGGCTCAGAATGGTATATTCAGCCCTTGAGAAGGAATTCAATGTCCTTGACTATTCTTAATGACATTATTGCTATTTGATCTCTTTTCTTTTCCTTTTTTTCTGCATTTTCTCACTTCTCTGATTAATCTTTTAATCTTTGACTGAAGTTTTTCCACAGATGAAAGGCAGGCTGAGGACACTGTGAGGAGAGGGGCAAGGACCCTGAGGTCCTGCTCAGCCTCAAAAGTGGGGGTCCCAGTACCTGCTTTGTGATGCATCCACCGTAGGGACTTGAGACGAGCACAGGGATATCTGGCCAGGCTGTGGTTCATAAGGAGAGGTGGCTCACAGCACAGGTGGGGCTGGCGGGGTGCACAGTATATGGGAACAGACTTCCAACAAAAACAGTTCTTAAGTAATCTGTCTCTAATTACAGCCTATGGACACATGGCAGCAAAGGCCCAGATAGAAGCCTGGACAAGTCCAGAGAAAATAAAGACATTTTATTATGAGACCAGAGATCAATAACACAAACACATAGAGACTGGAGAGGTTTAGTCTATCCTGTAGCCCGGTATTTCCTGGAGGGAGTCAAACCTTGCCAGGTGAATGAACTCTCCCATTTGGAGAAGTAGATTCCTAGGCACTGTCAATCCAACACCCTCTTTTCTTCTCCACTGGAGACTTCAGATCCTCCTCCTGGATCCACACCAGTTCAAGAGTCAGGGCCTGAGTTGGGAAATTAACCCCCAGGGTGGCACATGGCAGTAAGCAGAACACACTCCAGGACCAGCTGGAATTCATTTGATTGCCTGCCACTGGGCCTGGCATTTGAAAGGTACTTCATCAGTTTCCCTGTGACCTTTAAAGCCAAGTGTTACTCTGATTTCCAGAAAACTGGAGGGAAAAAGAGACAGAATCTTCTTTGAAAGATGGATGGCAATTTTTCTTAAAGAAGTTGATGAGGTTTCTCCTGCTCTCTCACATCTCAAGAGAGCACAACTGGATCATAGAGTTAAGATGGTCCTGAGTGTGAGAAGATTCCAATTCACTTCCTTTTAGAAGATGAGCAAACTGACCCAGGGAGACTGATGTTTCCATGAAGTGAGTCTCTAAGGTGATAAACAGTTTTGTTATTACCAACAACATAGAGAAATGGTTCTTTTGACGAAGATCTAGGGTTCTGCCTTTTCCCTCCTGGAGTTTATAGTCTTAAGACTGGATAAGACAGGCAAATTGTCAACTCACACATCCTCGTTCATGGTGACTGTGGAAGGGATTATAAGAACACTGCAGCCTTGGGAGAATATCTTAATCATTTGGGCTTCTATAACAAGATACATTGGAGAAGGCAATGGCACCCCACTCCAGTACTCTTGCCTGGAAAATCCCATGGATGGAGGAGCCTGGTAGGCTGCAGTCCATCGGGTCACTACGAGTCGGACATGACTGAGTGACGGGGGAGCCTGGTGGGCTGCTGTCTGTGGGGTCACACAGAGTCGGACACGACTGAAGCAACTTAGCAGCAACAAGATACATGGTGGCTTATAAACAACAGAAATTCATTCCTCACAGTTCTGGAGGCTCGAAAGTCCAAGACTGAGGTGCCAGCAGATTCAGTGTCTGGTGACAACCAGCTTCCTAGTTAATAGAAGACGGTCTTCCCTTTGTGGGGTTTCTTTCATAAGGGCACTAGCTAATCCCTTCATAGGGGTTCCGCTTTCATGACCCAATCACCTCCCAGAGACCTTACCTCCAAATACTATCACTTTGGGGGTTAGGTCTCAACCTATATGGATCTGGTGGGGGGAGTGCATGTATTCAGTCCATAGCAGAGAGTATAAAGGAGTTCAGAAAAGAAGTAAAGAAGTGGATTTTAGCACCAACAATTTCTGATTAATAGAAAGAATTGAAAAACTGCAGTTTTCATTAGCTTCCATGCTCTTTGGTTATATGGCTTTGACCTCATGGATTATTTGAGATTTATAATAGCTTTGGGGAAAATGATACCTTCACATAAAAATGATTCCAGAATAGATTGCTCATCAAAATCACAGCCTGAGGGCATTAGAATCCCCTGGGATGCTTGTTGAAATGCAGATTCCGGGGTTGGACCCACATCTACTCAATCAGAATCACAAGTAGGGGCCCAGAGGACTCTCTATTTTAAATGAGCTCTCTGAGAAACTCTTATGCCCATCAAACTTTGAGAACCCCTGCCAAAACCCTGAACTAGAAGCAAGCCCAGGCAGTTTTAAACTTTCCTGCCCTTGAAAAAAATAATTAAGTCAACAGAAAAGAGAACATGGTAGCATCACAGGTTTCTTGAAATTTCATAGAGAACTGTTTGTACATGAGCTGTAACCAGACCCATAAGGAGAAAGGTTAACTCAAACCCGCAGAGTTAGTTGAATGAGATCAACAGTCTTTGCCAAAACCTAATTGTGCAGACCTGCCATGAATAACTTTAACATTTTAAAGGTCCCACAGCACAGCCAGGATCCCCAGCCAACTCAGAAAGCCTTTCCAATGTCAGTGTCACCTTTTGTTGAAAAAAAGTTGCCTGTCAGGGGTCTCTTCTAAATGAAAAACATTATTTAGAAAATGCTAAGGAAATTCTAATACCAAAATATGTGTTCCTGGTATGTTGTTGAGACGTTTGGGCAAGATTTCCAGTGGAAGAAGTCTCCTAAAACATTTTTATGATAACATCTAAAATCCAAAATATTGTTTTAATGAAATTTTCTTATTTGATAGTTGGACACAATGAGAAAAACCAGAAGTATAAAAAGACACATTATGATGTTACTATTTTGGGTCTCATCCTCTCTTTGTTAATAAATTAAAAAGAAAATTAAAAAATAAAACTATATTGAGGGTAGCTTTTCTACATCAGAAAATTCACTAACTGATATCCCATAATTATGGGTGACATTACTATATTCATGTTTTCAAGAATTTTGACCTCATAGGAATCCTGAATAAGTAACCTTCATGGAAGTATTATTTAACATCACTTTTAGTCACCAACTTCATGAACTCACCCAGGGAGTTCTTATCTGTTTGTTCTGTTTTGCTAGTCAAGCCAAAGTCTGAGTCCCATCCCCAGGTTCTAGTTTCATGGGCCTGGAGTGGGGCCCAGGTGTTTACCATATGCAATCAGTGTTGAAACACCCATTTACAGCCAATACAACAGATTTTTCTTATGTTATTTGCAGAAGATAAATTCTCAAGAATATAGGTGGCTTATATTCTCAATAATACAAAGGTTTCTAAATTAAGATAGGATTTTCTACTTTTAATTTTGTTATAGAGACAAGCCAATAATTGTTCTATGCATCCCGTAGTTATATAATCTAAGTCTTGGAGTAGGGGTATATCTGAGCCTAATTCTTTTTTTTTTTTTTTTTTTGGTAAGGGGGAGACTTTCTATTTATTTTTAATTTTATTATTTTCTTGTTGGAGTATAATTGCTTCACAATGTATGTTAGCTTCAGCTGTACAATGTGAAGCAGAATGTATGTCAGCTATATGTATACATATGTCCCCCCTTCCTTGAGCCTCCCTCCAACCACCCCATCCCACCCCTCTGTCACCACAGAGCACTGAGCTGAGTGCCCTGTGGTATGCAGCAGCTTCCCACTAGCATCTGTTTGACACACGGTAGTGTCTACATGTCCATGCTACTCTCTCAATTCACCCTTCTCTCTCTGATCCTAATGCTTACTAAGTTTACTATAGTAACTTAATGACCCCAAATTTGAGTGCCTCAGTGAAAAAGAAGTGTTATTTCTGAAGGCCTTCCTAAGTCAAGCCATGTCACACAGACAGCTTTGATTATGTGTGTTTTAAGGCAAAGTAGTAGTTAGACAGGTCATCTCCTTGGTCAGGTCAAGTGGGTAGAGCCTGACATGATACTAGGATGCTCTGAATGCAGGTCAGGTGTAGGGAGGACCAAACAGAAGATGACTTCTTGTCAGTATTTGAGGCAATTCCTAAACTCCAGCCCCTGCCACACGCATCTCACTTTCCTACTTAATGACAACAAGCTGTTTCCCATCTCAGCGGCTTTGCCCAAGTTTTTCCTCTCTCTGGCATCCATTCCTACCTTCCTTCCTTACACCTCAAGTTTCTATCATCTCATCAGGCTCTGCCCAGTCTCCACCTATCAGAAGCTGTTCCTGACACTAAGAATGGTTCTATAATGAAGCAAATAAAGCTTAACCTTTGGGGCCCCTCACTCACACGGGTCCCTTCCAAACCCCTGGGAGGGACCACAGAAATATTTTCATGTGGTCATGTTTCTTAAATCTGCAGAAATAAGAGATTTTAACCATAATAGATTCAGACTGTCTACTTCAACTAAGCCCCTGTCAAACTTTCTCTTGTATTAAGCCCTATTGGAAAGACCATGAGCATTTTTGAGAACCAAGGTAAATGAACATTGAATCTGGAATACATGTAGTTTGGGTTTAGTTGAATAACATGTTTACAAATAATATAATTAGTGATGTCAGTATAAGAATGGCTTATCAGTTAGATTTAAAGAAATAGAATCAGTAGAAAATAATAACACAGATAGACTGATGATAGGTAATTGATAAATGAGAGATAGATGATACATAGATAGATATACAGATATAGATAATTGATAAATAGATGTATAGATAGACCTTTTAGTTTCACTTGTCTGGAGAACCCTACAAATACAAGGATCAGTTAAACAAACAAACAAAAAAAGTGTTGTAGAAGCATGCTATTGGCTGAACTGTGCCCCCCTCTCCAATTCATATGTTGAAGTCCTAACACAGAACCTCAGAATGTGACCGTATTCAGAGACAATGTCTTCAAGAACTAGACTATGTTAAAAATGAGGTTTTGGAAGCTCATACAACTCAACATCAAAAAAAAAAAAAAAACTCAAATGAAAAATGGGCAGAAACCTGAGTATACAGTTTTCCAAACAGGAAATACAGATGGCCAACAATCACATGAAAAGATGCTCAGTGTCACTAATCATCAGGGAAATGCAAATCAAAGTCACAATGAGGTATCACCTCACATCTGTCAGCATGGTCATGATCAAAAAGAACACAAATAACAAATGTTGGCAAGGATGCAGTGAAAAGGGAACCTTCACACACTGTTGCTAGGAATGTAAACTGATTCAGTTGGTGTGGAAGACAGTATGGAGGTTTTTCAAAAAACTGAAATAGAACTACCGTATGACCCAGCAATTCCACTCCTGGGTATCCAAAAAAAAAAAAAAGAGAGAGAAAGAGAAAACATTAATTCAAAAAGATACCTGTACCCCAATTTTCATACCAGCATTATTTACAATTGCCAAGATATGGAAGTCCACAGATGAATTGGTAAAGAAGATGTGGTATATATACAATGCAATAATGTTCGGCCATAAAAAAGAACAGAATTTTGCCATTTGCAGCAACATAGGTGAACTTGGAGGGCCTAAGTCCATATTCTAAGTAATAAGTCAGGTATAGAAAGACAAATACTGTATAATATCACTCATACATGGAATCTAAAATATACAACAAACTAGTGAATAGAACAAAAACAAAGCAGACTCACAGACATTAAGAACAAATTAATGGTGATGGATCAGTTGGTAAAGAATCCTCCTGCAATTCAGGAGACCCCGGTTCAATTCCTGGCTAGGAAAGATCCACTGGAGAAGGGATAGGCTACCCACTCCGGTATTCTTGGACTTCCCTTGTGGCTCAGCTGGTGAAGAATCCGCCTCCAATGCAGGAGACCTGGGTTCTATCCCTGGGTTGGGAAGATCCCCTGGAGAAGGGAAAGGCTACCCACTCCAGTATTCTGGTCTGGAGAATTCCATGCACTTTATAGCCCATGGGGTCACAGAGTCAGACACGACTGAGTGACTGTCACTTCACTTCACTTCACTGGTTACCAGTGGAGTGAGAGGGGCAACAAGGGTAGGGGATTAAGAGGTATAAACCATTAGGCATAAAATAAGCTATAAAGATTATATTGTACAATACTGGGAATATGGTCAATATTTTCTAATAATTATAAATGGAGAATAATTTTCAAAAATTGCAAGCCACTATATTGTACACCTGTAATTTATATAATAGCATGCATCAACTATACATCAATAAAAATCCCTCCAAAATGATCGTGTGTGCCTGGACCTCCATTAGACTGTGTGCTTCTCATGGGCCAGCACAGCTTCTCACCCACATTTGAATCTCCAAGACCTAGCTCAACACCTGGTATATGTACGAGATGCTGATGGTATACGTGATGAACAAATAGGTAAATACACAAACAGATGCCCAAGTGAACAATGAAAATGGACACATCAAGAGATTCCCAGTCTCTAGAGATACCATCTTTATTTTTAGAGATCAAGTTAAAGACTGTTCATATTGTTTTGAGTTCAACTGGGAAAAAAAATATCCTTTAAGAATTTTCTGACAGCTGAATTCTGATGAAAACAAGTGCAAAGCCAGTGTTCAGTTCAGTTCAGTTCAGTCGCTCAGTCGTGTCTGACTCTTTGCGTTCAACTGGGAAAAAAAATATCCTTTAAAAATTTTCTGACTGCTGAATTCTGATGAAAACAAGTGCAAAGCCAGTGTGGAGAGCACTTAAACATTTAATCCCCAGTAAGAATTTCTGATTAAAAAAAAAAAACAAATGGACTACAACCACCAAAACCAAAAATAAATGTAAAAAGCAAACAAAGCTGCTCTTCTCCACTTTATAAAACTTCTCTACTCCCCATATGCTTAATATGCTACTGAGTTTGAGTGCATATATAGACACAGATGACATCTATTTGATTGTATGTTTGAGTGGATAGTGTGAGGTATGTTTAGCATCCTACTGAATACAGACAGTTTCTTGAAAGGATAAGACATTTAAGTATAAGACAAACGTCTGAAGTCTGAAATACTTTCTGTGAAAATGTAGCTCTGAGTTCTAAAGAAAATGACTTGTGTAAAGAATTTGTAAATCATGTTCACTCTTATATTTCTCCTCTTCCATATTTCTAATTCTCTCTTGTATCTTGAAAGAAAAAAAATACATATACAAATTTTTTTCAGTATAATTAACCACACACTGCTATGACACTGTAGCCATTGTTTTCATTAGAACATCCTCAAATGGAATATGCATTGTTCTTACCAAGAAAATAAAAGCAATTTGTTTTCTACTGTCTGAGGAATGAGAGAAAGTTGTTTGTTCCCAGAAAGCGTTCTCACAATTGCCCACCTCTTGCAACCCCATTAAGTTGGGGTATTGCAAACTCCATCTTACCTCCTAACCAATACGCTGCTTCTTAGTCTCTCTCTCTCTCTCTCTTTTTTTTTTTTTGGCTGCAGCACACGGTACCTTTAGTTTCACCATGCAAGATCTGGTTTCCTGACCAGGGATCAAACTTGGGCCCCCTGCATTAGGAGCTCAAAGTCTTAACCACTGAACCACTAGGTAAGTCCCTTTAGTCTTTTGTGAGTTGTGGACTTTCTTGAAAATCTAGCTATTTTCTTCCCAGAAAAAGAAGGGGAAATAAACACAAATAGAGACAACATTTTGCAAACAATGTGAGGGTCTTCGTAGACCCCTTAATGCCATTTAAGGATCCCTGTTTAGGGACTTCAGGTAAGGAACTTCTGCTCGTAAGTAACCCCTTGGGAAAGGCAAGGATGAGTTGGAAATATAATACTGGGGTAGATGCGACACCTCTGATATATTTTACAGTGTACACAAAGCTTCATCTGAGGAAAAGTTTCTGAGCAAAAAGGAATTGTTAAAGTGAGGAAAAGATACTTAGAGACCTAATTCCCAATAACAGTGCCTTCAACTGTTGCATTCTGAGATCAGTCACTGTTACAGGGGAGAGATCCAGGGAAATACGCCAAGTTATTATTACAGCAAAAAGTTAATTTTATGCACAGTGTTTTAGCAATCTATATTTTCCAAATACATTAAGAGCTTAATTTTAAAAATTCCTCTACTGATATCATTAATTTTCCAAGTAAAAGGTAAAGTAAATGGATAAATAAATCACAGTTAAAAGAAAATTTAAACTTACCAAGATCACCAAAATACAAATTTATTAAAAATACACCTTGTCTTTGATGTTTATTTCACATTATCTAAGTACATCCAGTTATGCAAATTTACATTTTTATTTCAAATCTTTGCATTCCTGATATACATAAAATAGGACAAAGAACACATCTGTAATGTTCAGCCTGGAAATCTTGCTTGGGGCAGACAAGATTCTCAGCTGCCTTTTTCTTTCTGCACATGTACAAATACAATTCTGAATAACTGGAAGTAAAAAAATCAAGATGGGTATAAGGAAAAAGGTGACTAAATTTTTGTGTCACCTGAGGCTATATGTACTTGACTTTTAAAATGGTCTTCTAATTACCAAATAGCCATTTCATGGGTAACAAGTCTTTGGAATCTCCTTAAATGATTTCAGGACGCTTAGCTGGTTTCTGAGGTTCCTGTAATCTGAATGCAGTTGACACAAGTTTTACACCAATGCTGTATATTCACCTAAGACCTTTTTAAACATAGTAGTCAATGTCATTATCCCTCTTTTGTGAAAATATCTTGCCAGGCTAAAAAGGGAGCACTTACTTCTTTCACTCGGCAAAGGAAAAGACAGACCAGCATAATACAGTACTACTATAATTTGAAAGGAAATAATCACATTGAACAAAACAAAAGACCTTACCATTTTAGTTATAATTTTATGAAATTCAAATATACCTAAATCATACCATGATACTAGATGGCTGCATGTTCATTCTGTTCAATGTTGCCCATGAGATCTTTCGTATCATTAGTTCCTGGACTTGATCCACTGTTAAAATACAGAGTGTTCTCAAAAGTGTCCTCTCGAGGCAAATGTACACGTCTTTTCTTATAAAAGAAGTACACAGCGAAGCCAGCTCCCATAATAATTAGGAGGACCACGATGACTACTACTCCTGTCGCACTGGAAGACGGTTTAGAAGGTTCCATCTTCCTTGGATCAGCTATAAATAAGTAAATACATTAGAAAAAAGGTAAGTGGGGAGAGGCAGAGAGTAGAATGCCATGGAGAACAGTACAACTGTCTTAGAAAAACTAAAATGCATGAATTTCCTGTCCAGTGACATTTGCCAAACAGAAATTCAGGACATGAATATAGAATTCCATGAATGATTAATTCAAATGTCCAGATGACTATTCAGTTGCAAGAGTATTTCATGTATCTATGCAGCAGTATGCTAGTATGATATTTTTAAATATTTATACCTTTTAAAAATAATTGAAGGCTGCCTACACATACATCATATGAAGATAAATGGAGTAGTAAAAGCAGTGATAATAATAACAACCAAGGGGGGAAATTAGGGGAAAAAGAAAATGAATAGTGGAAATTTGAACACATGAGTATTAGTTAACAAATAGCACGTAGGAAGTTAAGGGAGCTGCAGGCAAGCCACACATCTCACTTTTACTTTTTTTTTAGCAGCAAACAACATAAGTGAAAGAGGTCAGTTCCTTACTCAAACTGTCCATAAAAATAAAATTTTAAATATTGCTTTAAAAAAAGAAAACAAAGAAATCACAGGGATTCCTAAGAGAAATTTCTTCCCTGGGTTCTCATAGGGCAATTAGTGTAACGAAGCAATTAGTGTCCTCAGTAAAACCTAGAGTTCTTGCCTGGAGAATCCCATGGACAGAGGAGCCTGGCAGGCTACAGCCCATGTGGTCACAAAGAGTCAGACACAACTGAGTGACTCAACAACAACAAGACCTAGGATAAAAACACCAACCTGACTCCAAGATTGGCTTTTCTAGAGCATCATTCAAGAGTGACAAAGGCTAGAGTAGCTCAAGCTATTTGACTGAGAGTGCAATGGGTGTAGGAAGGGAAAATTATGTTTTTTAAAACAAACACACTGTATCAATGTATTGCTAACATGGAACTTAAAATTTCATGATGATCTTACCTTTTGTTGTAATTAATGTATGCGTAGGTTCAGCATCAACAACTGTTTGTAAAAGAACAAAATAATTAGTTATAAAGACCCATGATAATTGCATGTAGATAGTGAGCATTATTTGGTTTACAAATACATCAAATTATTCATGTTTGATTTATGGTGATATATGATATAGATAGACAATAATCAGATAGATGGACAGATAGATAAAATCTGTATGTATATATACAGATTTTAGCCATCTATCTATCCTATAACTGCAGCCTACAGCTGCACGGTGAGTTTAAATACACTGGAAGATCTGAAAACAGGAAAAACACCCCCAGTTGTACTTGAGCCACTTATACCACCAAAATCTACCCATAAAATAATGTATTCTAGGCTAGCGGTTTTGAAAATAGCTCACTGAAGCATAAGATATTACAAGGCATTTGAATGAAAAATAAAGTAAGAATTCAACACTGCCCCAAAGGGTGCAGTATCTTAGAACAGAGTTGTCAAAGAATGAAGAACTAGCATCACCAACTCAGTGGAAATGAATTTCAGCAAATTCTGGGAGACAGTGGAGGACAGAGGAGCCTGGCATGCTACAGTCCATGGGGTCACAAGGACTCAAATACAGCTTAGCAACTGAACAACAACAAAATAATAAAACCTACTGGGGATGGAGCATTACTTTACTTAGTTCATTTATTTATTTAAATCTATTATATAATTTTATCTCTCGGTAAAGATACTATGTGAAGTAGAACGGCATAAAACTATTATGAACGTCTGGATAGTATCATATCATGGGCACATAATACTATTAATTCCCCCAACCCTTGTCCTGACATGGTCTGCCACTCAATCTCAGGAGGAAACTTAATTGGTCTTACATGATTTATTTCTTAAAAAATTCTCATTCCTCCCCACTGTCCACTTCTTGTTTGGTCAAGGTATGTATTTTATCTCTTTTTCTCATATGCCATAAGGCTAGATCTCCAAACTTCTCCCAACTTCACAAATCCATGTGCATGGATATTTTATCACATGTGTATTGATATACCAAAATCATTACTTCAATTAAGCAGGAAGTTTTGTGCTCACTCAAAGCGACAGACAGAACTGATCACCATGGCAGACTGGATTTCTTGCTTATAAAGAGAAAGAGTTTATAAGGAACCTGTAATCACATCATAATTCCACACCGAACATCTTCATATTTTCAAGAAAAGGGAACCTAGAAATATATGTACCATAGGACAAATTCTTACTTACTTTTTGGTCTTTTACAAATGTATCCTTTGTAGGAAGAACAGTGAATATTACTCCATAATCCAGAAGATGCATATAAAGTGACACAATCATTTCTTTCACCAGAGGGATCACCTGTTTTCCAGTTGACAAAGGAGAGTGGGTTGTTGTTTATCCACAGCCACATTCCTGATTATCAGAGGAAGCCAAAAAAAATTACAAGTTAAAAATAATCCCCCTTAAAATAAATTCAAATTATTCATGTAAAATTTCTAAGCATGTTATTTTATACCACAATCAATAGCTATTTACACTTAAGAGTTTTAATAGGCAAGATAATAATAATTAATTAATAGAGGAAAGGAAACTGAGAATCATGTTTCTCATGTAGTTTCAGTTGAAAATTTATTCCTAATTAGTATATATATGTAAAGTTACCTTCCCCTAATTTTTTTAAATAGCAAAAGATAGAAAATATTTTTTTAAAACTTCTTTAACTTAGCAACAGTGGATATTCCTTTTAGCAACTTTCAAGATAGCCTGATGTGTGAGTCACTTAAATATTCAGTTCTTATCTCAAATGAAACTATGAGTTTGAATCTTCAAATGCTTCACAAATTAATCATTAAGTAAAGCAAGATTTTCTAGAACTGAAAACTTGTTTTGAAACAAGTTTGAAATATTTCGAAATATTTCAACATTTTGAAATATTCCTGATTCAGAAATCATGGTGCAAAAATTACCTTCAACATTTCTGTATAATCCTATCCAAAAATTGGTTTTGCTTTGAAGTGGCTCAACTCGATATGACAGGAAACTCAATTCAGCAGCACTTTCAATGGTAACCAGAGAGGAACCTGCAAAGTACAAAAGAATAAACAAGATGGGAATATATTTAAGTAGTTGAAAACATTTTTATAATGATTATGTTGATATCAAGAGCAATAAAAATCATCCCATTATCTCCACTTAAGGGGAAGAATTTCAAAGAGTGAACATTTGTTTTCTAAGAATTTGTTTCCATTCTAAAAATGTGATTTTTTTAGGCATCATTTGTGTACAAGCACTGGACAACTCACTGCAGGATATACAAAGATGAGTAGAACACAGACTACCTTAAGAAGGTTATGGTTCAGTAAGAAGGAATGAATTGAGCATATAAAGAAATGTATTAGAAAACAAAATAAATATAAAAAGGTACTGACATGTCAAACAGGGAGAAGATTTGTTCTGGGGGAAGCTATTTAAAGGAAGCACGCAATAAACAGAATTTTAAAATATTAGGGAGCATGAGATTTCAAGTAGAAAGAATAGAAAATAATTCTGAGACTAGGAAGAATAAAAAAAAATAAAGAGACAGGGAAGCATAGAGGTGGTTCACAGATGCACGGAATTCTTCATATTTGGTTTATAGTAATAAGATATGAAATAGATAGAAAGGTAGGTAGATAAGGCAATCTATTGGGGTAATGAATAGCATTGACAGATAGCTCAGTTTGGCTGGATGAATCTGGTCAATGGGTGAAAAAAGCCTTGGGTTAGGTCTCACTGCAGATGGCAGGAGACTGGTATTTAGGGTAATCTGGTGATTAAAAAACACTTAGATTTTTAGGGAGCAGATTGATGCATGCACTATAAAAGTATTAATCCAGCTGTTATGTATAGGACTGTACAAAAAGAAGACATGAAACAGAAAGGCTGCTTGGATACTATAGCATCTAACATACCCAGTCAAAGATTGCTTCAGTGCCAGTACTGTATTTTATTGTAAAATTATAGAATTTTAAATAATAACAACTTAAAATATTTTAAGCTGTTTCTACCAGACATTTTGCTTTGGACTTTACAAACATGATCTCACTAAAATTTTACAACTATCTTATTAAGTTAGTACTACTGTTACTCCATTTTACAGATAAGGAATCTAAAAGTCCAGAGGGTAAGATCTTTCAAGATCTTAATGATAGTGGAGGGCAAAGTCATGGCATGATCCAGGCATCTGAATCTTGCCCTATATCTAACCACATGCCTGTATACCACATTACTGGGACTTTGCTGACTATTTTCATTGCATCATTTCATATTTTATTTTAAAATATATTTCATAGATGATAACCATTTCAATATATATGGGATATATTTTGATGAATATGAATCATTCATTTTATTTACAGGAAATCAGTTATCTACAGTTGAAAACAAAGTTTCTACATATCCACTGCCAAGAATTTTTTTTAAAAATACTTAGCAACATAAAAGAAAAAAACATTTCTTAATTTAACAAAGGAGGTTTCAAGTGACATCATAATGAATGGCAGAGTAAGAACCCTTGAAAATCCTCTCCCCTAAAAAAGCAATAAGAACACTAAATCTTTTTCAAATCAACTTTTTCAGAACACTGAAAGTTAACCAACAGCTTATAACAGTCCAGGATGTATTTATTCAAGAAAAATGATTGACTCTCAGTAAGGAAAGTGAGCTTCAGGATGTTTTAACTTGTCCTAATCCCATAGCCTCATCCCTAGCTCTGTGATTGCCTTAAAAGCCAAAAGCCTCAAAATCACACTGAAGACCAGAAACCAAGAAGACACTGGAAAGTCAGAATGGGATTGGGGTTCTTTCCAAGTCACATTCTCAAAGAATTTCCATTATTTGATCTCTGACAGTTCCCTGGAAAACCTCACTTGGCAGAACCTGCCTTAATTTGAACTAACTCAGAGCTCATCCAATGTAAACAGCATTTTCCTTGGGGAAAATTGTCAAAAATTAACAGTGGCAATAACCTAACAGTATAGCTGCCTGAAGCAGTGATAACATTTTAGGGAAACAATAAGCTAACCAAAAAGCTACCAGGAAAGACTGTGGAGTAAAATGTCCACAGGGAACTTTAAGAAGTGCTGACCTATTCCTGGGACTCTAGAAGGCCATAGACATGCATTGGAGTGTATACATGCACTGGACTATGTGCATGCCCATGAAAGATCTGAAAAGTCTCCACATTTTCACCTCTGGCTGACCTTGAGGGTCTGCAAAAGCAGGAAGTGAAGGCTAAGGTAGAGTTTTAAACTTCATGTATGAAAGTTGAAGGCATGTCTTCAGACAGAGCCCCTCAGTAAAACCCAGAAAACTTATTGGTCCTAGGCACTAAGAAAATATGTTCGCATCACTAGCTGACCACTAAACTAACTAGGTAGAGAATTCAGTAACTACGCATGAGAAAGAATACACACTTCATAGAATTTATGAAGGAAAATTACAAAACAAGGAAATAGCAACAAAATCAAACCTTGTAGAGTGGAAATAAACTTATTTCCAATGTTGCTTATTTTCTTATTTTAAATACATATTTTTCAATAAAAATTACAAAAAATTCAAAGAAACATGAAAATATGACCCATACCAAGAAAAGAAGCAGCCAATACAAATTTTTCCAGAACAAAGTCACGTCTTTGGCTTACTGGACAAAGACTTTTGAAATCAGCTATGTTAAAGATGTTTAAAGAACCAAAAGGAAAAAGTGTCTAAAGAACTAAAATAAAGTATGAAATAATTGCTCACTGAATAGGGACTATTAATAAAAAGATAGAAATTATTTTAAAAATAAAATTTGGGAGTTAAACATTATAATAATTGAAAGGAAAACTTCACTGGAGAAGCCAAAAACTTAATTTGATGAAGTAAAAGAAATAATCAGCAAGCTTGTGCTTATCCAGTCTGAATAATGGGAGTCCTAGGAGAGGAGTGAGAAAAAGAGGCATAAAGAGTACTTGAAGAAATGATGGACCAAAAGCTTCCCAATGGTCCTTCCCAGGACAAGGGCATGGCAACCCATGCCTGTATTCTTGCCTGGAAGATCCCGTGGACAGAGGAGCCTGGTGGGCTACAGTCCACAGGGTCACAAAGAGTCGGGCACGACTGAGGCAAGTTAGCACAGCACAATGGCTGGTAACTGCCCTAACCTTGGAGAGAGAGACAGACATCTAGATCCAGGAGGCGTAAGGAGTACCAAGTACAGTGACTCTAAAGAGACCAACACTGAGACACATTACAATTAAATTGTCAAAAACTAAAGACAAAGAGAGATTCTTAAAAACAGTTAAACAAAAGCAGCTTGTTACACACAAGGCAACCCCTGCAAGACAATGAAGAAATTTTCCAGCAGAACTTTGCTGGCCAGAGGGAGTGAGAAGATACATTTAAAGTACTTCTAGATAAAAGCTTCCAAACCAAGAATACCCCACCTAGAAAAGCTGTCATTCAGAATTAAATGAGAGATTAAAAGTTTTCCAGACAAATAAAACTGGAAAGAGGTCATCACCAATAGATATTTTCCCTGATAGCTTTATTTTTTCCCTGATAGCTCAGTTGGTAAAAGAATCCACTTGCAATGCAGGAGACCCTGGTTCAATTCCCCGGGTGGAAAGATCCACTAGAAAAGGGATAGGATACCCACTCCACTATTCTTGGGCTTCCCTTGTGGCTCAGCTGGTAAAGAATCTGCCTGCAATGCAGGAGACCTGGGTTGAACCCTGGGTTGGGAAGATCCCCTGGAGAAGGGAAAGGCTACCCACTCCAGTATTTTGGCTTGGAGAATCCATGGACTGTATAGTCCATGGGGTTGCAAAGGGTTGGACACAACTGAACAACTTTCACTTTATAAGAAATGTCAAAGGGAATCCTTCAAGTTAAAGTGAAAGGACTCTAATTAATAATATGAAAATATTTGAAAATATAAAACTCAATGGTTAAGGTAAATATGTAGGAAAATCCAGAATATTCTGATATAGTGGTGGTAGGTAAATCATCTGTAATTCTAGTATAAAGGTTAAAATACAAAGTATTAAAAATAACTATAAATACAATAATTTGTTAATGTATACACAATATAAAAATACATAAATGGTGACATCAAAAATATAAAAGGTGGGGGGAGTGTAGAAACATAGAGTGTTGCATACATTCAAAGTTAAGTTGTTACCAGCTTTAAATACACTACTATAAGATATTTCATATGAGCTTCATAATAACCACATAACAAAACCTATAGTACATATACAAAAGGAAACAAATCTAAGCATATTATGGAACCACTGAATCACAAAGGAAATGAACAGAGGAAGAAAGGAAAAAAGGAAGGTCAAGACAGACACAATTAAGAAAATGGCAATATTAAGCCCATGCCTACCAATAATTGCTGGAAATGTAAATGGACTAAATTCTCCAATCAAAAAACACAGAGTTGCCTAGTAGATTGAAAAAGAAGAGGAAAAAAAAGAAAAAGACCCAACTATATGCTGTCTAAAAGAAATGCATTTCAACTTTAGGACATACATAGGCTTAAAGTGAAGGGATTAAAAAAAAATTATTCCATGCAAGTAGTATTGAGAAAACTGACAGCCAAATGAAATAGAATAATACTGGACCACTACTAACACTGCACAGGAAAATCAACTCAAAACTATGAAAGACTTGGATGTAAGACCTGAAATCATAGAATAAAATATAGGCAATATGCTCCTTGACATTAACCTTGTTGATGATTTTTTTGTATATGACACTAACAGCAAAGACAAAAAAAAAAAAACCAAAAATAAACAAATGGCATAACACCAACCTAAAACGCTTCTGTATAGCAAAGGAAACCATCAGCAAAATTAAAAAAATTTTGCAAACCACATGTCCTAATAGAGGTTTAATATGTAAAATATACAACTTAAGCAGCTCAATGGCAAAAACCAAATAACTCAGTTTTTAAAATGGGCTTAGAACATGAATAAACATTTTTTTCCATAGGAGACTTTCAAATGACTAAAAAGTACATGAAAAGGTATGCAACATCACTAATCATCAGGGAAATACAAATCAAAACCACAATGAGCCATCACCGCCACACTTGCTTAGGCTAGCTATTATTCAAAAGATAAGAGATAACAAGTGCTGGAGAGGATGAGGAGAAGAGAAAACCCAGTTAGTGTGAATATAAATTGGAACAACATGGAGGTTCCTCAAAAAACTAAAAATACAACTCTCAGCACTCCCCCCACTTCTCAGTATATATCCAAAGGAAATGAAATCAGCATCTTGAAAAGATATCCACACTACATGTTTACTGTGGCACTATTAACAATAGCCAAGATGTGGAAACGACCTAAATGTCCATCAACAGATGAATGGTTAAGAAAAGGCAGTATGTGTATACAATGGAATATTATTCAGTCTTAAAAAAAGAAGGAAATCCTGCCATTTGCAGCAGCATGGATGAACCTGGTGGGCATTATTTTAAGGAAGTAAGCCAGAGACAAACAAGTACTATATGGTATTACTTACATGTGGAATTAAATAAAAGTCAAACTCATAGAAACAGAGAGTAGAATAGTGGTTGTGAGGGGCTTGGGGTGTGGGAGAAACAGGGTACAGACCTTCAGTTTTATGATAAATAAGGTCTTGGGATCTGTATAATATAGTGACTATAGTTAATACTGTATGATATAAGAGATTAGAACTCAAGTATTCTTACCAAAAAAGGAAGAAAAGTAAATATGTGATATGATGGTTGTGTTAACTGGACAGTAGGAATCCTTTCCCACCAAAACATGTATCAAATCATCACCTTGTATACCTTAATTGTATTATAGTTTTGTGTCCACTACACCTCAATAAAACTGAAGAAAAAATTAAACATAAAAGCAAAAAGAAGTAGTAAAAACTCCAGGCTGACTTTTGAATGAACAAGAAGAATATGAGAATGTAACTCTTGCTCACCACTGTTGAAAAAAGAGCCCTGACTTAGGGCATAAACAAACTTCAGTAACAAAATAATTCAGTAAAATACTTATTGGGATTAAAGTAAGTAAATTTATTAATGTACCCTGAAAAGTTCACTTTATTTGATAATTTTATATCAGAAGGGAAACTTTCCATTTTTGTCAGGTCTACTTGAATTTTCTTTTATATTTATTCACTAATAAGATAACTAGATCTAAATGCTTTTCTATTCATGGCAAAGCAAAATGGTTCCTATGCACTTGTGAAGCCTGAGCTGATTAGTGACAAAAGCTGACTCCAACAGTCTGAATTATAATCCCAGTGATTTAAAATATTAGGGCAGAAAGTAAGAAAGAATTCTTCAGCAAATCATTGCTTTCCACACCAGAATTCTTTAATCTTTTGAGGCTATAATGTTAGAAATTGCATTTAGGTGGCATGATGTTAACATTTCTGTTACAATATGAATTATTAAGACAAAAAGGAAAGATATTCCTACAATTCCTTAGGTTTTAACATACGGGGCTACTATTATCATGGTAATCTAGAGTATATGATCGTGGAATTTTCTGACAGTAAATGTGGCACTTACCCATTCGAAGACATTCCAGAGAAGCCTGGCCCCAGTTCCTTGTATATGAAGATTCAATATAGTAGCAGTGACCATGGAAAGGAATCCATGCTGAGTGCTCTGTCTCAGGGCATCTACCAGGCAGCTGCGGGGGTTCAGTGGCAGGGATTTCTATTAATAAAAAGATATTTAAAACAAAGTAAGATCTGAAGCTTCTGTAGTACACAGAATAAAATATTAAGATTTAAAATTTTTTTCATCATCTGTTATTTTTTTTTAAAAAGCCCTAATGGAAATCATTTAGATCTACCATTTCTATTACTGAGATTTCTTTTTTACTTTATCATTATTTTATTTTTAAAATATTTAAATAGAAGGTATTGTGGTACAATGGCAATCAACCATGTTCATAATTAAGAATATAGATCTACAGATACCTACAAAGATGTTAGTAAGTTCCCCAAAGAGATCACCCAAAAATAATTTGCAAAGTGAGTCTTCCTTCTGGATACTCTTCATTTTCTAGGATCCTTGCCCCTATAAAACCATCTTAGCTGTGACTGACACTTATAACTAAGTGTTATAGGTAGAATTCTAGGACTTTATCACTGTCCAATTCAACTGTATGTTAAGACTGTATCACTGGATTATCACTGACTGCAATGAATCTGCATTGTTGTTCAGTCACTAACTCACATCCAACTCTTTGTGACTCCATGGACTGCAGCACACCAGGTTTCCTGTCCTTCCCTATCTCCCAGTGTTTGCTCAAACTCAAGTCCATGGAGTCGGTGATGCCATCCAACCATCTCATTCTCTGCTGTTTCCTTTTCCTCTCAGCCTCAATCTTTCCCAGCATCAGGGTCTTTTCCAATGAGTCCTCTCTTTGCATCAGGGGGCCTATGATTTGGAGCTTCAGCTTCATCATCAGTCCTTGAATGAGTATTTGGTTTTGATTTCCTTTAGGACTGACTGGTTTGATCTCCTTGTTGTCCAAGGAACCCTCAAGTCTTCTCCAGCACCACAGCTTGAAAGCATCAGCTCGTTGGTGCTCAGCCTTCTTTATGGTCCAACTCTCACATCCATATGTGACTACTGGAAAAACTATACCTTTGATTATAAGGACCTTTGTCAGCAAAGGAATGTCTCTGCTTTTGAATATGCTGTCTAGGTTGGTCATAGTTTTTCTTCCAAGGAGCAAGTGTCTTTTAATTTCATGGCTGCAATCACTCTTCACACTGATGTTGGAGCACAAAAAAATAAAGTCTGTTACTATTTCCACTTTTCCCCTATTTATGTGCCATGAAGTGATGTGACTGGATGCCACCATCTTAGTTTTTTGAGTGTTGAGTTTTAAACCAGCTTTTTCACTCTCCTTTTTCACCCTCATCAAGAGGCTCTTTAGTTCCTCTTCACTTTCTGCCATTAGAGTGGTGTCATCTGAATACCTGAAGGTGTTGGTATTTCTTTCAGCAGTTTTGATTCCAGCTTGTGCTTCCTCCAGCCCAGCGTTTCACATGATGTACTCTGCATAGAAGTTAAATAAGCAGAGTGACAATTTACAACCTTGGCGCACTCCTTTCCCAATTCTAAACCAATCTGTTGTTCCATGTCCAGTTCTAACTGTTGATTCTTGACCTGCATACAGGCTTCTTGGGAGCCAGGTAAGGTGGTCTGGTATTTCCATCTCTTTAAGAATTTTCCACAGTTTATTCTGACCCACAGAGTCAAAGGCTTTACCATAGTCAATGAAGCAGATTTTTTTCTGGAATTCTCTTGCTTTTTCTATGATCCAAGAAAAGTTGACAATTTGGTCTTTGGTTCCTCTGCCTTTTCTAAATCCATCTTGAGCATCTGGAAGTTCTTGGGTCACATACTGCTGAAGCCTAACTTGGAGGATTTTGAGCATTACCTTGCTAGCAAGTGAAATGAGTGCAACTGTATGGGAGTTTGAACAGTCTTTGGCATTGCCTTTGGAATTAGAATGAAAACTGACCTTTTCCAGTCCTGTGGCCACTGCTGAGTTTTCCAAGTTTGCTGGCATATTGAGTGCAGCACTTTAGCAGCAGCATCGTTTAGGGTTTGAAAAAGTTCAGCTGGAATTCCATCACCACCACTAGCTTTGTTCACAGTGATGCTTCCTAAGCCCACTTGACTTCGCACTCCAGGATGTCTGGCTCTAGGTGAGTGACCACACCATCATGATTATTTGGGTCATTAAGACCTTTTTTGTATCTTCTTAATCTCTTCTGCTTCTCTTGAAAGTGAAAGTGAAGTCGCTCAGTCATGTCCAATTCTTTGCGACCCCATGGACTGTAGCCTACCAGGCTCCTCCCTCCATGGGATTCTCCAGGCAAGAATACTGGAGTGGGTTGCCATTTCCTTCTCCAGGGGATCTTCCCGACTCAGGGATCGAACCCGGGTTTCCTGCACTGCAGGCAGACGCTTTAACCTCTAAGCCACTAGGGCTTCTCTTAGGTCCTTGCTATTCTGTCCTTTACTGTGCCCATCTTTGCATGAAATGTTCCCTTGGTATCTCCAATTTTCTTAAAGAGATCTCTAGTCTTTCCCATTCCACTGATTTCCTCTTTCTTTGCACTGTTCACTCAAGAAAGTTTCATCTCTCTCCTTGCTATTCTCTGGAACTCTGCATTCAGTTGGGTATATCTTTCCCTTTCGACTTTGCCTTTGGCTTCTCTTCTTTTCTCAGCTTTATGTAAGCCCTCCTCAGACAACCACTTTGCCTTCTTGGATATCTTTTTCCTGGGGATGGTTTTGGTCACTGCCTCCTATACAATGTTATGAATCTCCATCCATAGTTCTTTAGGCACTGGGCTACCAGATCTAAACCCTTGAATCTATCACCTCCACTGTGTACTCATAAAAGATGTGATTTAGGTCATACTGAATGGTCTAGTGGTTTTCCCTACTTTCTTCAATTTAAGGCTGAATTTTGCAATAAGGACCTCATGATCTGAGCCACAGTCAGCTCCAAGTCTTGTTTTTGCTGACTGTATAGAGCTATCCATCTTCAGCTGCAAAGAAAATAATCAATCTGATTTCAGTATTGACCATCTGGTGATGTCCATGTGTAGAATCATCTCTTGTGTTGCTGGAAGAAGGTATTTCCTATGACCAGTGCATTCTCTTGGCAAAACTCTGTTAGCCTTTGCCCTGCTTCATTTTGTACTCCAAGGCCAAACTTGCCTGTTACTCCAGGTATCTCTTCACTTCCTACTTTTTCATTCCAATCCCCTATGATGAAAAGGATGTCCTTTTTTGGTGTTAGTTCTAGCAGGTCTTGTAGGTCTTTACAGAACCGTTCAACTTCAGCTTCTTTGACATTAGTGGTTGGAATATAGACCTGGATTACTGTAATGTTGAATGGCTTGCCTTGAAAATGAACCAAGACCATTCTGTTGTTTTTGAGATTGCCCCTAAGTACTGCATTTCAGACTCTTTTATTGAATATGAGGACTACTCCATTTCTTCTAATGGACTCTTGCCCTTAGTAGTAGATATAACCGTCATCTGGGTTAAATTCACCCTTTCCCATCCATTTTAGTTCACTGATTCCTAAAATGTCAGTGTTCACTCTTGCCATCTCCTGCTTGACCACATCAATTTAACTTTATTCATGGACCTAATATTCCAGGTTCCTATGCAATATTGTTCTTTATAGCATTGGATTTTACTTTCAGTATCAGACATACCCAAAACTGGGCATCATTTCTGCTTTGGCCCAACCTCTTCATTCTCTCTGCAGATATTTCTCTGTTCCTCCCCAGTAGCATATTGGACACCTACTGACCTGGCAGGCTCATCTGGTGTTGTATCTTTTTGCCTTTTCACACTGTCCTGGGATTCTTGAGGCAAAAATACTGAAATGGCTTGCCATTCCCTATTCCAGTGGACTCTGTTTTGTCATATTCTCCCTCATGACCTGTCTGACTTGGGTGGCCTTACCCATGGCTCAAAGCTTCATTGAGTTACACAAGGCTGTAATCAATGTGATAATTTTGATTAGCTTTCTGTGACTGCTGTTTTTGTTCTGGAGGCTGTGGGACTATAGTTCTTGCTTCTTCTGTCTTTCCTCTGACAGATGAGGATAAGAGGTTTGTGCAAGCTTCTTGAGGGGAGAGACTGGCTGCTGGGAACACTGGGTCTTGCTCTGTAGGGCAGGGCCTTGCTTAAATCTTTAATCCAATTGTCTGCTGATAGGTGGAGCTGTGCTCCTTCCCTGCTAGCTGTTTGGCCTGAGGCAACCCATTCTGATAAAAGTATTTTGATACAGCTTGCTGTCAACAGCAAAAGTAATCATAATTTCCTGAGGATTGTGATATCATAGACTCAGAGGATAATCCCAAATAATAAAAAAAAAATTAGATATGTAAAAATAAACTCCAGCAATGAAGGAAATTTTCTCTCTCTGTTACTCAGACCTATGTATATTTGTTTATTGCCAAGTCAGTCTTTGGTTAGGTGAAGGAATATGTTTTCTCTTATCCCTAAGTTACTCCAAAACATATGACTATTTAAGAATATCAACGGTGGTTTGTATTAGCTTATTGAGAAAATTTCAAACCCTTGACTGTTTTTGTGTACTCGATTACCATCTGATCTTTTGCAGAGAAAATAAAAACTTTCATTGCACTGTGCTGTCTTCCAGTAGCCATCAAGATCCATATAAGCACATGCTGACTTCAGTCTGGGCTCATCAGCAGCCCAATTAGTGTACCTCACCCTCCATTTATCAGTCCAAATGTAGTCATTATTGGTCTGTAAGAACAAAAACAACCATTAACATCAAGCCCAGAGTCATTTAGAAAATACCAAAAGAATCCAGTGAGGAGTAAAAAGTATGTTTAAGACTGTGATTTGACAAGGAATCTTCAACATTTGAGAATAAAAAGATTATAAATTATTTCTACCAACTCAAATTCAGGAAATGCAGCCTTTCTTAAGAGGAAAACTACTTCTTAAAGATACTCATGAAGACACCATTAGAAGCTATTTTGAAAAACATAAAAACCTATGTCTTATTCTAGAAAACTATTTGCAGGCTTTCAGTGCAAAAGAGAGATTTTATCCTCAGAACAAATAAAATTCTTATTATATTATCATTGAAATGATAATAGAGATTAAGTGGTTTTTATTGAACTCATGGACCCTTGAGAGAAACATGTACCTCTTTTAATCTTACTGTTTGACTGTTAAAACAGGGCCAATGACAAATGACTTGAGCAAGGTGACATGAGTGGATAACAGAGGAGCTTGGGTCTCTTGCCTTCCAGTTAGGTGGTCTTTCAACCATAAGGAAACATGATTGCATTTTTAAAAGCTAGTTGTTTTGTTCAATTTGCATACTCAAATTCTTATTTAGTTAAACAAATTTATAGTCACATACAAATTAATTGTTAACATCAAAAATTTTCTTATCAATGATATCTTTTTAACAGTCTAAAAGAGATTTTACAGGTAAAGCCTACATTTTACAGATGCAGATAACTTCAGTCAGAGATAGGTACATTTTTAAACCATTCTAACAGTTATCGCTTTCTAACTGCATTATTTAATTTACCAATGCAATTACCAAAGATTTAATGACAAAAGCAAAAGCATATGGCATTGCAAGTTAAAATTTTGTAGTATTATACCATGTTTAATCAAATAATTAGATAATCATTAACTCCATAGATATAATAAATACAACAGTATTGTTTTAGTTATAAATGTTGGTAAAATGGAAAGCTATTTAAACTAACAATAAATAAATCCCTATTTCAAACTCTTAAGAGCCTTGCAACCACAGCTGTGAGGAGAAAATATATGAATTAGTAAGCAAATCAGTTACTAAAAATAGATTCAACATAGATGTAAAAATGTCGTGCTTAAGTTTAAACACAGAAATCATTGTGGAACTACTTGGATTTTTTTTCCTGCATTTTATTTATTTATTTATTGGAGTAGAGTCATTTTACAATGTGTTAAGTTTCTACTCTACAGCAAAGTGAATCAGCTGTATGTACACATATAGCCCCTCTTTTTTGGATTTCCTTCCCACTTAGATCACTGTGGAGCATTGAGTAGTTTCCTGTGCTATACAGTAGTTTCTCATTAGTTACCTATTGTATACATAGTATCAATAGTGTATCTATGTCAACTCCAATCTTCCAATTCATCCCACCCCTCTCTTTCCCCCTTAGGGGCCATATGTTTATTCTCTACCTCTATGTCTCTATTTCTGCTTTGTAAATAAGATCATCTGAAACTCCTGGGCATACACACCGAGGAAACCAGAACTGAAAGAGACACGTGCACCCCAATGTTCATCGCAGCACTGTTTATAATTGCCAGGACACGGAAGCAACCTAGATGCCCATCAGCAGACAAATGGATAAGGAAGCTGTGGTACATATACACCATGGAATATTACTCAGCCGTTAAAAAGAATTCATTTGAATCAGTTCTAATGAGACGGATGAAACTGGAGCCCATTATACAGAGTGAAGTAAGCCAGAAAGATAAACACCAATATAGTATACTAACGCATATATATGGAATCTAGAAAGATGGTAACAATAACCCTATATGCAAGACAGAAAAAGAGAGACAGATGTATAGAATAGACTTTTGGACTCCATGAAGCTACCTACTTTTAAATGTTCACTACACACACCCTAACTCAAGAAATAGTCATTGCATGATGTGTAAATTTCCATCTCTGCATCCAGGTAGAATAAGTCCTATAAAGTCTGACACCAGTCTGCTTTCCAGTTTTATCCCCTTCTATCCTTTTCTCTCTTCTTGGTACTCCTTCCTTACATTCCACCATCCTAGACTATATCTGTAAAGTTTGATTTTCTCTGAGAAGCTCTCTTGGTCTTCTCCCCTGGCACAAATGATCCTTTTTCTCTCAGGTCACAGCACTTTGTCTATATCCCTTTTTGACACTTGTATTATCTCTTAATTACTTATTGACACCTCCTTTTACTGTACTAGAAAGTTTATTGATTGACTAGTTAAATGGAGAGACGCATGGGTGGAGGAGAGATGGATCTCGTGGTGTCAGAGAAGACTCATTTTAGGGAAATTTTGGCACCTCCAGCACCACTCTTAGTTCTGACCCTCATCCCTCATTCTACCCCATCCTCTGCCAACCTTCTTTTTGTGTTATAGAATCCAGAGAACTGACTGCAATGAAAATTATCCCATATGAATAGAAGCTGCACAACTTCAGAAAGGATGACAACTCTAGAATGACTTCCCACAAAAAAAAAGGGAGAACCCCTCACTTCCCAGGAGCTATGCCTCTGATGTTTTCTTAACTCCTAAGACATAGTTGTAATCATGACACTAAAAAGACTTAAGTTAATACATGAAACCGAATAGATGCAGAATCTAACTTTAATATTCAAAAGCAATCTGAGAGTTAATATCAGTTGGATAAGTCTTAGTTTGATTTCGGACAAACATCACTAACTTGCCAGATCCTCAAAGGTACCATGCGGTAGAAAAACTGGGTCTCATATATGTTAGTATCATTTTCTTTCTTTTTTTCTTTTTAAAATGGGCCAAAGAACTAAACAGACATTTCTCCAAAGAAGACATATAGATGGCTAACAAACACATGAAAAGATGCTCAACATCACTCATTATCAGAGAAATGCAAATCAAAACCACAATGAGGTACCGTTACACGCCAGTCAGGATGGCTGCTATCCAAAAGTCTACAAGCAATAAATGCTGGAGAGGGTGTGGAGAAAAGGGAACCCTCTTACACTGTTGGTGGGAATGCAAACTAGTACAGCCACTATGGAGAACAGTGTAGAGATTCCTTAAAAAACTGGAAATTGAACTGCCATATGACCCAGCAATCCCACTCCTGGGCATACACACCAAGGAAACCAGATCTGAAAGAGACACATGTACCCCAATGATCATCGCAGCACTGTTTATAATAGCCAGGACACGGAAGCAACCTAGATGCCCATCAGCAGACGAATGGATAAGGAAGCTGTGGTACATATACACAATGGAATATTACTCAGCCATTAAAAAGAATTCATTTGAATCAGTTCTAATGAGATGGATGAAACTGGAGCCCATTATACAAAGTGAAGTAAGCCAGAAAGATAAAGACCATTACAGTATACTAACATATATATATGGAATTTAGAAAGATGGTAATGATAATCCTATATGCAAAACAGAAAAAGAGACACAGATGTACAGAACAGACTTTTGGTCTCTGTGGGAGAAGGCGAGGGTGGGATGTTCTGAGAGAACAGCATTGAAACAAGTATACTATCAAGGGTGAAACGGATCACCAGCCCAGGTGGGATGCATGAGACAAGTGCTCGGGGCTGGTGCACTGGGAAGACCCAGAGGGAAGGGATGGGGAGGAACGTGGGAGGGGGGATCGGGATGGGGAACACATGTAAATCCATGGCTGATTAATGTCAATGTATGGCAAAAACCACTACAATATTGTAAAGTAATTAGCCTCCAACTAATAAAAATAAATGAAAAAAAAAAAGTATTTTTAACTGGAGGATAATTGCTTTACAATATTATGTTGGTTTCTGCCATACAACAGCATGAATCAGCTACAAGTATTCATAAATCCCCTCCCCTCAAGCTTCCCTCGCACTCTGCCCCTCTGGGTTGTCATGGAGCACCTGGCTGAGCTTCCTGGGCTAGACAGTAACTTCCCAATAGCTATCTGTTTTACACATGGGAGTGTATATATGTCAATGCTACTCTCTCGATTTGTCCCACCCTCTCCTTCCCCGCACTGTATCCACAAGTCCCTTCTCTATGTCTGCATCTCTATTCCTGCCATGCCAACAGGTTTATCAGTATCATTTTTCTAGATTCCATATGTATGCATTAATATACACTATTTTTCTCTTTCTGATTTACTTCACTCTGTTTATTAGGCTCTAGGTAGCAGTTTCTCTCACATAATAAGTATTCAACAGAATGAACAGGAGAATCAGATTCAATTATCATTTATCAATCATGTCAAGTCACACATGTTTCTAGCATCTTACCAAGTTACTGTTGAGGGCAATCCATACAGGTTCATTCAGTGTCTGCATATGCATCCAGGCAAAAGCATTACTATAAGCATCTAGAATGCTAGCAATGTGGGAAGTGTGCAGCTTGCAATAATCATCAGCTTCATCCCACTGCAGCTTTAATTTCACAAGCGAATAGCTACTTTCACCAAATTTAATAAAACCATCTGTTGGAACTGTTGGAGAACTCGGCAAGGAAGGGTCTGGAATAAAAAGAAATATTTTCATTAACACTAAACACAACTTAAGTGCCATCAGCACATGACTTCTATATTTCATGCATCCTAAAAAGAATCTAAATAACCCAAATTCAAACCATTGGAGTGTTAAACACGTTTTCATGTGCCATTTCAAATGAGAACACAAAGTTCTGTTTTTCAATCAGTATGCCTGATTGAAGTAATTTCTAAACTCTATTTAGAATAAGAGAAATACATGATCAAGTTTATAAACTATACAACTGAAAAGACTTATAAATATAAATGAGATCTAGGGTTTGAATGAAAGAAATGCCACAGTTTAAACCCACAAATTATAGGATGTCTATCAACCTGTCAATACCAATCTTTTTTTTTTCCACCTTGGTTAAATATTAAGGTCCAGAACAGTCTTCTTCTCCTTCCACTCCCTCATTCTGTTCCATTCTACCCATGGAATTTGCATTTATATCTATTTGACTTCATCTGTGTGACTTCAGCAGTGATTCATGTACCTTCAAGAGATTGGCTTATGCCCTGGAGTGAAGCCATATAACAGTTGCCAGTTCATTTAACCTTGATGTCAGGATCAAGCTTTATTCTTATGATGAGTAAGAACATCTTATCTCCATGCCTTATCCAAACTGCAGCCTTTGCAAGTTAAGAGTCACTCTAGCTTTCTGATCTTTCCTCCTCAATCTCTTAGAGTGCGTTTCTAATAACTACTCTAGACCCACCCAGACTTTGATCAAGACCCAAAAAAATCTTGTTTCTGTGTGCCTTAGTGGATGCCCAAGAGCAGAACAGAGGTCACTGAGTAACAGCCAGAGGGTGGAATCTGGCCTGTTGTCTGTCTTTATAGCCCATGAGTTTTTTAAATGGTTGGGGAAAGAAACCAAAGAACAGTATTTTGTGACATGTAAACATTACATGAAATTCAAATTTGGGCACATAAATAAGGTTTCAGTGGAACTCAGCTGCACTCACTTGTTTATGGACTATGATCACCCATGATCACAGCAGAGTTGAGTCACTGCAACAGAAACTTTATGGACAGCAAAGCCTGCAATATTTATAATCTGTCTCTTACAGGAAAAGGTTGCCAACCCTGGTCTAGGGCTCCACATATCCTTGCCTACCAATGTTGTCTTGGCCAATTCTCTGAGCTGTTCCACTGTATACCAACCCAACCCACCACGTGCCTTGTTCTGTCACCCCACGAATGCCAAACTTTCCTTTGATGACTCAAAGGCAGCAATTTTGATTCAGCAAACAGGGAGGGCAACCTCCCCTTTCTTCTGCTGTTGCTGCCACCGTGTGTTTGTACAGTAGCATTAACCCAAGAGCCCCGGCCCAGGATCCTTACATGTCACAGCCAGCAGGAAGTCAAGCCCTATCTTTCCCAGCTTGGGGAGAACTGGGTTTGTCTCAGTATCAGTGGAACAGCTTTGGTCTGCTAAAAGTGACAAATGAAGCTTAAGATAACACTTTAAAAAGCTTTATTAAAGGCTATATGCAGCCAGGAAATTAGCTCCCTTATCTAATTAGCTTATTTATTAAAACATTCATAGAAAAAATTGCAAGGAAAAACTAAATTTTTGAGAGGTATTTTCAGGTGCTAAGATTATGGGTAATTTTTTCTTTTTATACTTTTCTGTATTTTCTAAAATTTCATCAAGGAACATGTGTTATGGTTTGTCTAAGTGTTTTTTAATTCATATATTCATATGTATTCATTCATGTCTTTATTTCTATATCTTTATATATTTACATGAATACATTCATTTTTATTCAAATATATTCATATGAATAAAAACACTATTTTATCTTTATTTATTTTATTTAAATTTTTTAAGGTCATACCATGTGGCTTAAAGGATCTTAGTTACCCAACCAGGGATGGAAGCTGTGCCCCCTGCCATAGAAGCCCAGAGTCCTAACCATTGGACCGTCACGGAATTTTTGAGAGCAACAGTGTTTGAAAAAAATGCTGAACACATGTTCTTTGCTAAAGTTTTAGAAAATATAGAAAAGCATAAAAATTAGAAAAAATTACTCAGAATTTAATCACCTCAATAGTTTAGTATTTCCTTATAATTTATATATGTATGGAGAGAGGTATTATATAATATACACAATATAAGTGTAAATATATATATATATATATATATATAGAGAGAGAGAGAGAGAGAGAGGGTGTGTGTGAGAGAGAAATTTTTTAAAAATTCAGAAAAATACAATAGTACAATGAAGGAACTAAAGTTCTTAATCCCACGATCCACACATATCCACTATTTCTATTTTGATGCATTCCCTAATAGCTTTTAGGTTCTTATTTGTTTAAGACGGTTCAAAGTGTTTTTTTGCATCATCAATACTCTGTAAAATTTCATATTCTGCCTTTTTCACTTTAATACTGTCAACCTCCCCTTAAACCTAAATCATTAAAAATCTTAAAGATATTTTTTGTTGGCAGCAAATATCTGATCTCTTATGTTTACAGGAAGAAGAAAACAATGATTTTAAGTAAGTCTAAGGATTATCGTTCACTCTTGGAAGGGGTCTCCCTTCTTTCCCCCAAGACCAGAAACACAGAAGTATCACTGGTGGCCTAAGGTTCTGGTGCTCGAAGGGCATAACAAGGTGAGCGATGCGACTGTGGCCTGGGCCGGCTTTTGGATTAACAGAAGGCTAGAACTTCTGCAGAACTTTCCAATCATCTGAAGATATCTTCAGTGATTTTCACTCATTGTTCCCTGATTCCCCAGAAAGAACAGAAAAATGTGTTAGATCTGGGACAGCATGTACCTTCTAACTCAAACTCCTCTAAGAGTGTCACTCCTGCTCAGGGTGACAACAACCCACCTCATCTCCAACCCTTGTCTCTAAACCTATCTTTTATTTCCTGATCCTCTTCTTAAGTAGCTAAACACTTTCTAATTTCACTTGAAACTAAAATGTACATAACTACAATCTAGATTCTTTGTCAATATCCACATATCTGTTCTATTTTCCTTGAATCATAGTCAGGCTTCCTAAGATGAAAAAAAGGACCATAAGTAAGACAATTACTTTTCAAAAAAAAATAGAATACATAACAAATACTGAGACATATATGATGTTTGGGGTCAATGGTTCTCAAATTACACGAATTTAAATGAGGTGTCCCCACTCTGACTTTTTTTTTTTTAAGCAGAGGTAAGCAAACATCCCAAATTTCTATCAAAATTAGAAAAAGTTTCAAATTCAAGTTTAATCCATGCAGATTTTCTGGTAACGGATGAGGGAGCACATTCATCAATAAATTACAGAAAATATCCTTTTTGTCTGTCGCAGGCATCCATGGATGAAAGTGTGAATCAAATAAACATATTGATGCGTGAGGGGTGATCTTTTTTTAAGCAAAAAATTTTTTAGAGCAGTTTAAGACTCACAACAAAATTGAGAAGAAAGTCATTCTTAAAAAATATGTAAAAGCCCCACCTCAAAAAATAAATAAATAAATAAAAAATAAAAGCCCCACCTCTTACAGTCTGGTGAGGTCTGTTAGGACTTACCAGGGTGTGTCTGACATATATAACCTCGCTTACTGTCACAAGTGTCATCCATCCACTTTCCCGCATCCCTTGTGTTCCCTCCAATAATAACAACACAGTCAGCCTGTATATTCATGGAAGGAAAAAAAAAGCCAAATATGGACCAACAATTATTTAAACCAATCACTAAAAAGCAGAAAAAAAAATCCTTAATCCCTAACCTCCAAATTTTAGGCTAGTCCTAATTCAATCAAGGCAAAAAGAGAAGGGGTCGCCAGAGCATGAGATGTTTAGATAGCATCACTGACTCAGTGGACATGAATCTGAGCAAACTCCAGGAGATGATGGAGGAAGAGGAGCTCATATGCTGCATTCCATGGGGTGGCAAAGAGTTCAACATGACTCAGTGACTGAACGACAATAATTCACTGACAGCACGTTCGATTCATCCTCACTTTCCACACAATTGCACCAACTTCCATGCAGATCCCTCACGCTGAACTCTTGCTATTTTAATTGAAAATTAAGTCAGTTCAGTTCAGTCACGTAGTCATGTTTGATTCTTTGCCACCCCATGGACTGCAGCATGCCAGGCTTCCCTGTCCATCACCAACTCCTGGAGCTTACTTAATCTGGGGACTGGTTCTGAGAAATGTTGCTATCAGAAATGCCCAGAAAGCTACCACACCTTTCACTATGGCCAGAGTCATCTTCTCAGCCTCTGGAACCCCCTAATCCTACATTTCCAAGATTCTCCACTCATCCCTTTTAGCTACTCTTATCTTTCATTATCCTGGCTCAGCATCTCTGTTCTAAGCCAGGAAACTGTACAGAACAAGCATATTTCCTCTGCAAAATGCATGTGAACACCTCTCTCCCACTCTCTTTATCAAACTCTATCTAATCTTCTTCATTTTAAAAGCTCTGAAATTGTAACAACACAACATATGTGTTGATTTTTGTGTGTGTGAAATATAAACTTTATATTTTTACATAAACTAAGAAAAAAACATAGCAATAAAACTAACAAAAATTAACAAATTTTTTTGCCCTGTATGGTCATTTTATAGATTAGTTTGTTTCTGTTGTTTCTCCTTTTCATTATGTTCTAAAAAAAAAAAAAAAAAAAACTTGAGCCATAATGAATTTTGTTGTTTTAAATAAAATTTATCACTCATCATGAGGTCTTTCTAAGAAAACCCTATCTCACTCCATCCTACTTGTCAGCCGTCATTTATGTAATAAGGATTCAAAGAATTTCTCCTCAGAAGATCATTTACTCATTACCAGAATATATTTACCCTACACATAGTAACCAAATTAATTATTATAAAGATGCCATCCTGATCAAATCATTTTTCTCCTCAAACCTTTTTTTTGTTGCCTATCCGACAAAGTCCAAACTCTTTCCTCGGGCATCCGAATTTCTCTAAATTCTGTTTTCCACCCTCTAAAGCTGACTCCTACTTCTTTTCTGCATGAAACTCCTGCTACATTCAAAGCCCTTTAGTCCTGCCTAAACCCAGCTTGTGCCTTTCTCTTGAAGACTTTATTCACCTTTCCCACTTAACGTGACTTCCCCATCCCCTTGCCACATTCCCCTACTCATCGTGTTTTAAACGTCTTGAGTGAAAAGACCCATAGCTGATTCTTCCTCACATTCCTTCTTCCCACCAAAGGAAAAACTGCATAGATATGTTGTGTATGTTCCATAGCCCATAGTAAGTTTCTTTCCTCCTAACTGCTATCATGCTTTATAGCTTCTTCTCATTACACATTTTCATTCTGTTAGTCTTCTTTCTTGTACAAGACTTGATATCTAGCTGAAGTGTAAGCTTCTTCAAGGTAAGAATAAAATCATAAGATTTTATTTTATTCCTTTTATTTATTTTATTTTATTCCTTCATGTATTTTGAAATGCCTAATATAGCCTTTAACACTGATTAGTCGGCTTTAATGATATAAGATCAAAAGTAGTGAAATAAAGAAGCCATCGTCTGTCTCTTAGATGAGTGTACAAAAGCACAGAAAGTTCCATTTGCACCCTGCAAATGGTGGCTCAATCATGATGATGATGATGGTGATGATATCTTTAGAAGCAGTAGTAGTAACTATATCCCAAACACTACAACAGCTTCAAGAGGTTAGGGGCAGTTGACGCAAAGAACATTGGTAACTCTGGGTTCAAGTGTACATGCTGACTACAACATAAGCCCATGTTGGAGCTGACTTTCCCTATTCCTCACTACCATCACCATCTCTTCTTACCCTTCACCTAAAGATACAGAATTCTTAACTGAATTTATATTCCTTCGTTCAAGGCTGGTTCAGTCTGAAACAGTTAAAATCTGTAAGAATGAATCAGATCCAAGTAGATTTTTCAAAGAAGATTAAACACTACCACGCTGACCTGAAAGCAAACTGATAGTGTACAGAGAGGCGACCTGACAGTGACACTTACATCTTCGTAAGAAAGACTGCTCCTTCTCCCACCAGGGTACCCTTTCCCCCAGTTTGTGTAATCAACTCCTCGTCCGTCTGTCCAGAGGAAGGTGTGTTCTGAATTGATATCATTCAGCCCAGTCCAGGCATTAAAAGTGGAGTTCTTCATATGATATGTAAGAAATGCTGAAAGAAAGTTTCACAAGATAATTTTTAAACCTTGGGGGGAAATACTCAAATATCAAAAATATTCAAAATACATGAATTTACAAATACAAAGCACATGATTAATGTCTTTATTATCATTTAAAAGTTTTACCATGAAAACAAACACATTCTAACCTGACCAACTTGTTATCACTTCAGCTTTGGACTTTGAAAAACTTCTCACAATAAGAAGTCTAGGTTTTACCCTGGTCCCTGCAGACAGTTGTATAGGTTGTGCCCTGCCCAGGGGCACTGGAATACTGGGGAAGGGGCAGCTAAGGTCCAACCCATGCCCCACTCTCCATGTGGTACACCCAGATCTGTGTTGTGGCTGCCTACCATCCTGCAGGAAGATTTTTCTGATACAAGCAGCCATCCTATGAGTTAGCAGATATCCTAATTAAATAAATAAGATAATCTGACTATAACAACTGGGGGCCAAAAAGAGCTCTTAATTCAGAAAAGTTCTGAAAACAAAAACTATCTGTCAAAAAAAAAAACCAGCATTAGGCTCTCAAATGATCACCACCTTGGATCGCCAAACCCAAAGAACTCCTCCAGGGTGGCCAGCTCCTAGGGGTCAGCAGCCATCCATGTCCAGTGAATGTACTTGGATCCAGGGGGCATCCTGATGCTAAGTGCTCACATCATTGGGAGAGAAATTCTAGAGAAATTTAGACAGGGTAGGAAAAATATGGCCTGTTGCTTCTCTACCAATTCTGTGGCAGAAAGGATGGCAGCAAATATGCAGAAGCTGTAAAAGGCTTAAGTGTAACAGCGTCTCTCCAGTAGGGCATCCCCATGCCTCCCAAACCATAGCAGCTGCCTTCTGAGGTCAGCAATCTCACCTGCCAGGAGCCATGGACACCTAGGACAAGATGGACACCTCCTGGAAGAACCTTGACTCTACAACAGGGGTGTCCAGTCCTTGAGCCACAGACTGGCCCATGGCCTGTTAGGAACCGGGCTCCACATTGCACACCTGACCGCCTGAGCTCCACCTCCGGTCAGATCAGTGGTGGTATTAGATTCTCACAGGAGTGCGAAGCCTTCTGTGAACTGCACATGTGAGGAATTTAGGTTGCATGCTCCTTATGAGAATTTAATGCCTGGTGATCTGATTTTTCATATGGTGGGTTATCTAATTATTTAACATTGTATCACAATGTAATAAGTGCACAATAAATGTAATGCACTTGAATCATCTCGAAACCACCTCCCCACCCAGTCTGCGGAAAAACTGTCTGCCATGAAACCAGTCCCTGATGCCCGAAAGGTTGGGAGGGGTTGTCATTGCTTTATAGGGCAATTTTCAAACATACACACTTAAACATGACTCCTGAATGCAAACAGGAAACCAAATGACTAAGCACTTGCATTACTAATACAAAATGTAAAATAGAAGGTTGCCTACAGAGATTATCTGTTTATTCATGAAAAAAAAAAAAAACAGTTCCATTGAAGGGCCACTGCTACATGCTTAATCTTCAGCAGAAAAGTAGATGCCATCACTCTGCTCAGAAATTTGCTTATTCTCAATTAACTAAAAGTAAAGAAAAAATTCTAACATTTTCAGAAAGAAAAGAGCATGGACAGATATATATTGTGTTTTTATTTCCCAAACAAGATCATAACTCTTGCCCTATCCCCAGCTCGAAATGAAATGTGGAAAAGCTCTACCTGCCAATATTTCAACACTGACTTGTTTTCTGCCAAGAACCACAATAAGAATTCAACGTGTGCCTGTTTTGCCAGGAATAATGTTATTTTATCTGAAAATTGTTTCCTTCTGCACATCTCTATTACCCAGGTTCTAATTTTGTGATGCCAGGAATCAGAACTTTGTGGTTAAGAGCGGAAATCAATTATTGTGTTTCTCTGTTGGGTAGCTAAGCCCAAAATGTGGTAGACTGGTTAGAAAAATGTGAATATTATATTCTTGAGTTTTTTTATTGTGTGCTATGGTTTGACACTTTTATTCCAGCATCTGGCAAGCTGCTGAACTTGTCAAAGGTTCTCAGAGAAAGCTATGTTGATTCAGTGTAGAATGCATTCCAAAAAAGCACATGGTGGCATTTATGAACTGAAATTAACGTTTGGGAGAGTGACACACAGGGTTCCAAGGTCTCTCTTCTTTTTTTACATTTTTTGAGATAAACCATTTTTTTTTTCCAGTAAATGATTTTGGAAATCAAAGAATCTCAGAACCAAAAGGGAACTCAGAAACCATCCAGTCCACATTTCTCCCCCCACAACATCTGCATAAATTCCTCTGTACAGTAAATATTCATTGAGCATCTTCCAGGCTATATACCAATCAACATATGTGACTCTGCAGCACCCACTTGGAGTACCTTCTAATACAAGCATTTTTACAGTCCTTTAAAAATGCATGAAGCAAGCCATCCAATTAACTCTAATTGTTGGAATAAGCTCCTAATTCTGAGACTAAATTTGTTTCCCTGTAACTGCCCCTCATGTGTTCTAAGTCTTCCTTCTTAAGTCACATGGGATAATCCTTCAAAGTTCACATCTCTTCTGACCGCGAAATTTAGGGTCTTTCGAACAATCCTTACTCATGGCTAGCTGTGGTTTCAAAACTTTCATCTGTTTAGTTACTTTCATCTGAGTGGCCTGCAGTTGGTCAACATTGCTTTTAAAGTAACTAAGCAAATATCTACAAATAAGGTGGTCCCAAAAAGACCAAGTGAAAGGCGTCAAGTACCTCCTATTGACAACAATATAATGAATTTTACTATCTGCTATATGGAAATGGTATGTTTCCTCCTCCTGTTCTTTAAAGCTCTGGCTTATCCTCATGTTTTATCAATTTTTTTTCTCAATTTGTTCAATGTTTGTATTGGAAAATTAGTTTTACTGAATTATAAGTTATAGGATCAAGTGACTAGAAGAGCAGTAAATGGAAAATGAGCAATTTTAAAATTTTATTCCGAGAAAACCTCTACTTCTTTGGCTCTTCTGTGAACAAACTGGTTTGGCAGAAACCAATGGAACTGAAGCTGGAAGACCCAGTTTGATTCCCAGTCCTACCCCTTCCCACCAAGCTCCTTGTCTAAGACTTCCTAAACACCACTTCCTCATTCACAATGGACTGATGATTCCTGCTTTATAGATTTGTTATAAAAATGGAAAGGCAATTTACACATAAGACACTCAGCATAGTGCCTACAACTAAGAAAATAGTTCTCCATAAGAGTTTGTTCTTCCTTCCTAGACTTTACTCTGGAAAACTAAAAAATCGTTTACTATAAGCAACAGTCTACCATTTTATTAGGGAAAAAATTACATATTTATGTGTATCACTGACTATAAAACTGCCCACACACCTTGCTCTTTTTCACTGTGTATGGATGCCAGATTTCCTCCAAATCCTATGCAATCTTTTCGTGCCTCTTGCCAATTTTTTCTTTCTTCTTCAACAAATCCAAAGATTTTGAAACACTGGGATGGAAGGGGAAAAAAATCATAGGAATTACATAAAGATAATAGTATGTACTAAAGAAATGAAAATGACTCAGAACTAAACATATGTTTGCTCACAACCAATCAGAAATGGAAAAAGAAAAATGTTTTTCTCCCTTGGGACAACAGGCATTTGTGCATTTGGATAATATCTTCAAGTCTACTCTCAATTCCCATAGAGAATTTAACATGGGAGCTCTTGCCTAAAATTCTCTGAAGTGATGAGGTAAGCAAAAGTTAACTTAAAGCTGAAAGATTTGCATTGTCACTCTCCATATTGATCAGAGCCAGGACCACAACTAGATTTTCTTAGTACCTTGTGATTGTAAAAATTCCAACCTTCTTTACAACCTCCTGGGACTGGCGCTGTGGTCGGGACAGCTGTGGCATTGATACTGCTGTTATGGCGCTGGCAGATGAAGGCATTTGGATAACCACAGTTAATGTCATTCCAAAACCCTGACAGACAACAGAACAGTCATATTAGATTTACATGTTTACCTTTAAGCCACTTTCTTCCCCCAAAACAAACAACTTTTTATTGAAGTTAAGTTGATTTACAATGTTATGTTTTGAGTATACAGCACAGTAACTCCCATTTTATATATACTATATAAAAGAATCTGAAAAAGAATATATATATTATATAAAAATTATATATAATAAAGATATATATATTCTTTTTCAGATTCTTTTCCATTATAGGCTATTACAAGATATTGAAATAGTTCCCTGTGCCATACAGTAGATATTTGTTGCTTATCTATTTTACATATAGTAGTTAAAAATATTTTTTTTAAATGTGTTTATATTGTACAAGGATTCTCAAAAATGGTTTCTACTACAAACATCATTTACACAAGAGACCAGAAAGATCTATGTGGATAACCTTTTGAGCTTTCACTTAAACCAGTAATAGTTCAACTTTAATCAAGAGCTTACTATGAGCAAAGACTACATTAGGTGTTGTGCAATTATTTAAATAGCCAGATTTGCTAGTAATAATAATCTAATAATACCTAAACTTTATATATATAACCATTTGCTTAGTAGTTTAGATGTATGATCTCCTCAATTTTCTTGACATCAGATATATCTGTTGTCATTCCCATTTTACAGATAAAAACATGGAGATAAAAAATGTTTCATAAAATGAGAAGTGAGAAGACTATCATTCATTAGCTTATTTATTAATAAGAAGAAAGCATGTAGTATCCATTCACCTTACAAATTGAACAGTTGTGTTGCTAAAATTAGAATTCTTCATTCTCTCTTCTTTTCTTATCTGATGTTAAGCATACAACTTCCTACTTTTAGCCTAGGGATGTAGCAAATGACACATCCCACCACAGGGCAGATTCTACTCAACCATTAAAAGGAATGAAATTGTGCCATTTGCAGAGACAAGGATGGATCTAGAGTTTGTCATACGGAGTGAAGTAAATCAGAAAGAGGAAAACAAATATTGTCTATTAATGCATATATGTGGAATCTAGAAAAATGGTATAGATGGACCTGCTTGCAAAGCAGAAATAGAGACACAGACATGGAGAACCAATGTATGGAAACCAAGGAGAGAAAAGTGGAGTGAGATGAATTGGGAGATTGGGATTGATATATATATACTACTGTGAGTGAAATAGATAACTAATGAGAACTTACTATATAGAACGGGGGGAGAAATGAAGGTATAATCTGTTTGTAGGATATATATTAGGTTAACCTTAAAAATGCATTCCAATATACTTTAGGTACAGACAAATACTGCTTGAATCCACTTACACGAGGTACCTAGAAGAGTCTAATTCATAGAGTCAGGAAGTACATCGGTAGGTGCCAGGGGCTTGGGGTGGGGGGGATGGGAGATGGGAGTTAGTGTTTAATGGGGACAGAGCTTGTTTAGGAAGGTGGAGAATCGGGAGATGGGTGATGGTGAGAGTTTTACAGCAGTGTGAATTGCACTTAGTCCCACTGAACATTATAGTTAAATATGGTTAAGACAGTATCTTTTATATTATGTAATTTTACCACAATAAAAAAATTTTTTTTTAAAAAAGAAGATTGTGATCTTGTCTACCTGAATTTGAATACATGGTTACACAGTTTTCATCATCATTTGCAAAATTAGGTTCACCTGTGGCCCAAGCCACATAATCCACTTTGCTTCCATCCATCCAACTGGAAAAGAAAATTCAGGTATTAGGCAAAAATCTAATTACAAGAGTTGGCTACAGCCTAGTGGTGGGAACAGGCAAGTTAAAATTAAGATGAAGAGACTACAGCATCTTAAGCAAAGAGAAGAAAGGTTTCTACAGAAATCACTAGGAACCCCAGAAAGGTAGCTGCTGCTGGTCCCGGGCATTGAGATTTCCTGCAGCAACTGGATGCCTGACTAGTCTGCCTTCTTTTCCCTCCCCAGAAGAGGTAAGTGCTTCTAGTCTTGAAGTGAGAGAAGAAATGGAGATTCCCAGTTATCCCAAAAATGGACTCGAAGTAAACATCTTCCCATAGTATTTCTTGGGCATGATTCCCACAAAACAAAACTACCCACAGAGAGACAGAGAATATAGAGTTACTCATTGGGCCCCATTCTCTGATTTTCATGTTTACTCTGGTTTCTTCTATGATAGGTGAAAGTGAAAGTTGCTCAGGCCTGTCTGACTCTTTGCAACCCCACGGACTATACAGTCCATGAAATTCTCCAGGCCAGAACACTGGAGTGGGTAGCCTTTCCCTTCTTCAGAGGATCTTCCCAACCCAGGGATCAAACTGGGGTCTCCTGCATTGCAGGATGATTCTTTACCAACTGAGCCACAAGGGAAGCTCTCTAAGATAGGTAGGCCAATGTTTATTTTCATAAATTATAAAAATTCTGAGGCTATTAGATGGAAAGAGAAAGGAGATCACTGAATTCAACCTTCTCTTTTGGAGGTGATTAAAATGGATGCTTGCCCAAAGGAACAGCAAACATCCTGATCTTTAAAAATAATTTATGTGGAACTTCCCTGATGGTCCAGTGGTTAAGAATCCATCTTCCAATGCAGGGGACACAGGTTTCATCCCTGGTCAGGAACTAAGATTCCACATGCCAAGGGGCAACTAAGCCTGTGTACCACAACTAGAGAGCCCTCACGCTGTAACAAAGACCCAGAGCAGTCAAAATTTTTTTTAATTTCTAAATCTTTTTAAAAAATAATAATGAGAGTGAGTTTGGGTCTTTCTTGCCAGAAACACCAACAGCAGTCACAATTGGTTCTGGGCACCAAAGACAGTCCCGACGGGAATAATTGTTCAAATAAATTCAATGTTCATATCTGCGTAATACATCTTCCCAATAGATGATTTACTAACAAGTGATGACCTCCGAAAACAAAGAGAGGTGACATTTTGCAAGTTTCAATCAGAGCTTGAGCTGTTTATTTGAGAACTATATTGTTGAAAATACTTAAAAGTATTTTCTAAAGTTAGTTTTTTAAAAAGATGCTCTGTAGATTGAGAGCCCAGCAGGATTTTTTAAAATGCATTTAGCAAAAAGAAAGCCTAAAAATCACTCTTTAATGTTCATCACATCACTGTCCTTAGCAACGTTGTTTTATTTTGATTTACTTACATAAATTTTTTATCCAAGCTGATCAATAAGCCAATAAAATATGCTGGCTGTACATCATTCCTGTTTACCTAGAACATGTAAGTTTACATATAGTTCAATCTGTACTTATATGATAGGCAAATTTTAAATAAAACCTACAGGTTAATGAGACAGTCTGTTAAGGACTTTTCTAAGGAGGCATTCAAGCAGAAACTTTGTTGTACATTCAATGTTTTTCAGAGAAATAAAATGGAAAAAAAAGCACATTATGTAACAACCTATATTTATATAGCAAATACCTTAAGACATTCTCTGTAATACCAAATACTATTAGTAATTAGATATTATTAAAGATATTCTGTTAAACAAAGTATTCATTTGGGATTATGTGTCTAAGGAAAGACTTCTCCATCCACACATACATTGGTGCAATATTAAGAAATACCTTGAAAATTTCAAATCATGGTATATCTACGAAAATGGAGATGAATCAGACTACACTCCAAAACCTTCATAATGACATGAATTCTTACTCTTTCATTACTGTCGAATTTAATTTTTCCTTCTCTCTTATCTCTTTTCTAGATAACAATAAAGATGCCATGAAGATTTTTAAAGAAAAAGAGTGAGTGAAGCATGCTCAGAAAAAAATCAATTATACTTTAACTGTTAGCTGAAATTTTGGTATAGTCAAGAAATAGTTTTATATGAATAATCAAGCTGTACTATCTATTGACCAAGAAACTAATCCAACTAAGACATAAATTAATAATCAACTTGCACTGTACACAAGGGTTCAGGACTGATACGTAACAACTAGTTAAGAATGAAAATCTTTGAAAACAAAATTAGTAAAGTCAAGCCATCAAGTCTGGATTCTCCCAAAGCCCAGTCAGTCCTGGGTCTAAACACTGTTTAAACACTGTTTCTAGGTTCAAAAAGTCTAAACACTGTTTCTGGGTTCTATGATTCTGCACTGAATATTGCAGCAATCAAGTCATTCACTTATGTGATGGCCAACACCCTCCTCCCTTCCCCTGGGACTCATATCTTTACCCCTGACCTTAGGAGGTTCAAATTCAGCATATAATTGGAAATTGCACCATGGGGTAGTAATCGCAGACATTATTGTTGCTTATCACATTCTTACATATTTCCATAGAAACTTCTTTTCACTTTCACTTCGGATAGAAACAAGATCACCAAAATGCCTCTTGCAAAATTCTCGTGCCTTGTCCATGGTCGCCTTCTCTTTGCTGAAATAATACTGGTAGTCTTTGTAAATAACCCACCCATCATCGGTAACTGGCAGATCTGAAAAATAAATGAAAAAGGTGATGAATTTTACTTAGATGAACTAAAGAATCTAGTATGTAAGCTACACAAAAGTGAAAAGGGCAGAGTAGCCCTTCAGAGGTATCTGCAACTCTGAGAACTCAGAAAGAGCAGAACATTTATGCCAATACAGACTGAATCACCTAAACCCAAATATCTACTTTCCAACAATTCTGTAAAAACTAAGTTCCATGTGCCATTATTGGGTAAGAGAACTCCCGACGTTACATTCATCAAAGAATCACAGTGCTGGAATGATTAACATACATGTGCCCAGATGTTTTAGATTCAAAGAATAGAAGCCATGAGAAAGCAGTTTTTATCTCAGTGTAACAAAGAGGTTTTAACAGATGTACTTTGATGCTTCAATATATAATCGGAGAACCAAGGAATTCCTATACCCAGAGAGCTTCCAAGCCTTCTTCCCAACCAAAGGATTCTATGGTTCTGTGCTGTAGCAGGCTGAACAAGAGTCCAAAACATATCCAGGTCTTTTTTGTTTTTAAATTTCTTTGGCTGTACTGGGTCTTGGTTGTGGCATACACTGAGATCTTCAGTTGTGGCAGTGTGTGTTCTAGTTCCCTAACCAAGGATTGAAACTTGGCCCTGCATTCGGAGCATGGAATCTTAGCCACTGGATCAACAGGGAAGTCCTGATACCCAGGTATTAATATCTGGAATCTATAAATGTTATACAGAAAAAAGGCACTTTGTAGATGTGATTAAGTTAAAAACTTTAGATGGGGAAATTAACCTAAATTTTCTAGGTAGGCCCAGAATGTAAATCATAAGTATCCTTATAGAGGGATACAGAGGGAGATGTGAGTACAGAAGAAGGTGGCTTTGTGACAAATGAAGATGCTACACTGTTGGTTTTGATGATGAAGGAGTGGGCCATTAACCAACAAATGTAAGGAATGCAGCTCTAGAAGCCGGTGACAACAAGGATATAGACTCTCCCTTAGAGCTTCTAGAAGGAGCATGGTCCTGTCCATCTCTTGATTTCAGCCCAGGGAAACTGAGGTCATATTCCTGACCTCCAGAACTGTAAGAGAATAAATGCGTGTAGCCACCAAATTTGTGGTAATCTGAGCAGCTATAGGAAAGCCATATATGAGGCCCTTGGATCTGATTCGTGAACACTGAGAAATTGCATTAACATGCCTGATGCTTGTGCATGTCAGTATTTGTCTGGAGGAGAAGATGCAAGTTCTCATGAGATTCTCAGATATTAAGAATCTCGTCTATCTTCCCAGGGTAAGTATTTTTTTTCCCATTGAGAAAGCAATGAGGAAAAAAAAAAGCTGGGGGGAGAACAAGATGGCAGAGGAGTAGGTGGACATGGAGTACATCTCTCTCCACGGATACATCAGGAACACAACTTCAGACACAGAAGTGCATGCAGAACACCAGCTGAGAGCGGACAGGAGGACCTGAGCAGTGGAGAAGAATACATAGAACCACGCAAAACTCGGTAGGAGGAAGGAACAAGGGGGAAAAACAGGAGTGTTAGTAGGACTGGACCTGCCCTCAGTGGGTCGGGGAACTGAAGCAGGGGTCCGATCCCCACATCAGGGCAATTGCCTGAGTAAGAGGAGAAACATTTAAGGCTGCGAGTGAAACAGCTGATCTGTGGCAGCATAAATGGAATGAGAATCAGACAGTCCTGGCTGCAGCCATACATACCCTGGACAGGGATGCAGGTCCCATGGAAGGCACAGCAGCTGGGAGCTGGAGTTTAGGGACTGTGGAGCAATCCCAAGGTGAGGGTTGCTGTTGACTGTGGAGAGATGGTGAGGGGATGTGAGGGAGGAGATTGTGGTGGGAAATGCCTGTGGAGGTAAGCCAGGTAGCCATGGAAGCAAGCATAGGGGGTGGAGCCATCACCATAGCCTCTCTCTCCCCATCTGCCAGCATCAGCAGCTGAACAATTGGCCCATCAAACGTCCAACGCACTGAACTACATAGGGGCCCCTTTAAGTGCCTGACATGCCGATCTACAGAGTAGGACCCCAGCCAGGGGAGCCCCTCTATGTTCCTGATATGCCAAACAACAGAGAAGGACCCCAGGCAAGGGACCCCTTTAAGTGCCTGAACGGGTGGAGCTACAAACAACAGGTCACTGAGGAAATCAAAAGGGAAATCAAAATATTTTTAGAAACAAATGACAATGAAAACACAACAACTCAAAACCTATGGGATGCAGCAAAAGTAGTTCTAACAGGGAAGTTTATAGCAACACAATCCTACCTCAAGAAACAAGAAAAACATTGAATAGACAACCTAACTTAACACCTAAAACAACTGGAAATGAAGAACAAAAAAACCCAAAATTAGTAGAAGGAAAGAAATCATAAAGATCCAAGCAGAAATAAATGAAAAAGAAATGAAAGAAACAATAGTAAAGGTTAATAAAACTAAAAGCTGGTTCTTAGAGAAGATAAACAAAATTGACAAACCTTTAGCCAGACTCATCAAGAAAAATATAGAGAAGAATCAAATCAACAAAATTAGGAACAAAAAAGGAGAGGTTGTAACAGACAATGCAGAAACACAAAGGATTACAAGAGACTATTATGAATAATTATGTGGCAATAAAATGGATAACCTGGAAGAAACAGACAGATTCTTAGAAAAGTTCAATCTTCCAAGACTGAACCAAGAAGAAAGAGAAATTATGAACAACCCAGTTACAAGCACTGAAACTGAAGCTGTGATCAAAAATCTCCCAAAAAACAAAAGCCCAGGACCAGATGGCTTCACAGGAGAATTCTATCAAACATTTAGAGAAGAGCTAATGCCTATCCTTCTAAAACTCTTTCAAAAAATTGCAGAGGAAGGAACACTTCCAAACTCATTCAATGAGGCCACCATCACCCTTATACCAAAACCAGGGAAAGACAACACAAAAAAAGAAAACTACAGGCCAATATCACTGATGAACATAGATGCAAAAATCCTCAACAAAATTTTAGCAAACAGAATTCAGCAACACATCAAAAAGCTCATATACCATGATCAAGTTGGGTTTATTCCAGGGATGCAAGGATTCTTCAATATACACAAATCAATCTATGTGATACACCATATTAATAAATTGAAAGATAAAAATCATATGATAATCTCAATAGATGCAGAAAAAGCCTTTGACAAAATTCAGCATCCATGAGAGTGTGGCCAGGCGGCTCGGACTGAGCAGGGTTTTCCTTGCCAGTGAATCGTGTAGAGTACACTGCCAGTCTCTTGTCTTCTCTTCACCATGGCTTCTTCTGATATCCAGGTGAAGGAACTGGAGAAGCGTGCCTCAGGCCAGGCTTTTGAGCTGATTCTCAGCCCTCGATCAAACGAATCTGTCCCAGAATTTCCCCTTTCCCCTCCTAAGAAGAAGGATCTTTCCCTGGAGGAAATTCAGAAGAAATTAGAAGCTGCAGAAGAAAGACGCAAGTCCCATGAAGCTGAGGTCTTGAAGCAGCTTGCTGAGAAAAGGGAGCACGAGAAAGAAGTGCTTCAGAAAGCGATAGAGGAGAACAACAACTTCAGTAAAATGGCGGAAGAGAAGCTGACCCACAAGATGGAAGCCAACAAAGAGAATCGGGAGGCGCAAATGGCTGCCAAACTGGAGCGTTTGCGAGAGAAGGACAAGCACATTGAAGAAGTGCGGAAGAACAAAGAATCCAAAGACCCTGCTGATGAGACTGAAGCAGACTAATTTGATCTGAGAACTGACTTTCTCCCCCTCCCCTTCCTAAATATCCAAAGACTGTACTGGCCAGTGTCATTTTACTTTTGCCCTCCTGACAAATATTCTAGAAGCTGATGTAGGACTGTATAGGTAGATCCAGACGGTATGATGTTGTTCTAGGGGCTAAAGGGGAGAAACGAAAAGTGTTTTACTCTTTTTCTAAAGTGTTGAAGTCTTTCTAATGTAGCTATTTTTCTTGTTGCATCTTTTCTACCTCAGTACACCTGGTGTGCTGGGTTAATGGCTAGTACTGTATTGGCTCCGTGAAAACATGTCTGTGAAAAGAGTATGTAGTGGCTTCTTTCAAATTGTTAGATGCTGAATATCTGTTCACTTTTAAATCCCAATTCTGTCCCGATCTTACAGACGCTACTGTACTTGAATGGTTAATAAAGCTGCACAGTGCTAAAAAAAAAAAAAAAAAATTCAGCATCCATTTATGACTAAAACTTCAAAAAATGGGCAGAGAAGGAATTTACTTCAACATAGTAAAGGCCATATATGATAAGCCTACAGCAAATACTATTCTCAATGGTGAAAACCTGAAAGCATTCCCCTTAAGATCAGGAACAAGACAAGGGTGTCCACTTTCACCACATAGTTCTGGAAGTCCTAGCCACAGCAATCAGAGAAGAAAAAGAAATAAAAGGAATCCAGATCAGAAAAGAAGATGTAAAGTTCTCACTGTTTTCAAATGACATGATACTGTACATAGAACACACTAAAGACAGTATCAGAAAATTACTAGAGTTAATCAGTGAATTTAGCAAAGTTTCAGGATACAAAATCAATACACAGAAATCACTTTCATTTCTACATACTAACAATGAAAAATCAGAGAGAGAAATTAAGGAATCAATCCTATTCACCATTGCAACAAAAAGAATTAAATATCTAGGAATAAGCTTACTTAAGGAGACAAAAGAACTATACACAGAAAATCATAAGACACATGAAAAAAATCAAAGATGACATAAACAGATGGAGAGATATTACATATTCCTGGGTAGGAAGAATCAATATTGTTAGAATGACTATACTACCAAATGCAATCTACAGATTCAATGTGATCCCTATCAAATTACCAATGGCATTTTTCACAGAACCAGAACAAAAAATTTCACAATTCATGTGGAAACACAAAAGACCTCAAATAGACAAAGCTATTGAGAAAGAAGAATGGAGCTGGAGGAATCAACCTTCCTGACTTCAGATTATATGACAAAGCTACAGTCATCAAGACAGTATGGTACTGGCACAGAAACAGAAATACAGATCAATGGAGCAAGATAGAAAGCCCAGAAATAAACCCATGCACCTATGGGTACCTTATATTTGACAAAGGAGGCAAGAATATACAATGGGGCATAGATAGCCTCTTCAATAAATGGTGCTGGGAAAACTGGACAGCTACTTGTAAAAGAATGAAATCAGAATACTTCCTAACACCATACACAAAGATAAACTCAAAATGGATTAAAGACCTAAATATAAGACCAGAAACTATAAAACTCCTAGATGAATACATAGGCAGAACACTATCTGACATAAACCAAAGCAAGATCCTCTATGAACCACCTCCTAGAGTAACAGAAATAAAAGCAAAAGTAAACAAGTGGGACCTGATTAAACTTAAAGCTTTTGCACAGCAAAGGAAACTATAAGCAAGGTGAAAAGATGACACTCAGAATGGGAGAAAATAACAGCAAATGAAACAACTGACAGAGGATTAATTTCCAAAATATACAAGCAGCTCATGCAACTTAATGCCAGAAAAACAAACAACCCAATCAAAAAGTGGGAAAAAGACCTAAACAGACATTTCTCCACAGAAGATATACAGATGGCTAACAAACACATGAAAAGATGCTCAACACCGCTCATTATCAGAGAAATGCAAATCAAAACTACAATGAGATATCACCTCACACCGGTCAGAATGGCCATCATAAAAAAAGTCTACAAACAATAAATGCTGGAAAGGGTGTGGAGAAAAGGAACACTCTTGCACTTTTGATGGGAATGTAAACTGATATAGCCACTATGGAAGACAGAGATTCCTTAAAAATCTAGGAATTAAACCACCATATGACCCAGCAATTCCACTCCTAGGCATATACCCCGAGGAAACCAAGATTGAAAAAGACACATGTATCCCATTGTTCACTGCAGCACAATTTACAATAGTTAGAATATGGAATCAACCTAGATGCCCATCTGCAGATGAGTGGATAAAGAAGTTGTGGTACATATACACAATGGAATATTACTCAGCCATAAAATGAAATGCCTTTGAGTCAGTTCTGATGAGGTGGATGAACCTAGAACCTATTATACAGAGTGAAGTAAGTCAGAAAGAGAAAGATAAATATCATATTCTGATGCATATATATGGAATCTAGAAAAATGGTACTGAAGAATTTATTTATAGGGCAGCAGTGGAGAAACAGACATAGAGAACAGACTTGTGGACATGGGGAGAGGGGAGGAGAGGGTGAGATATATGGAAAGAGTAACATGGAAACTTACATTACCATATGCAAAACAGACAGCCAGTGGGAATTTGCTGTATGGCTAAGAATCTCAAACAGGGGCTCTGTATGAACCTAAAGGGGTGGGATGGGGCGGGAGATGGGAGGGAAGTTCAAAAGGAAGGGGATGTATGTATACCTATGGCTGATTCAGGTTGAGGTTTGACAGAAAACAACAAAATTCTGTAAAGCAATTATCCTTCAATAAAAAAATAAATTAAAAAAAAGAATAACCTGTACACCAATAGTGTATTAACACACATATATATGGAATTTAGAAAGACGGTAATGACAATCCTATATACGAGACAGCAAAAGAGACACAGACATAAATAACAGATGTTTGGACTCTGTGGGAGAAGGCGAGGATGGGATGATTTGAGGGAATAGCCCTGAAACATGTATATTATCATACGCAAAATAGATGACCAGTCCAAGTTTGATGCATGAAACAGGGCACTCAAAGCCAGTGCTCTGGAACCACTCAGAAGGATGCGGTGGGGAGGGAGGCAGGAGGCGGGTTCAGGATGGGGAGACACATGTGCACCCGTGGCTGATTCATGTTGATGTGTGGCAAAAACCACCACAAGACTGTAGAGTAATTAGCCTCCAATTAAAATAAATTAATTAATTTTTAAAAAAGAAAGAAAAAAAAAAAGGAAACACCTACTGTCATGAGGAGCTGGTGTCGGCTCAGGTTTGGGAGTTTGTCCTGGAAAACAAGAGAAAATTAGATATAAAAGGTGATTGAATTTGTGCTATTTCATATCCTCTGGTTTTATTATTTTCATGGAGTAATATAGCTAAAAGTTTAATTCTTCTTTCTCTTCCTTCCACTCTCCAATTCTACTACCATGTTGTAGGGGAGAAAAGCAAAGGGAAACAAAATTAGGAGTTAAAGAGTTCAACAAATTGGGTACAATACCACCAAAAATTGGAAGACAGTTTTCAAGCACAAGTAGCATTTTATAAAAGAAAGAAAAGAACACGAGTCTTGGAATCAGAAAACCTAGGTTCAAATCCCAGTTCAGGTTTAAATTTCTTACCTTTAATTTTCTCAACTACAAAAAAGGAGTTGTCATACATGTAAAGAGATGGGATAAAATATGCAAGTTATCGGTATTTAGAAGCTGCTCAATAGATATTATTTTTACAGTAACATACCTTATAATCAACTGTGAAAGTATAAATTTTCATTATTTGAAACCATTAGATATGAGCTATATATTTATAAAATATAGTTTCTTCAAAAAAGCATATTCTTACTAAATGCACATTTTATGAAAAGTTAAATATTTTTCTTTCCAAGTAGTTAGTGATCTACCTGGACTTTGGCAGAATCTGATAAAAGGACTCAAGTTATATAGCTTTTGGTTTAATGAATTTAACATCTGTAAGAATAGAGCTACCAAAAACATACAAGGAAATTAGTCCTTGGGAGCAAAGAGACCTTTAAAGGTCTCTTTAAAGAAAAACTGGCCACTATTCATTCCTCCAAATTCCTGTGAAATGCTGGGCTGTATGAAGCACAAGGTGGAATCAAGATTGCTGGAAGAAATATCATTAACCTCAGATATGCAGATGACACCACCCTTATGGCAGAAACTGAAGAGAAACTAAACAGCCTTTTGATGAAAGTGAAAAAGGAGAATGAAAAAGTTGGCTTAAAATTCAACATTCAAGAAACGAAGATCATGGCATCTGGTCCTATCACTTCATGGCAAATAGACAGGGAAACAATGGAAACTGTGCCAGACTTTATTTTCTTGGGCTCCAAAATCACTGTAGATGGTGACTGCAGTCATGAAATTAAAAGACGCTTGCTCCTTGTAAGAGAAGCTATGACCAATCTAGACAGCATATTAAAAAGCAAAGACATTACTTTGCCAACAAAGGACCATCTAGTCAAAGCTATGGTTTTTCCAGTAATCATGTATGGATGTGAGAGTTGGACCATAAAGAAAGCTGAGTGCTGAAGAATTGATGCTTTTGAACTGTGGTGTTGGAGAAGACTCTTGAAAGTCCTTGAACTGCAGTCAATCTTAAAGGAAGTCAGTCCTGAATATTCATTGGAAGGACTGATGCTGAAGCTGAAACTCCAACACTTTGGCCAACTGACGTGAAGAACTGACTCACTTGAAAAGATCCTGATGCTGGGAAAGATTGAAGGCAAGAGAAGAAGGGAATAACAGAGGATGAGATGATTGGATGGCATCACCGACTGGATGGAAATGAGTTTGAGCAAGCAAGAGTTGGTGATGGACAGTTTTGGAAGCCTGGCGTACTGCAGTCCACGGGGTCCCAAACAGTCAGACATGACTGAGTGACTGAACTGAACTGATTCATTCCTCCATCCTGAAAACACTGTAAACACTCATCTAAGCAAGAGTAAGGCAAACAGCAGGAGAGCAACACAGTACTTTTAGCAAGAGTTGGAGCTGTAGTCAAGGTTCCCAGACAGCAGAGGGCGATGTGGTTCTATTTATCTGTTGACAAAGGAGGAAGTTAATACACATTTCAAGGGTGGGCCTATTTATCTTAAAAGAATCTGACTTGGCTATGTGGAGCTTTGTGAGTCATTAATCATGACTGATACGTATGCATTGATCATTGTTGACCATCAACAACATGGTGGATCTTATAGCATCAGGGGCCTCAAAATGGTGCCAGCTCTTCAGATGAACATCCTTGAGAAATCAGTCTGCAGTATATTCAGACTGAGGGAGATATCACCTACTGGATGATGAATGTGGGTCAGAGGGTGAAAATCCCCCAACAGAAATCGCAGTCTCTTTACTCTGCTTACAGAGTCAAACATCTACCCACTCCCACGACTGTAGGAACTGACAGGAATAACAGCTCGTGAGAACTGTTTTGGAGGCCACGCTCTGCTCCAGGATTCTGGGCTGGCCTTTTCATCCTCTGTTCCTTTGGAAGATGTATCTGTGTTCAGCGAGCTAACTCTTATCCTGTGAAGTGATGGCCCTTGGCAGTTCCCTTATATTATTCTGCTTGTTTGGTTGTATGAATAAAGGGAAGACTTTGGAATCACAGGAGGTTAGTGTTCCAATCTGAGATAAAGCAGAGGGCAGGTCATCCTACCTTTTCGTATCTGGCAAATCCAGTTGTTAAGATGTTCACAGTTAATGTCATTCCAGGACATACCAGGATCACCTTTTAACTCGCCACAGTATTCAACATTTTGATAATTATTAGGTTCTCCATAAGCCCAATTTTCATATGACACCTACGTTAGAAACATTACATTACAACCATTAGCCAATACCAATCATCAATCCCTAGTGATTCATTTGGTAAAGAATCTGCTTGCAATGCAGGGGACCTGGGTTCGATCCCTGGGTCAGGAAGATTCCCTTGGAGAGGAAATGGCAACCCACTCCAGTACTCTTGCCTGGAGAATTCCATGGACAGAGGAGCCTGGCAGGCTACATTCCATGGGATCACAAAGAGTAGGACATGACTGTGCAACTAAGTTTCACTTTCATCCAAACACAAAAGGAAAGATATGTTCACTTTTTTATTCTCTTTGCTTTTTTTCACGATATGTTTGCTTTGAAAACAAGCTTGATGAGAACAGCTGGGAAAGAAATAGCTCCTATTACATGGAAACTTTTGAAGTTGAATAGAGTATTTTAATTATTAAAAAATTTTCTTTATTCTTATTAAATAGAATGTATCCAGGACCACAAAAGTGGGATTTGTATACAGGAAAAACCTGGTATATAAGTTCCACTTCTCAGTATTGGGAGCTCCTAAATTTATATCTCATTCTGAAGGGATAACATTTCATTGTGATATCTGAAACTTTCTTTTATTAGAGGGGTAGGAGAAAGAAATGGAGAAGGAAATGGCAACCCACTCCATTACTGTTGCCTTTAAAATCCCATGGACGGAGGAGCCTGGTAGGCTACAGCCCATGGGGTTGCAAAGAGTCGGACACGACTGAGCGACTTCACTTCACTAGGAGAAAGAAATAAAACTAGTTCTTCTTACAAACAAAAAGGACTTCTGGATATTGCTAACAAAGCTACCAAAGTTACCAAGATGAATACTGGAAGTAAGTGGAGGGCGAGGATTAGGTCCACTATGGTGTTTTCAGAGAGGAATTATAGCCTATATCATGATCTATTTCCCAGAGATCTAAATGCAAAATCCTTGTTATCAATGGAGTCATCAAATAATCCACCCTACACAAGTGCTTTGAACAGTTGCTAATGGGTGGTAAGGGGAGGTAGAACTGAAATTACACAAAATCACTCCCTGCAATGACTGCCAGCATGTGCCAGAGCCTCCCGCTTCCCCATTGCTGAGAATGGAGAAGTCTGACAAAAGTCACTGGTTGACAAAAGTCAATGGTTTATAATAGAATATTAAAAGTTTTTTTCCATATCTCCTAGTCTATAAGACATCATAAAACACAGTTTTTAAGAAGTCTAGCTACTTACATACCAATTTGGCATGAGAGAAAGAAGACATTATTTTATATAAATTAGAAGAATCAGTTTCCTAATTTTTTTCAGTCTACCATGGTCACACCTCTGGTGAACATACCTGTCCTGGGTCAGAGGCAGAATAATGACCCTAACATAGCATTTAATTTACATAGAAAAATGTCTCTAACTATCATCATAACCCATCTTACCAAAAATTTTGAGTAACCCCAAAGGAAAACATCAAAATAAAGATACAATAAAAGTAAGAAAATTATCTATGAAATCAAATTACTCACAGGGGATCCATCACTCCAAGTAAAGCCCTCGGAAGGACTTCCATATGTCAGTCCCAACCAAAATAGTTCATGGTAGCTTCCACTAGCCCTGCAACATACAAGATATAAAGGTAGCTTATGGTACTATATGAACCAAGTTTGGTTACCTACGAGTCCTAATCAAATTTGAAAATGACTCCCAAAATATCAATTGGTCAGTACACAGGTGAAGGATTAAATGACTAAATATAAGTATTATGCAACAGTTGCACATTTTGGTACAACTTGTAAATATCCTGAAAACAAGCTGCTGTTTGAAATAATTGTAAAGCATTGAGATATTCATTCATTTATTTGTTTAATAAATGAATAATAAGTGTCTTATGATTTTATAGAGCAATTCATCTCGGGATTTATAGCTATAAAATTAAAGCATTTGGAAGTGAAGTGCAAGTCACTTAGTCGTGTCTGACTTTTTGCAACCCCACGGATTGTAGCTTGCCAGGCTACTCTGTCCATGGAATTCTCCAGGCCAGAATTTGGAAGTGAAACTAGGTCCAAAAGTGCCCATAGATTTGGGATACAGCATCACCAACTCAGCGGACATAAACCTGGGCACACTCTGGGAGATGACGAGGGACAGGGAAAACTGGCATGCTGCAGTCCATGGGTTTGCAGAGTCGGACACAACTTGACAACTGAATAACAACAACAAATGTGGACTCAAAGGGTCAAAGGAAGGAGTATTAAATAGAAAAGATACTTACGTTATTAACCGCCATATTGCTTGCTGTTCGTCCTTATTATTGATACTAGCTAGATCTCCACCCAGAGCTCTACAAAAATCTCGAGATTCAAACCACGTTTTCTTCTCATGTTTTCCTTTTGCAAACAGCTAAGAGTGATACAGATTCAGAATTTATTTTACACTTCACAGCTTATCAAACCAAGAGAAATAATTATCTATTTTTGACGAGATTTCAGTTAGTGAAAAGCAAGACATTACAATGGCCCCAAGCAATGTAATTCTCTTGGCTGAAAATCAATTTGTGAGAGAATATTTCAGTAACAAAGTTTGGCAGATGATTTTGTTGAGAAAACCCTAAAAAATAGAATTATTTTATAGCACTGAAAATGTCTGACTGAAAGGTTTAGGTATATGGGTTAGGCATACAGCTTCTTGCATAAGACAGGATTAAGTGTCAACTATGCCATTCAGATGGAAAAGAATGAAAGAAACTTGATATAGAGAAAGCAAACATCAAAAAAAAATTTAAGGATAATAATCTCCCTAAGATAGTGCCACAGTTTGTTACCCTGTTTAGCTTAAACACTGAATAACCTGGGAGTCTTCCAGTACTTCATTGGTATGTTCTTAAAATTGTCTTATAATTTTTGCTTATGGTTGTATATTTTAACAAAGATTGGAGGTCATGGCATGACAGACACTAATTGGGCAGAGCATGTAAAAAGATGGTACGTAAGCTAAATTTAATATTTATTTAGAATTTAGAGAATATGTCCTATTACCCAGAGGACTGCTGGGGGAATGGAACCCACAGGGATCCATCAGGATGTAAACAGTACAGGAGTTTACATCATTGTATCCATCAACTTTTATAACTTTCATTCATTGTTTCTCATGAGACATGGCCTGTATCACTGTAGGCTTGTAGAAAAGGGATTTGTTTCCAATAGACCTGTGTTTGTCTAGTTGTCATCAAGCAACCTGAGGCAATCTTCACCTTGACCCTACTTGAGTTATCGGGACACGTGTGCCTTGAGCAAATTTTCATTGTAGTACCTCCCAAGACCTCTGTAAGTACCTCAACTTGTGTAGATGGTGATAAAAGATTTTATTTTTGTAAATCAATTTACTGATAGCTGAAGTTTATTAAGAATTTTCACACCTTAGTATGTACAAAGATGGTCTATATATTTGCAGACAAATCCTACCCCAAGCACCTCCAAAATCATAATTCCTAGGGAAGCACACATTTGAATTTGTTAAACATCTACCCAGAAATGTCTGCTGGAACTCTTGGTTCATTTCCCTACTCTGGAGAATTCTGCACCTTCTCTCAGAAATCCTGCAACAAATCTCCATAGCCTGCCACTCTCCAGTGAATGGCTATGTATAGGACGAACCTGGCCTTTGTGTAATAACTCAAAAGTTTCCAGAGGCAACAATAAAATACCTGATTTGCTTTGTATTAGTTTTCAACCCATTCATAAAATCCTCTCCAGTCTTGGCCCAATACTTTCCCTTCTATGTAAATTATGCTTTAAGTTGGACTGGCTAATGTGTATTAAATAGCTCATTTGTCTGTTACTGCTAGTGGTAGTTACCAAACAAATTAGTCCTTAAGTTAGAGACTAAACAACCTCATTCCAATACACATTAGCAACTGAAGTTCTTCATCAGCTTTGTCTAACTGTCTTACAAAACATGCCAGGGTCATATGCCTCAAAGGATGGAATAAAAGAGGTCCTGAGAACTGGCCATTAGAGAAAAATGTCATTAAGTGGTAGTTAAGTATTGGGTTGACCAAAAGTTCGTTTGGGTTTTTCTGTAACATCTTACAGGAAAACCCAAATGAATTTTTTGGCCAACCCAATACATTGCTATGTTTGGCTAAATCCAACCTTCTCTAGAAAGAATATGATTTACAAGAAAGAAAAAGACCCAAATGCTTAATTCATTGGAGTTGGGATATGTTTTTTATTTGTTTGGGGGAACTTGATTGCATAAAGAGAACATGGGTGATCTCACATAGGAATGTACTAAGTGATTACAGGGTATCAAACTGTCATTTACGAGTCACTGAATGGCCATGTACTCCCTACTTAACAGTCCTTCATCTTCCATTAGGCATCATAATCAGGGGTTAAATAAGAACAAAGGAATATTCTCTCTAGAATCCCCGTGTGGCGTGATTCCAGATTCGTTTATCAATTCACTTAGCCAAAAGCTTGAGCTCCAAGAACAGAGCCAAAACGGATGCCATAGGATAGCATGAGGTGAGGCAGGAAGTTTCATTGAGAAAAAGAATTGTGAGCTCAGAAAGCATGGCAAAGAAGAAAGATGCCAAGTGTATGGAGTGATAAAGGCAGAGCAGGTGAAGAAAGGCTGGTGTGACTTCTGTTTATGGTACTGGTCATGTTTGTTGGTCTGAATGAAACTGGTTCTTATCTTTCCACCCAAGGAGAGCTCTTTCAAAACAAGTGCCCAAGTCCCCTTTCAGATCAATAACATCGGAATTTCAATAGGTTCAACCCGGGCATTGCTTTTGTTTTGTTCTCATTCCTTAGATGACTCTTTAGGCTGAAACATATCCCAAATTCTTTAAGAGCTCAGCAATGGATACTTACCTTGAAGCACAAGCTTGTTTTACTGGAGGCACCCCAATCCTCTGGACATTTGGGTTCGGGGGTGGTTGTGGGCTCTGGTGGGCGAGTGACTCCTTCTGCCCAGTGTTTGCACACAAACTTTGCCTTTTCTTCACATCTCAAGACATCCCACAAGCCCCCTGCAACCCCAGTCCTCATGGCAACACACCCGGCTTTCCGTCCTGAAGGTAACAAAGCAGAATTCACGACAGGTGACTGTGAAGCCTGGCTGTGCTCAAAGAAGAGAGTTCAAACCTGAGCCTCAAGTAGTGGGGTAAAATCTACAAGGGATAAGAAAATGTAGGGGAGACACTCTGCAGCATTTCGCAATTGCTTTGTTCTATTTCTGAACCATTATTTGCCTTCTATTTGTGTGGCCTGTATCCCCAACTGAATTATCAATATAATCTCGCATGGCAAGGTTTGGCAGAAATAGAGACATAGATAGACGTAGGGAGCAAACAAATGGACACCAAGGGGGGAAGGGAGAGTGGGATGTATCAGGAGATTGGGATTGACATATATACACTACTGATACTATGTATAGAATAAATAACTAGTGAGAACCTGCTGATTAGCACAGGGAGATGTACTCAATGCTCTGTGGTGACCCATATGGGAAGGAAATCCAAAAGAGAGGGGATATATGGCTGACTCATTCTGATTTACAGCAGAAACGAATACAACAATGTAAAGCAACTTGTACTCCTATAAAAAAAATAATTAAAAGTCACCAGGAGGTAACCCAAGGCCTTCATGTGAAAGTAACTCTGAAAGAAAAAAAAAAAATTGTCAGGGTTTTGGTAACATTTTGTATTTCTAATATCTGGCAGGGTCCTCCCCGAACACAGACATAACAATACAATATTTTTAGTATGATAAAATTTATCATAATGACAAAAATAACAGGGGTTTTGTTTTACCAAGGAAGTTGTTTTTTTAAATTAATTTTTATTTTATATGGGAGTATAATTGATTTAAAATGTTGTATTAGTTTCTAGTGTACAACAAAGTGGTTCAGTTATACATACACTTACATATACTCTTTTTTAGATTCTTTTTTCCATAGAGGCCATTACAGAGTATTGAGTAGAGCTCCCTGTGCTATACAACAGGTCCATATTAGTTATCTATTTTATATATAGTATAAATATATATATATATTTTATATATAGTGTGTATATGTCAATCCTAATCTTCCAATTTATCCCTCCCTGCCCTTATCCCCTGGTAACCATAATTTTATTTTCTACATCTATAATTCTGTTTTGTAGATAAGTTCATTTGTGCCCTTTAAAATTTTTTATTTTATATTGGAGCATAGATTAACAATGTTGTATTAATTTCAGGTATACAGCAAAGTGATTCATACATATACATGTATATCTTCATTTTAAGATTTTTTAATGGATAAAGAAGTATATAAAAGAAAATGTGGACTATACTAAGCTTCATAGTTTATTTCAAAATAGCATTAAGATAGAACTTTAAAAACATTAGAATTTCTTACTGATAAGATGAGATAATCTTTGATGATTATACTTTTAAAGGCAGTGTATGTTTAGTTTTGGAGATCTACACTTTTCCCAAAATATTTTCTCTATGACTGCTAATTCCCTATTACTGTGGTGTGATTTATTTTTATTCCCTAAGGATGTTCCTAGATTAATCTCTCAGTATCCTACTGCTAAATGATCAACACCAGTGAAATTAAGGCATGTTGCCTGGCGAGTAAAAATTACCACTCAAAAAAAAAAAAATGCACTCAGTTCTTAATATATTGCCCTGTTCTTTCAAAATAAACTTAAATCTTACTATTTTCCAGAATGTTCAATTAATTAAACTGAAATCACACTATCCAAATTACTGATCTATTTTCCTTATTGATGACTAAGGATACAAATTTTAAAAACTTCTGAAGATTTGGACTTATTAGGCCAAGCAGTTAATTTGCATACTTAAGCTCCATTATTCCTTCCATAGCTTTTTAACTAGGCACAATGAAACATTAGCTCTAAGGATGCTGAATTTCCTGAGGGCAGTCATACTGAATTACATCATAGGCTATGACACCAGTGCATAAAAAAAGCAAAAAATAATTTGAGTGTCTATTTCAGAAACTTCTTATTAAAGAAGGCAAATAAAAATTTATAGGGAGAAAGGGTGACCTCCATGCAAAGAGCATGGATTTGGGAATTACAAAGATTAGTCTAAATCCATGCTTATAAATTTTCCAAGTCCCAGTTTCCACCACGACACAAGGAGGATACTGAAACTTAGCTTATGGGTTTTCTATAAGTATAAAACTAAATCCAAGTCATATACATAAGTCCCCTACATACAAACAAATTCCATTCTGAGAGTGCATTTGTTAAGTCCCATTTGTTTCTAAGTCCAATAAAGTTAGTCTAGGAACCCAACTAACATAGATGGCTATATAGTACTGTACTATAATAGATTTATAATACTTTTCACACAAATAATACATAAAAAACAAAAATAAAGAAAACAATTTTAATATTACAGTACAGTACCTTGAACAGTACAATAGTACAATGGCCGCATTCAGCGGCACATTCACATCTTTGAAAGTTCGCCACTTGTGGGTTTGTATGTAGGGGACTCATCAAAAAGAGCTAATGAGGTGGCCCATTCAAGATACTGAAATAATACATTCCACACAAGCTCTCAGTCTTGTCCTACCACTGAAGCACAGTCATATTTCTATTTGCAGTCACATTGAAAGTTTTATATCCCTTGAGGACAGTCTTAAGTTCTCAGAAATAAGTGAACCAATGGTCACCATGGAATCTTTCTGACCATTAAGGATTTCATCACTATTTCATAAATACTTCAAATAGAGTGGCACCAAATAACCTAGTAGTTTTCTCTTCCTTTTTATCTTAGACCACTGCACACTGATGGGAACATTTTTAAAAGAAAAAAGAGAGGGAAATAAAAAATAATACAATTTTAATAGTACAATAAATTTACAGAAGTCTGTTTGGAAAGGTACATGAAGGAATCACAGGTTTGGCCAAATAGATATGTGGGGTGAATGGAAACCTGAAACGGAAGCCCTGCACATACCTGGCATATCTGAATTCCAGTGTGTGAACTGAACGCCTTCCTCCACGGTCCACTGAAAGGTGCCTTTTTGTTGTACATCAGAAAGTCCTATCCAAAAATATCTTTCAGGCCTCAATCCAACCAAACTAGTCAGAAAGGCTTGTTCATATCTTTAAAAAAAAATTTAACTAAATTTTAGGAAAAAAGTGAATTTTTCTAATTATCCACATGAAAAAACACCTCAGTTGTATGCCTGTGCGATCTTTTAGTTGGCAAATCAAACCTATTATGTCCTATTTTCTTGTCATTTAAATTATGCAAATTTTTGCTAAGGAAATATGATCTTATGAAGGAAAAGTATCATACGGCTGATAGAATAAAATCATTCAAATGTACCCAAACTATTTCTCTTCAGTCCCTCTACTTATCCTGTTGCCTTTTAAAATACAATGTTTGAAAATCAGTTCACTTTCCAAATACTTCAGATGCTCTACACAATTCTTGGCAAAGTGGAGAGGCTGCAACATTATTAAAGATAATACAATCAGAAAATCTGTGTCGAATTTTCCCTCAATTTCATTCCCATTTCTCAGCTCTGAAACAACAGAGAATATTATCAAGAAATATAGAGAACGAGAGATTCAATCTCTAGAAAGAACTGGGAGCAGAATCACAAGCTCCAACATTTTTTCTCCCTCTGGATCTCATCTTTATATTTGGCATCATCTGGTAATAATACACTGTGGTTAGTAAGGCAAACAAAATTTGTCTTAATTGATAAATGACAGTGACGCAGCAGCATACGCAAAAAGGTCTCTCTTTGGAGCAAAAGAAAAGTGATGTTCAAAATTTCCAGGAACAAGGGAGTTGTAGATGGCTCTAGCAAGGGCAGAGAGGAAATGGAGAGAAAACCACAATAACAGAACATTGGTTTGACCCTAGTCTGAATAATTTCATTCCCTAAACTGAACAAACCAAAAAAAAAAAAAAATTAAAAATAAGAAACTCAATTTTTCTTAAATGCCTAAAGACCAAATTGAACCACAGAGTTAGTGAGTTCCTGAACACAAATATCACAGAAAACACACACACACAAAGCAAACCTAAAATAGAAAATCTAGGGACATCTATGCTCCAGTAGACTCAAAGACCAACAAGATAGACCAGAAAATGCTCCCAAGGTACTTAAAATTGTGTAGCTTACTTCCAGGTCATAAGATAAAAAAGTATCTATGTTCTGATTTTCAGAGGTGAGCAATGTATCAGACATTTAATTATACATGAAGAAAGAATGTTGAAATATAAGTTTTTTTATAAAGACTATACGAATTCTATGACGTCTTTTATTTTATCAAAGAATTTTAGTATCAATAGCATCTTCTAGATTTTATTGGGCCTGCTTTGAAAGGCCAATAAATATAACTTACTGTATTAAAATTCAATCATTTTTACCAGTTTACTCCAAATCAAATGGACAATTCAAAAAATTAAATTTCTTTTAAGTTTCTTGAAAAAAGTAAGAGAAAAATAAATACTGAAATCTCAAAGAAGGACAGAATGCTAGAAGTTAAAAGTTACATAAAATTCTCTATGTCCACATCATTTTCTGGACCTTTTCGTCTAGTAAGCCTAGAAAAATCTCTCTGCTTTTCCCCCGCCACCCCCCGCCCCCGCCACTGGGCTGCCAAGGGGAGTTCCCATCTACCTTTTTTTATGTTGGAGGTGGTAGTAAAAATAGAATGTTTGATTTCTCGAGATGATAATATTTCCTTACTTTCTCTGCTTTAAAAACTTTGAGATCTACTACATTAAAAAAGTTAGATCTATAAACAACATTTACTGGAGTATTAGCAAACTGTTCTTGTTTTATGGTACTAAAAGTAGCAAAATATTTTTTAGTGTTTGCAATGAAGAATCCAAATAAAAATATGATTTTTACTGCTTCTATATTTACAAACCATACTTCAAGATTCAGTGTAATTTACTCAGAAATTTAGAGCATGTTGATATACTCTTCTGAAAAAGTTTCATTATTTGATATATATATTTTTTAAATAGAAGAGTTGCATACCTGTCTTCAACAGTTGTTAGGTAAGCCTTCTCACTTACACAGGTTTGGTTTGCTTCTGTAAATGTTGAAAGTGTGTGTCCAATCAAATAGCAGTAGAATCCATGCCTTTTCCAGCCCTATTAATATTATCAAGCAGAATATCATGCGTATTTATTACATAATATTATTTTAATAATTTCTATATCTTGAAACACAAATTGATAAACAATAGAAGCATGTAAATAACACAAAAATCAGTATATGCAATGAAAACAACTCATGTGAATAAAGAAAACAAGAGTGCACTGTTCCTCATTTGACAAATTATGATACAAAATGGGGGTGAGGGGAGTCATTCTTTCCATTCTGATGCAATTTTCAACAAAAACGATTTGTGAAATGTTTACCAGAGAAACTGAATGAAATGGCTAAGTTCTCAGTTTTAGAATAGGTAGCCACAGGAACTAATTTGCAGAACAACAAGCCTAGTCACCTAGTGAAGACAGCAGTAGATGCTAAGTACAAAGCTGTGCCATCTGGTCAAAGGTTAGCACTTATCAAACTCCTGGCATCATAATTTGACATGTTCCTCTCCCACAATTCAAACACATAGAAATGCTAAATAAAAACACGGCAATAAATGGAAAATCCATACTGGAATTTGAGAGAAAGAAGGAGAAATCTTCAGGTTCAAAAATAAGTACTAGAAAACGAAAAAGTTGGAATAGAAAATGTACAAGCTGAGATTGTAGTTGCCCAGTCATATTTCAGACCAAGATTAAGGTCCTCAAGTTTATGGATTAGGGTTTTAATGTTCATACAGATTAGGATATTGGGCCATCAGCTCACCCGAGGCAGGGAGATAGAACTGATTGTTGCTGTTTAGTCACTAAGTTATGTCTGATTCTTCTATGATCCTGTGTGCTGTAGCCTGCCAGGCTCCTCTGTCCATGGGATTTCCCAGGCAAGAATACTGGAATGAGTTGCCATTTCCTTCTCTGGGGGATCCTCCCAACCTAGGGATTAAACCCACATCTCCTGCATTGGCAGGCGGGTTTCTTCCCATGAGCCATCAGGGAAGCCCATAGAACTTAAGTCCTTTTGTAAAGATGATACCCACTCATGATAGCCCCTCTGTGAAAGGAGAGCAAGAAAACACCACCCACAAAAACAGGAAATTAAGAGATCCTTGTCACTTGCTTGGGGATTTGGATGCAGGAAGAAAAAAATTCTTCTGCTGAAAACAAGTACCAAGTCTGCCACAGCTGGATGCCAGCCCCAACTTTACACTATCCACACTGTATGAGACTCCATAGTCAAAACATGAAAAATAAAATACACAAAAGGAGAATCTTGCAGGTGCTTTGAGAATTAAAATGCAAAATCACACAACAGAAATATTTCCACAACCCAGGTCAGGTAAGACTATGACATTTGAGGGCAGGAGGAGATGGGACGGTGAACTAATTCACAACCAAAAATTATAAACCATGTAAGAAAAAATGTCTCCTTTAAGGAAGGGTCAACAGTTTAACATAATAAAACCAAGTGGAAAAGAAGCATGTTATGGTAATTTAAGTGACAAAGGAAGAAACATAATCAATGAGGAAAGATCAAAATCCTATGAACAAAGAAAAACAGGATTTGATTACACAAAAAAACAATTTCTAGAAAAGAAAAATATGAAGTTAAAAACTCAATGGACAGATAAAGCATAGAAAATGTGGTTTCAGAAAGATTATTAAGCTGACTGAATGTAGAAGAGAGATGAGACTATGAGAAGATGTTTAAAATAATATTGATAGAAAATATAGAAGATAAGAGGGCTTCCCCAATGGCTCAGCATTAAGGAATATGCCGGCAGTGCCAGAGACGCAGGAGACAGGACTGAAGCAACTGAGCATGCATAAATGGTGAATGATGTTGAAAAGAATCCTGAGAAAAGTTTGAGAAGCATTGAATAGAATGAATGACTGGTAACTTTCAAGAAAGGAAAGATACAAATCCTCAAAATGAAGAGATACTCCACACCAAATGGAACCAATAAAGCAAATCCAAATCCAAGACAATGAAAAAAAATCTTAAAATCAATCAGAGAGAAAATACACATTATCCACTTTTTTTAAATAAAAAAAGAAGAAGAATTAGTTTAACGGGAAATCCAATGGCACAAATAAAGGTCAGGAGAAAATGAAATAATATATAGAGAGCTATCAGAAAACAGCTGTCAATCTAGAATTCTACAGTGACTTACCTAAATTACTATGCAGACGGAAGACAAATTCAAGACATTTTCAAACAAAGACAGAGAGTTTTCCACTCCCAAATCCCAGCAAAAAGAACTTCTGAAAGATTAACTTTAGCAAGAAAGTAAAGTCAAGAGGAGTAAGTGAGCTAAAAGTCTACACTGAGCAAAGAAGTCAATAAATGTCAGTAAATGCAGATCTAACTGCCTGGACAAATAGCAAAGATAACTAATCGGAAGTGGAAAGCTAAAGAATGGAATAGTAACAAGATCTGTAGTTTAGTTAACAATATTGTATCCATGCCAACCACCTGTTGTGATCATGTACTCTGGTTAGATATGACGCTATCATTGGCAGAAGTCAAGTGGATGATAGAGGGGACTTCTCGGTACTCTTCTTTTTTTTAACTTCTCATGAATCTAACATTATTTCAAATTTTAAAAAACTCTGAATCATTAGTGGAATAATAACATTCATTTTATTCAGGAGGCAGAGAAAGAAACTGGTTAACTTCAAGACAAGAATGCATGTTAAAAATATAAGATCAACCATTCTGAAAAAAAAAGGAGTAAAAATGTTGAATTTCCAAAAGGGGGCTTCCCTGGTGGCTCAGATGGTAAAGAATCTGCCTGTAATGTGTGAGACCTGGATTTGATCCCTGGGTCAGGAAGAGCCCCTGGAGAAGGGAATGGCTACCCATGCTAGTACTCTTCCCTGGAGAATTCCATGGACAGAGGAGCCTGGCAAGCTACAGTCCACGGAGTCTTAAAGAGTCTGACACAACTGAGGAACTTTCACTTTTTTCAGAGGAGGAAAAGGGGGAAAATATATTCAATAGAACCAATGTGAACCAATGATATGCACAAAAAGGGAAAAAAAGAAAGAAAGCAGAAAGGTAAACAAAATAAAGCACATAATAATACGGTAGGAACAAATCCAAATAGATTGGTATGCAAAACAAATATAAGCTCATGTCTTCACCAGTTAAAAGCCAGAATTCCTCAAATTAGATTAAAATGAAAATGCAGATATTCATTTACAAGACCCATTCTTAAACTACAGTTACATAGAATAATTAAAAGCAATCAGTTGGAAAACAGGATTCTGGGGAAACACAAAACAAAAGATAGCTTCTATGGCAATATTAATATTATTTAAAATTGACTTTATGATAAAAATCATTAGTATGAATGAAGAAAATAACTACATAATTAAAGAACTGATTCACCAGAAATATATAAATACATAGCAAAGTATATAAGATAAAACTTGATAGAATCACAATGAGAATATTATGTCAAGCAGACAAAATATTAGTAATACAGAATATCTGGATAATATAATTGCTAAGTTTTATCAGTGCTCATTCAGTCATGTCTGACTCTTTGAGATCCCATGGTCTGTAGCCTGCCAGTCTCCTCTGTCCATGGAATTTTCCAGGCAAGAATACTGGAGTGGGTTGCTATTTTCTACTCCAGAGGATCATCCCAAGTTTTATCTAGTCACCGTTATATAGATCCCTGAACCCCCAGATCAAAGATCACTGTGTTCAAGCACAGATAGAATATTTAGAAAAACTGATTATGAACTAGATAATGAAGAAAATCTCAACAACTAACAGCAAAAACTTTATATGAGTACAATGCAGTGGAATGAAAATTAATAGTACCTCCAATTATTTAGAAACTAAAACACAAAACTTCCGTTACTGCCACCAAAACTTCCACCACCATGAAAACACACACACACACACCCCAGTTCACAGGTCAAAGAATCTTAATGGAAACAAAACATATTTAGAATTGAATCATAAAGAAATTTCACATAATACATGGTGTCTGGTCCATGGTTTCAATTCCACCTCTTACTTCTCATAAGCATTTAAGCATTTAAAAAAACATTCACTTTAACATCACATCCATTCATTCCACTATCTAAAGCTCATGGTGGTATGTTTTATAATTTTGGACTTCAAACTCATCTGTGGGATTCTCAGTCAGCCTGGAGAAGAGGTCTTCTAAAGAGGATTTACAGGTGCATCTATCAGACATCCAGGAATATTAGCAACTCAGGACCACTTCAGTTAATTTCTTAAATCAAGGTTTCCCACAGAGATAGCAATGAATTGCAAACTGAATCCCAGATCTTGATCACAGAAACTCTGTAGTTCTGAACTCTCAGAAATACTCCTAAAACACCAAGTACCCAGGCTCAGACAAAAAAAAAAAAAACCTCTCTGTTATCTTCTTTTGTCAGCAAGTGGATTTTTTTCCTACTCTTCCCAATGATTTGAGGAAACCACTGCCTAAAGCATGTGTGTTTAAAAACTTGCCAAATTAATATCTCTAAGTCTTTGCTTCCTCTCCTGTCTAATTAGAAATGTAATATTTATCTTTTAGGGCTTCCCTGGTGGCTCAGTGGTAAAGAATCCGCCTGCCAATGCAGGAGAGTTGGGTTCAATCTACGAATCAGGAAGATCCCTTGGAGAAGGAAATGGCAACCCACTCCAGTATTCTTGCCTGGGAAATCCTATGGACAGAGGAACCTGGTGCGCTACAGTCCATGAGATCACAAAAGAATCAGACATGGCTTGGCAACTAAACAACAAAATTTATCTTTTAAGACTATCGAAAGCAAAATAACCACACTCAACAAACAATTGGCTGATACTTTCTTCATTTTCTTATTACCAACCTAATGATTAAATTGGATTTTATCAGCGATTATAGACAGTTAATAGAAAATATATATATATAAAATTTTGATTGCATAAAAGTAATAAAATTTACTTTCCTGGTGACTCAGACAGTAAAGAATCTGCCTGCAATGTGTCTTTGCTTCCTCTCCTGTCTAATTAGAAATGTAATATTTATCTTTTAGGGCTTCCCTGGTGGCTCAGTGGTAAAGAACCCACCTGCCAATGCAGGAGAGTTGGGTTTAATCCCTGAGTCAGGAAGATCCCCTGGAGAAGGGAATGGCAACCCACTCCAGTATTCTTGCCTGGAGAAGGCCATGGACAGAGGAGTCTGGCAGACTACAGTCAATGGTATCACAGAGTCAGACACGACTGGGATACTTTCACTTCACTTCACTTCAATAAAATTTAAGGATTGGTTTATTAATTACAGAATGTTACAATAATAGGCAATCTCCTGTATACGCACATGATTAAGCAAAGAATATATAAGTGTACTGGTAGTTAAACCAGCAGTGAAAGTGTAAGAACTTGGCAGAAGACTTGGGTTCTTAACTTCCCTCTGTGTGACTTGAAAAAGTTATCACTTCTCTGGCTGAAATTTCCAGAATGCAAAATTTAAATGGGAGTTTTCAATTGTCACTAAGATACTTTTTCTATCTCTCACAGTCTGTGATTTTCTGTGTCTGCTCTATTTTTCTTTATGGTTTAATGGTATAGTACTCAATTATGTTTCATGAATTCTGGTGTTTGTTATAGGATGATTTGACCATAACGTGACACTCTTGGACAGAAAATCAGTTGCTACTTTATTTTTATCCAAGAGAAGTGAGAAAGGAAAAAAGAGGAAGATGGGCAACTCAGCAATCAAACAGGAAAATGATAACCATACACCCTGTATTTTTGTAGCTTCTTTGCGTTTTCAGAAACTATTTCACAGAAATAATCTACTTTAACCTCAAAGAAAAATAAGACTTGTGAGGAGGTACTACTAACCACAGTGCAGATGAAATTAAAACACAGTAGGATTGCATGGCTTGACTTGGTTTAGCTGAATTACTACTAGCTACTACCAGCTGGAATGTAGACTTTCTGCCTTCGAGATCCTCAGAGATTTACAGAGATGAATCCCCACCAAAAACAAGGTCACCAGAAATATTAAAAATGGAAAAAATGACTAAGGATCATTTGCTGTCTACAACTTAAGGTTATCCACTAGAAATGTCCTTGACAATCCACTGGGTCAAAGATTAGCAATACCTTGAAGCTGAAGCATTTGGCTACTATGACAATTAAGTACTTTCACAGACAAAAATAAGCTAAGTCTATCACATCGAATTTGCTGATCTGAAATCATGGGGTGCGTTCTATACTCACTTTCCGGCAGCCTGCTTCCACTTCCACTACTCCTGGAGTTTGGGCTTGTGCTTTCATCTTACAGATGTAACCAAGAAGCCGTTCACATGCCCGATCTGCCCAGTACCCATCCTGTAGAAAGCAAGGGGGGGGGAAAGTCTTAATGATTATCAGTTGTTTGACCTTGATGCTATTTTCTTATAATTGTGCCTCTGAAAAGGGAAACAAAGATTTGAGATTATTAAGAGAAAAAGGCATCTATGAAGAGGAAAGGTAAGTGGATATTTTACTAGGAAACTGCAAATTTGACTTCGGCTACAAAGATATAGCCAAATCAAGATTGCTGGGAGAAATATCAATAACCTCAAGTATGCAGATGACACCGCCCTTATGGCAGAAAGCAAAGAAGAACTAAAGAGCCTTTTGATGAAAGAGGAGAGTGAAAAAGTTGGCTTAAAACTCAACATTCAGAAAACTAAGGTCATGGCATTTCGTCCCATCACTTCATGGCAAATAGATGGGGAAACAATGGAAACAGTGAGAGACTTTACTTTTTTGGGCTCCAAAATCACTGCAGATGGTGACTGAAGACGTGAAATTAAAAGACAATTACTCCTTGGAAGAAAAGTTATGACCAACCTAGACAGCATATTAAAAAGCAGAGATACTACTTTGCCAACAAAGGTCTGTCTAGTCAAAGCTATGGTTTTTCCAGTGGTCATGTATGGATGTGAGAGTTGGACTATAAAGACAGCTGAGCACCAAAGAATTGATGCTTTTGAACTGTGGTGTTGGAGAAGACTCTTGCAAGTCCCTCAGACAGCAGGGAGATCCAACCAATCAATCTTAAAGGGAATCAGTCCTGAGTATTCATTGGAAGGATTGATGCTGAAGCTGAAACTCTAATACTTTGGCCACCTGACGTGAAGAACTGACACATTTGAAAAGACCCTCATGCTGGGAAAGATTGAAAGCAGGAGGAGAAAGGGATGACAGAGGATGAGATGGTTGGATGGCATCACTGACCCAATGGACATGAGTTTGAGTAAACTCTGGGAGTTGGCGATGGACAGGGAAGCCTGGCATGCTGCAGTCCCTGGGGTCGCAAAGAGTCGGACACAACTGAGCATTTGAACTGAACTGACAAAGATGTAGAAAGAAACTGTAGCCACAGTTTGTTTTTATATCTTCACTGTCAGGTCACAATGGAGAAAGAACTAGAGAGAAATTAAAAATGCTCATAAGCCCTTAAGTGATGGTTCAGCAGAAGGTTTGCACAAAGCCTCCTCATCCATCCCTACCAGCAACTGTTTTCAAGTTAAGTGAGTATATTTATTTATTTATTTTTGGCCAAACCATTCAGTATGCAGGATCTTATTTCCCTGACCAGGGATTGAACCCAAGCTCCCTTGCAGTGAAAACCTGGAGTCTTAACTGCTGGGCCACCAGGGAAGTCCCACTGAGTACACATAAAGCTATGCAAAAAGAACACTCCCATGCAACACACCCAACCTGAAAACAGTATCCTTCTCTCCCTTCTTCCTATTTCTATTGATGAGGGTCCTCATGTGAAATTAAGGTGGCATCTTTCATTCTGCTTCAAATTCTACCTTTTCCACCTTCCCTAGAGATTTCACATTAAATGAGTGCTCGTCTCCTCCCCCCAACTGCTAAACATCTTGAAAAGTGTTTTCTGTACTCTTTGACTTAATCCTCACATCTCACTCAGTCTCAGCCACTACAATCTGGTACTCAGCTCTTCAGCCAGCATAATATTTACAAACTGCAGATTTGGTTTGGCTAATGCATGTTTTCTCATTGCCAGTACTTTTCCTACCCACCTCTCCACCTCTCACTCTATGCTTTCAGCCATACTGTCTTTTGAGTTCTCCACAAGAACAAAGCTCTCTGGTTTCCTCTTCCCAAGACACTCTTCTGCCTATTCTTTCAATAATTAATACATATTCTTTCCTTAAGCTTTCAATTTTTCACTGTGAAACCAACCACAATGACAAAAACTGTAGCTAATACTTATTGAGCAGCAAGTTTGGGCCAGGGACAGTGCACATTATATGCATTAACCCATTTAATCTTTACACCCACCATGTGAGCTGGGTACAGTTATACTCATTTTACAAACAAGGAAATGTTTTGCATTAAAACCCAGCCTCTTAACCACCACATTCATTGTCTATTAACAAAAAATAACTTGATGATATACTTCGTAGGTAAACTGCCTGATTTCCAACATGGAAGCCATTGTTTCATATTTGACACTTCTGTGTAACCTAAAATAACAAAAGTAGCTCTCCAAGCACAGACTCGAGGTTATAGGACTCAGGGTAGATCTAACCAGGTCTACATCCACTCGGAGCAACCAGTTGAAAGTAGAACCAAAGTTTTGAAAATTGTTTAACCAAGCCATATAATCATATGGCACGATTTAGAACCAAACACAAACAATATGAGCATTCGTATTGGTTAATTTCATCTTTGAAACAACAGTTTATCTGCTGCTTTTCTGGTCTTCTTGAAAATGACTTGGCCAAGAGACTCAAGAGACTGAATCTGAATTCTAGTTCAACTTTGATCTATGTCAATTCGTTAGGATAGAAACAATGGAAACAATGACAACGGGGCAAAAGGAAAATTTTCCTGTGGCTTTTGCTAGATATCAGTCATTAAAAATGTCTTACTTTGCCTTTCATCACTGCACAGTCTTCCTGCCTGTTGTTTTCATGACTTGGTTCTCCACGAAGCCATTTGGTAAAAGCTACAGGGGTACCATCACTCCATTCAAAGTACATTTGAATCTTGATGTCGTTTAAGCCAATCCATAACTCATCACTTGGCTCTAAACAGGAAGAAAAGCACAGAAGCAATTTACACAAAGTCTTCTTTCCAAAGATCAAAAGGTTATCAGGAAAGGAAGGCCCCTTCTTTATCAACAACTCCCTTGATATTACAACGATCATAATACACCATCCACTTGCACGTTAAATGGATCTACCTCTGTAGCCTGAGATGTCAATGACATTTTGTGTTGTCAGTTTTAGTTTGAAATGTGTAATGTATTCTTCACATTGGGAAGGTGACTGTACTCGCTTTTTCTGTGCTACTGCAGATTTAATCTCCTGGGAGTTGTTAAAATGAAACTGAAGTAGATCTATCATTGCCCTCTATTTTGTGAAATTGTTTTCTTGTTATAAATAATTTACTATACCAATCAAACTCATGGTGCTGGAAATATGTAGTTTATTTACACATAAATCTATTTGACTACTATTAAATCTTAGTGTAATGAAGGTTTTAAAATAAAAACTTTAAAAACCACTTCTATTTTACTAACACGGTTGTTATCAAGAAAATTCTAGGTGTGTCTGTTAAAGTTTAATCACTGTAATAGAAGTTAAAGTGATCCATACAGTGAGAAGATACATCAACTGAATAAATGGACTCTCTTGGCATTTAGCATTTATTAGTCTATAAATATAAACGAGTCCATCATCATTGTCACCACAAAATACCAGAAAAACCCAAACAAACAAAAGTTAAAGTAAAAAACTACCAGGGATAGATATAAAAGGGAATCATTCTGTTCTGAAAAGCATTACTGACTTTATCAGTAGTTGTAATTCGAAAAGTTCTACATAGCATGAGCATAAACGGGATAAAACTGAAGGCTTGCAATCTCACAGCTAAAATCATACACATTTCCACATTTTCAAAAATTGGAGGCACACACAATTCAACATGTCTAAGTTACCTCCCTGGAATTCCATCATGGATGCTTGATATGCTCTTTAAACAGTTAAATAAAATTATTTGTCAACAGACTGTAAAGATGTTGCATTCATAGTAGAAAATGAGAAATATGCCACATCTTATAGGAATTTCCCTAAATGGTATAGTCTCTTCCTCCTAAAAGCTGTCACTCAACTTTGCTTTTGGAGAAGTCCCTGGCTGGCCTAGTGCCAGCCCCAGCAGATGTTTCCAGCAGCATGAAGCATGAATGGCTTTGCCAGGACGATCCCTTTTCCTTTCACTTAATTTGGCAGATCATGATCTGTGAGCAGCAAATATAGGCTCCAAAATGACCTCATGTAACTCCTCAAGGTTTTTAGGTTCAAAATCAATGAAAACCTAAACTCTCAAGTCCCACAGTTATAACAGAGTGATAAGAGGGTCCAATAAACATTTTTCTTACTAAACTGTTCTCCCATCTAGCTTTTGTAGTTCATATGCACAAACTTGATCCTATAAAAATATATAAGATGTGAGCATAAAGTTGTTAGACAAAGCTGTTTGTAAATATGTTAAGTAAGCTGTCTTAGTTAATGGAGTCAAAATTTATATGTGTTAGGTTCCAACTTATCCACTAGTATTTCCATGATTAACATGAAAGATATTGTCTCAACTAGCTAAAAAAGGTTTTCCAGGCTTTTGACTCAGAAACCATTTTTTTTCAGAGGTTAAGGAGGGAATTTTTAACTAAAGTGTAGCTGGAAAGTTTGACATTTTAGGAAAAGAAACACTAATTTTAACTTTATTACTTATTTTTTATTAATATTATTTGCATGGTTTTAAAGAAATAAATCTTTATCAATCAATAAAAAGGGAAGGTTTCTCCAGTGAAAATTTACTAATTCTCTAGCTGAGTTTAAAAGCAACCTTCCTCATCCAAATTCAAAATAACTACAGCAACAAATATATAAGGTTCTCCTTTATAATAGACCATATTATATAAAGGAGAGAAAATTTGCACATTAGCCCTACAGCCTCTTAAACTGTTTTCCACTGATTCACTTGAAAAGTTTATCACCTACTATAAGCATCATGCCATCTACGTCATGATATTATTCAGATATCTTGGTTTTGATTACATTATTATTGTGTAGTCTAGGTGTTCCAGGATAGGTAAACATAGAGTAATCAAGAAATTTATGAGTTAGCAGAATGTCACCATCATTCTATTAAATTCAGTGAGGTGAGCAGAGGAGGACGGATTCCATTCAGCCAAGCACTAACAGCAGCAGTGTTGGGGATCTTTTGTATTTGTCTGAGACTAATTTTTCTCATCCATTTGTTCATTGTTTTTTTTCTTCTCCCCTACCCCCACTCCTATCAATTTTCATACAGTAAGTGTCAGGAAGCATTCCCAGCATCACCATCATCCATTTCCTCTTGTTTTGCTCTCTGGAAATGAACAGGTCCAGCTACTCAGCAATCTCACCAGTGGAAGAAGAAAATGATCATCCTTTAATCAGCAAGTACCACTGAGTGCCCATCATTATTATATCCTTCCTCACCCTCCTCCTCTTCAGGATAAGCATTACCAACTCCTTTATCCACTTTTCAATTGTTTCTGATATAGCCAATTTTTGAAAACTTTACAGTATGTTAGTTTTCTACATTTTCTACATTTTCTCTGTATCTCTTAGATTATAGTCCTAAAGGGGATATATGAACGACTTCAAAAGGTTTAGGCCACTACCTAACCACTCCAATCAAACATCTTCTTGATTTTTCTGCTCATCATTCTAGCAGCATCAGCTAGATTAATAGAGAAAGTAAACTCCAAAGAATGAGATGGATCATTTAGAGACCTTTCCTGTGAGACAAAATATCGGCCTTAAAATAGAAAACACCTCCACACACACACAAGTGAAATATTGTTCACAAATTTAAAGAGGACTGCTCTGAATCCAGGTTTTATATAGAAAAATAATATTTTTAAAGCTATGCATATGAGACAAGTGCTCAGGGCTGGTGCACTGGGATGACCCAGAGGGATGGGATGGGGAGGGAGGAGGGAGGAGGATTCAGGATGGGAAACACATGTAAATCCATGGCTGATTCATGTCAATGTATGGCAAAAACTACTACAATACTGTAAAGTAATTAGCCTCCAACTAATAAAAATAATTGGAAAAAAAATACTAAAAAAAAAAAGCTATGCATAAGCTGATACTATGTTAAAGGAAAAAATCAAATGTTCTCTCAGTGATAGAAATTTTTTAAGTTACTATGCAATTTTTATATCTTAGGTGTAATTAATATTTGTCACTAAGTTTATTGAATTGTTAATCTGAATTTATCTAGATTATAAAATTTAACATTTATGACTAAATTTTCCAGAGATGGATGGTAAGTCAGGAAGATGAGAGTCAAGCATATTACAGATGGAAGTTCTTACCATAGCCCAGCTGAGAGATAATAAAGTCAAACTCCTCGATGCTGTGGATACTTGCTAGGTCACCACCCTCCTTCCTACATGCTCTTAAGGCATCTCTTTGGATTTTCTTCTCCTCTCTGTGAATCTTGTAACAGTGACCTGCATATGGCCACCACTGACTTGGGCAGTTGGTAGGCACATCACTTTCTAGAAAAAAAGAAGAGTTTGGAAAACACTTTAAAAGAGTTTTAATTGTAACAATATTTTCTATTAATATCATTCTCTATGGTAAACAGTTTATTATTATAGGCAAATATAGCTAATAGTTATTTTTCTGTTTTTTGGCATAGGTATTCACAAAATATAGACAAGAATGTGTTTGATATTAGACTAAAAATGATATGGAAGCCATCTTTCACTACAAAATGAAGCCAAATGAGAAATCTCTTTTAATTTTCAATTATGCATACAACAAGGCCACATGAAGATACAATAGATTATCTCTTTTTGTATTTTATCATCAACAGATCTGTCCTAGCCATGTCCTGTAAATATCAGAGGCACAAAAGATTTGTGCCTCTGAAGATTTCAAGGGGACTTCCCTGGTGGTCCAGTGGTTAAGAATCTGCCTTGCAATGCAGGGGACATGGGTTTGATCCCTGGTTAGGGAACTAAGATACCACATGCCACAGGGCAACTAAGCCTGTGTGCCACAACTAGACAGTCCATGCTCTGCAACAAGAATCTTGCATGCTGCAGCTGAGACCCAATGCAGCTAAATAAATAAATCTTTCAAAAAAGATTTCAACTTACTTCTATTCTATGGACATTAGGGAGCCATTCATTTCTCAGAAGAGGGCAAAATTCGTAATGAAATCAGGAGAAAAATGTGTTGACACAGGGCACAGAATGGGTAGGAGATAGGGGAGTCACTAAGGAGCTTCTGAAACCATGGTAGTGTGAGCTGGCCACCTGTGCCTCTGAACCAATCCACTGCCACTGACTTTCTCCCAAAAGATGACATGTGACATTGCAGAAATCGCAGGGATTTCAATTCCGAAGTCTTTCAGCCAAAATCTGAATTCGCCATGAGCAAATCACATCACGTGAACCAAACTATCCATATATATAAAAAGTTGTAAATAATATTAATACTAATATTAAACTACCCATCCTTATTGTGTTCTTCTGCACTGGAAAACATTTGAGATAATATGACTATAAATTATAAACATGACAACAATGATGATTTAATCAAATCAGTAATAATGACCAATATCCTATTTGTTGCTACTAACAGTTAGGGTCAAATTTCATAACCTTGATGATTGATACATTACAAACATGTACTAAAATAGTAATGAGTGGGGGAAGGGACAGTAATGACATGTAAAGGCAGGAGACTCACTTTATTTGTCCCCATATGTCCTAAAATGACATAGGGCCTGGCACAGAATAAATGTGATGAATATTTGTCAGGAAAATAATTGAAGTTATATTTAATACACAAAGCTTATTATTACCCTTTTATGGATACTGTTTTAGAGAGCAACTGAGCAATATATCCTACTTGAAGAGGAACTATACTGTCAAATAAATGTCAATCTCTATGTTTAAGTTTGATATGAAATATTCTCAAATGTGCTGCCTTAGTAAAGTTTCAGTATAAGGTATCTTTGTTATTCATTTAATGCATTGGTCCAATATTCTCTCAAAGTCTGGGACTGTTTGCATCACCTTTGTATAAGCTCAAGATTTTGTGTACAATCATCATTCAAGTAAAGAGCAGTTCTGATATTCAAACACTGTATTATTATAATAGAAAAATGCATATGTTAATTTTAATTAGAATATAATTGCTTTACAATGTTGTGTTTATCTCTGCTATACAATAATGGGAATCAGCTATATGTATTCATATATTCCCTGCCTCTTGGGCCTCCCACTACCCTCATCCCACCCCCTAGGTCATCACAGAGCACCGAACTGAGCTCCCTGTGCTATACACAGCTTCCCATGAGCTATTTTACACATGGTGTATGTGTCAGTGCTACTGTCAGTTCACCCCACTCTCTTGTTCCCTTTCACCCCATGTCCACAAGTCTGTTCTTTACGTCTGCATCAAAAAAATGCATATTTTTAGAAAATATTCCTTCTATACAGTTTCAGTAGTTAGCAAGAAAAAGAAGTTTAGTATTTCTCTGGAGCCCTCTGGTGGGATATTTTAATTTTGCTGCCCAAGAAGCTGAAAATAATGCCAGCATATTCTAAGGGCTTCAAAAACTAAACAGATAAACTTCTAAAATATTTTAAAAAATATGAGAAAAACCAATGAAGAGGGGTTCCCTGGGACAGCCACAAAAGATGGCTTGTTTCTCTAGAGCAATGCTATCTGATTGAGACATAATAAAATCCACAAATGGAAGCCACCTGGAATTCTAAATTTGCTAGTTGCCAAGTCAAGAGAAACAGGTAGCTTTCATTTTAAATATATCTTATTTAACCCAATATATTCAAAACATTATCATATAATCAATTAAAAATAATGAGGTAGTTAACTTTTTTGGTCACGCTGTCTTGGAAGTCCAGTGCATTTTTCATACCTATAGCATAACTCTGTTGGAACTAGCTATATTTCATGTGTTCAGTGATCACATGTGGTTAGAGGCTACTGAACTGGACAGTACAGCTCCAGAGACCCAGGGATCATGGACGAACAGGGTGGCATTGCAAGGACAAATAGTACATAAGGTGGAACTCTTGACCAAGAGAGTCACCAACTGCGTGTGCTTCACAATCCTAACTCTTTATGTTTTTTCAAACTCAGGCTTATTTGAGTTTATAAATAAGACAGAATGCTTATCCAGGAAGTACAGAGAAATTTAAAAACTAACGGAAAGTGAAAGTTAACAAGTGAAGTAAGGCATGTAACCTAGCAGGACTTTATGGGCCCTTCAACAGACCCCTCTCCCGCGTCCTCAGCTGTAACTCCTCTCTGAAATACCTAGATAACAGTGTCTTCTGAGTGTTTAATAAGTTGTTTTACAGATGCTAAAACCACCACCAAATTAAAGAAATTAACTACTCGATTATCATGGGCATGTAGCCCTCAGACCTGTTAGTGCCTAAGGATTGATAATATTAACCCCTGTGACCCTGCCCTGATACCTCACCATCAACCAATCAGAGAACTGTATCCAAGCTTATCACATACCCTGCAATCCACCTCCCTTACCTGGCCTTTAAAAATGCTTTGCTGACCCGCTGTATAGCATAGGGAGATCAGCTCAGTGCTCTGTGATGATCTTGAGGGGCAGGGGGTTGACAATGGATAGGAGACTCAAGAGGGATGGGATATATGTATCAGTCAGTCAGTCAGTCAGTCAGTTCAGTCGCTCAGTCATGTCCAACTCTTTGCGACCCCCATGAATCTCAGCACGCCAGGCCTCCCTGTCCATCACTAACTCCCGGAGTTTACTCAAACTCATGTCCATCGAGTCGGTGACACCATCCAGCCATCTCATCCTCTGTCGTCCCCTTCTCCTCCCCCAATCGCTCCTAGCATCAGGATCTTTTCCAATGAGTCAACTCTTCGCATGAGGTGGCCAAAGTATTGGAGTTTCAGCTTCAGCATCAGCCCTGCCAATGAACACCCAGGACTGATCTCCTTTAGCATGGACTGGCTGGATATCCTTGTAGTCCAAAGGACTCTCAAGAGTCTTCTCCAAAACCACAGTTCAAAAGCATCAATTCTTCGGTGCTCAGCTTTCTTCACAGTCCATCTCTCACATCCATACATGACCACTGGAAAAACCATAGCCTTGACCAGATGGACCTTTGTTGGCAAAGTAATATCTCTGCTTTTTAATATGCTGTCTAGGTTGGTCATAACTTTCCTTCCAAAGAGTAAGCATCTTTTAATTTCATGGCTGCAGTCACCATCTGCAGTGATTTATGTATACATACAGCCAATTCACTTTGTTGTGCAGCAGAAACTAACACAACGTTGTAAAGTAATTATACTCCAATGTAAATAAATAAATAAAAATGCTTTGCTGAAACATATTGAGGATTTAAGTGTTTTGCACACTAGCTGCCCTGGACTCCTTGCTTGTCACTGCAATAAACACTGCACTTTCCTTCACAACTTAATGTCAGTAGATTGGCTTTACCGTGCACAGGCTAGCAGACCCAAGTTTGGTTCGGTAACAGACTTCGCAGAGATACAAGAATAATAGACTGAGTGCTTGACAATATAAACAAGTATTCTACTTAATAGGTAGGAAGCTATAACTGGAGGGTCAAGGAACAAGGTCAAGTTATAGAATTCTGCCTACTATACCAGGGATGATAAAGCCACCATTCTCCTCTTTCCCAAAGTGGCAATTCAAAATCTTCTGAAGGAGAATTATATGAGCTCTTCCAAGAGGGAGGATTATACTATTTATCATATGGAATGAAGAGAGGAGATGAAATATAAAAATTACTGAAGTCTCTCTAAGGCATGCCCACAGTTACAAGGATGAACCTGTAAAGTATAATCAAACCCAATAATGGGACCTTCATCTATATCCATTGGCAATCTCTGCCATATTTGTATCCATTAAAGTTCCAAACACACCTACACTCTGCTTCAGCAATTCCACTTCTAGGAATAATGAGACACATGAAACCACATAGGTATAAAATTATTCACTGTAGCATCGTTTATAATAATAAAAAATTGGAAGTAAACTAAAGCTCCATTAAGAGAGGACTAGTAAAAAAAAAAATATGGTCTCTTCCTGCAATGGTTATAGAAGCTATTTATGTACTAGAAGAAATAACACTCAAAATTGTTATTAAGTGAAAAAGTAGAGCAAAGTGTATCATATGCTGCTTTTTATAAAACAGACAAAAAGAATTACAAACATATTTATTTAAATAGTCATAGAGTAACTAGGTAAGGATATACACTCAGACACAGTTATTTGGAGAATAAATGCATATTTGAATAAGATGTTGCAGGAAATTATTATTATTTGTCATGTCATACCTTGGACTTTATATCCATGTCAATAATATTTTAAAGTAAATGAAATTGCTTTTAAAAGTCAAGGAGGAAAAAAAGTCAAGAATGCCACACTATCAGATTTCCCAAGCAGAGAATATACATACATACATACATACATAAGTCTCTTTGAAGTTTTAAGTGTCTCTCCAAAACAGCTGATGGTGAAAAAAAATGTAGTTAGTTTGCTTTTGCTTAGTTTGAAGAAGGAATACAGTCTGGCCTTAGTAGTTTAATTCTTCTATAAAGTTATAATAGAGAGCATAACTCCTTTTTCCCTCTGGTCTAGCCTGTATATAGAATTCAGTTACTACTTCTGGGATGTCTTACTATATTTTGGTGAACACTTCAGTTAATATGTTAAACGAACAGCACTGGCTCCCAGATAGGCCATTACATAGCAAGGACATAATAAAACATCTTTTTTAGATATTGATTTCCTACCTTGGATTCCAGTTCTGTCACATGAGCAAATTTTTTATAGCCTATGAAAACCTTTTTCCTCACTGAAAACACATAAATAATAATATCTACCACCTAGGGCAGCTGTGAAGATAAAATTTTTATTTAAAATTTTTTATTTATTAAAATTTTTTATTAATGCTTTTGCTCCTGCTGGAACACTCGAGAACACTCTGGAACCGTTAGCAACCAATACAAAGACATTTGTAGGAATATCATTAAGTTGCCTCCATAAATGATCAACCAAACCTGTCATTGCCAACAGTTAGGACTAGGCTGTCATTTGATCTCTAAACTATTTTATGTACTTCAGATCAAATAGATCACTTACCTGAGGGGATAACAAAAGGATTCAAAGTGGTGTTGCCTTTTTTACAAATATAGCCTAGTTTCTGAACACACTGTAGATTTTCCCATTTAGCATTTTTTCCAGGATTAAGTGACACACAGCTTTTTCCTGGTTCTGCTGATGGACTTCCTTTGGAGAAAAGAAAAAATAAAATTAGGATTACTATAGTATGACAAGCAGATAGCCCTTCACAACCTCATGTGCTTATCCTTGACATTTAATGGATCCCCAGTTTTTTGCTACACATTCACAAAGAAATATTTACTGCCTACAGAGCAAAAGCTATTTTGGATATCTATTTGTTTTTCCATTGTTGGATCATCCCAGTACTTAAAATGTTGATTACACAAGTTTATTTCTTTGGTTTTTTTAAGACTTTTTTTTTTTTTGATGTGGATCATCTTTAAAGTTTTAATTGAATTTGTTACAATACTGCTTCTGTTTTATATTTTGGGTTTCTTTTTTTTTTTTGGCTGCAAGGCACATGGGATCCCGACTCTGTAACCAGGGACTGAATCTGCACCCCATACACTGGAAGGCAAAATCCCGACCACTGGCCCAAGGAAGCTTCAGTAAGTTTACTTCTTTGAAATAACTTTTTCCCCTGATGAGATCAAATAATAAAGCTAAATCTTAAACCCTGAACAATTTTCACACTGGGTTATTTTATGTATGAAAGTGAAACGATGAAAGTGTTAAGTCACTCAGTCATGTCTGACTCTTTGCAACCCCATGGACTGCAGCCTGCCAGAATCCCCTGTCCATGGAATTTTTCCAGGCAAGAAGACTGGAGTGGTTTGCCATTTCCTATTCCAGGAGATCTTCCCAACCCAAGGATTGAACCCAGGTCTCCTGCACTGCAGGTATTCTTTACCATCTGAGCCACCAGGGAAGCCCCTCATTTTATATATGATAGGGGGGTAAATAACAAGAGTTTGTTGTGTGGATCACAACAAACTGTGGAAAATTCTTAAAGAGATGGGAATACCAGACCACCTGACCTTCCTCTTGAGAAACCTGTATTCAGGTCAGGAAGCAACAGTTAGAGCTGGACATGGAACAACACACTGGTTCCAAATAGGGAAACAAGTACATCAAGGCTGTATCCTGTCACCCTGCTTATTTAACTTATATGCAGTGTACATCATGAGAAATGCTGGGTTGGATGAAGCACAAGCTGGAATCAAGATTGCTTGGAGAAATATCAATAACCTCAGATATGCAGAAGACACCACTCTTATGGCAGAAAGCAAGGAAGAACTAAAGAGCCTCTTGATGAAAGTGAAAGAGGAGAGTGAAAAAGTTGGCTTAAAACTCAACATCCAAAAAAATAAACCTCAACACCCAGAAAACTAAGATCATGGCATCTGGTCCCATCACTTCATGGCAAATAGATGGGAAAACAATGGAAACAGTGACAGACTTTATTTTTTGGGCTACAAAATCACTGCAGATGGTGACTGCAGCCAGGAATTTAAAAGACGCTTGTTCCTTGGAAGAAAAGTTATGATCAACCTAGACAGCATATTAAAAAACAGAGATATTACTTTGCCAACAAAGGTCTGTCTAGTCAAAGCTATGGTTTTTCCAGTAGTCATGTATGGATGTGAGAGTTGGACTATAGAGAAAGCTGCACATTGAAGAATTGATGCTTTTGAACTGTGGTTTTGGAGAAGACTCTTGAGAGTCCCTTGGACTGCAGGGAGATCCAACCTGTCCATCCTAAAGGGAATCAGTCCTGAATATTCATTGGGAGGACTGATGCTGAAGATGAAACTCCAATACTTTGGCCACCTCATGCGAAGAACTGACTCATTTGAAAAGACCCTAATGCTGGGAAAGACTAAAGGCAGGAGGAGAAGGGGACGACAGAGGATGAGCTGGTTGGATGGCATCACCGACTAAATGGACATGAGTTTGAGTAAACTCCAGGAGTTGGTGATGGACAGGGAGGCCTGGCATGCTGCAGTCCATGGGGTCGCAAAGAGTTGGACAGAGTTGGTCGCTCAGTTGGACTGAGCGACTGAACTGACACAATATTTCAAACTAGCCATATTCTACATAGTCAATACCCTTCCAAAAACCTAAGTTAAGCTAACTGTGAGGACCAGCTTAGATACTACCTGGACATGGGGAAATTTTCTACAGTTAGAAAGAAGAGGCAGGAAAGATGGCAATAGGAGGAGAAAGAGAGAAGAACGTCACCAAAAATGCAAGTCCGTGTGCCCCGATGAACAGGGAGGACAAACAATACTAAAAAACACTGGAGTTTGGAACAGAGAATTGTTTACTGTAGGACCATGTAAGAGGATATGTGTCTCATGCCCCCAAGAACCCCAAAGTTACTGAAGTCCCCACTTAGTCCATCAGTCGTGTCCAACTCTTTGTGACCCCTTGGACTGTAGCCCACCAGGCTACTCCGTCTGTGGGATTCTCCAGGCAAGGGAACTCCGACCCAGGGATAAAACCCACATGTCTTGCATTGCAGGCAGGTTCTTTACTGTCTGAGCCATCAGGGAAGCAAATCCGTACCAAACAAATGTTATTCTCTGTCCTGATAAGAAAGGGCAAGGTCCCAAGGCACAACTTTGACTCTCCAAGGTCCTAGTCCTGGCTAAGAGGCAGAGCTCAGTTGATGGCTCCCTCAGGGCCAGGTCCCCCGACTCTGCCCAGCTGTCATCTCTGAAGGGAGCAAGGTGTCCAGCCCAGCTGGCCCTCAGGCTCCTCAGGCCACCCAAAGAGGGGAGACCAGGTCCCACAGACTGTGACCCAGGCAGACTGCTAACACCAGGAGGTCACAGAGGCGGGAATGGGGAGAGGTTCACCGCTGCCTCAAGGCCCAGGCCAAGGCTAGTGGCTGGCCTTGGTGGGGGCTCTGGAGCCCAGCAGGACACAGCCCCCAGCCCTTCTGGACCAAGGCCAAATGAGCTGAAGGGTCTCAGGGAGAAGACCCGGATCCACCTCAGACCATCACTCCAGTGTTGTCTGAATCTCCTCTCTAACTGTCTTTTCTTGATGGTTGGTTGCTTGTGGGCAGGGCCCACTACAGCACCAACCAATGACTGAGCAGGACCACTAACGGCTGCTCCTTGACAGTTGGTCGCCAGTGGGAAGGTCTGAGGCACTGACCAATGGCTGAGCAGGACCTGTTGCCTGGTTACAGACTACAGAGTAATGATGCGCAGCAATGGCTGCCGGGCCAAGGGCTGCGCTTCTCTGCATGCGCTCACAGGAAGAGCTGCTAGAAGGAGCAACGTGTGTTCAGTTGCTCCAGTCATGCCCATCTCTTTGTTACCCATGGACGGTAGCCCATCAGGCTCCTCTGTCCATGTGATTCTCCAGGCAAGAACACTGTAGTGGGTTGCCACACCCTCCTTCAGGGGATCTTCCCCACCCAGGGATCAAGCCTGCATCTCCTGTAACTCTGCATTGCAGGTGGATTCTTTAGCTAAGCCAACCACTTCTAGGGAAGCCTGAAAGTAGTAATATGCCACCCTAAATGCTGACAAAGTATTCGCAAGAGCTCAGACTCTTTCTCAAGACTTTAAATTCAAGCCTATTGAAGAATATTTTTAACAGCCAACTCTCATCCCATTGCTTACTAGAAAATTATTAAAAAACCAGGTCAAGTCAGCTTGGCTAATGCACTTGATACAAGGATCGATACCGACATTTCTCATGCTTTTCTATCACTTTAATATATAATTTTAAAACCAGGACAGGGAAGCCTGGTGTGCTGCTGTCCGGGGTCGCAGAGTCAGACACGACTGAGTGACTAAACAGAACTGAACTGAACCTCTATGTTATGACAATGAAGAAATTAGTTCAGAGTCTTCTCTGTCCTTTAAAAACCTGGAAAACTATTGAAGGCTTGATTGTCCCCTATGTTTTTTGACAACTAAACTACAAATTGTTAACAAAATTGCTCATGAATGATTATGCTAGTATGGAATATTACAAACTGTGACTGGAATTATTTTTAATCCAACTCTATTTGATTAAAAACAGGAGAAAACGGTGTTAATGTAGACTTTCAGATCATGATAACAATGACAGAAAAATGGCAAATATCTCATGGCTCAAGATAACGAGAAATTCTCCAGCCCAAAATAATTTAAATTTCTTAAATTTATAGTGTGTGTGTGGATGTAAATAAATATGCATAAAATCTTTGAATATAATATGTAGCATTATATAATATCTCATAAATATAAAATCAAATATTTGAATATAATGCCTAGAGAATCAAGGATACTTTGTTTGAGTCCTGTATTGATTTGTGCAATAATCCTTCCAGACAAGTCCTTTTCCCAGAAAGCTGGAATATCCTTATAATTTTAGTGTATTCAAATCTAGCTGACAGGTTTCTAAGCAAGGTGAGACTGCATTTGATGAGTCTCCCAATTAGGCCCTTCGTGATCTACATGTGAGCTGATGGAGATTTCCAAGGTACCAAGATAAATTAAATGTACATGAATTCAATCAGCTTAACCGCCCCCCGCCCCCTGAGTTAATCAAATGAGCTTAATCCTACCTGGTAACCAGTTCAAATACCGGAACGGACTGCCCCCACTCCACTGCCATCCACTGTTGAGATTTAGACTGTTTAGTCCGATCCAGAGTCCCGAAGTCAGAGAATTGGTTAAACCTATAGGAGAGAAGCAAAACAAAAATAAGACTGTCATTCAGAAAAGATGGTGACATCAAAATCAGAATTAAGTATTTGAATCAAAATGTATTAGAAAGAAGTCATGAAAATCATGCCTTGCAAATCTCCTCTGAGTCTCCTAACAACCTAAAAGCAAGTACAACTGTTACCTTCACTGGCAGGAAGAGAAACAAAAGTAAGAACATAGATAAGCAAGGAATGTTCTTGCTGGGAGTCTAACCCAGATATGACCAGGCCTCAGCCCCCATCATGTTGATGACTATTACAGGATCATGTGAACATGCTTCTAATTTGGAGACGACTCTTTTAGACTATCATCAAACCAAAAAATGTTTAGTACATTTTAGAGAAAAAATAAGATTGATTTTGTATAAAAGTCACCATTTCCTATCATGAGAAGTTGAATACACATTTCAATCCATCACTCTTATTACCGTGCCCTCATATTTTAGAACTTACTCTCAAAATCTTTTAATGATATTTTTAAAAATCAATTTTTTCCTCATGAAGATGTTGATTAAAATCTAAACACTACTTGCTTGTTCTCCTACAAACAACGTTTTATTTAGGTAGTTGTCCGTATGTGCTTACTTGCTTCAGTCCTGTCCGACTCTTGTGACCACATGGACTGTAGCCGGCCAGGCTCCTCTGTCCACGGGATTCTCTAGGCAAGAATACTGGAGTGAGTTGCCATGCCCTCCTCCAGGGGATCTTCCCAACCCAGGGATCGAACCCAGGTCTCCTGCATCTCCTGCATTGCAGGCAGATTCTTTACCAGTGAGCCACATTTAGGCAGTTAATAAATCCTAATTACAGTGTTTCAAAGTCTGTGCTCAGCTTGAGATAGAATAAAAAACAAAACAGAAGCAACATGGATCTCAGCTCTCCTATGTTAAACAACTCTAATCTTTTATTGCTTATAACTTAAAAAAATAGATCTGTTGTTCTCTATATATTATATTTAGTTGATTAAAAAGTTAATGAAAAAGAAAACTATCCTTCATCTTAAATAAAATACCAACCTGAAGTATCTGAAAACATAATTGGTAAACACAAATGGACCACTTTATTTTTACTGTTCCCTACAGGATATATTCCACAGTCAAATCTTTTGAATGGTGACAAAACCACTTACTGTATTCAGGGCTCTGTTTTTGCTCATTTTTAATCCTCACAGTCTCTGATTAGGTACTGCCATTTCCATTGTATGGATGAGGAATCTTACACTCAAAGAATTTAGATGTCATGTGCAGAACTGAAATTTAAACCTAGGTTCCTATGACATCTAATCCCAGACTCTATAGTTCTATGTAACCAACTAAGCTATCCAAATTCACTCAAACTTTCCCCAATTTTTCATTAGCGTATATACACACATTCATGTGACAATGCGACAAATTCAAATGAATGGAGATTATAGTGACTCCATGCCCCAAGATCGTATTTCACTTTTTTTTTTTTTTGCAATTCCATATCCCATAAAAGCACAGATCACATTCTTGGAGAACAGTGACCTGAATGCTATTCATCATTTATTCAGCTTCTAGCAGAGAAGCACTTCCAAAGGAAGAACCCACTTGAAGATACTAACTAGGGTGATATTGATTAGGTAGGTTGATGCTTAATGAACTAAACTGGATTCAGTACTGGAGTTATTTACTAAAAAAAATAAACCCTATTGTGTGATTTCTTTAAATAAAGTAATAAAAATGGGATGATATTGAATACTGGCATGTAAAAAAAGCAATGAAAGTTAATTCAGATTCACTTATCTTTATCAAGTGTTCTAGAAAAAGAAGTCTGAGTTAGCATGGCTCTTGCACATAGGTACTTTATATACAGGCTTCCTAAGTGGCTCAGTGGTAAAGCATGCATCTGTCAATGAAGGAGACTTGGGTTCGATCCCTGAGTCAGGAAGATCCCCTGGAGAAGGAAAGGCAACCCACTCCAGTATTTTTGCCAGGAAAATTCCATGGACAGAGGAGCCCAGAAGGCTGCAGTCCATGGAGTCACAGAGAGTTGGACATGACTAAGCAACTGAGCATGAGCACTTTATATACCTTGGAAATATCTAGTCCAATGCTTTCATTCTACAGATGGAGAACACTGAGGGAAGACAGGATAAGAAACTTGTGAGAGTGAGACAGAGGATCAGGACTGGCACCCAGGGATTGCGTCAATGTTTTCAGGGGGTTCAACCTGTTTAAATTAAATTTGCCTGTCAGTTTCTAAGGAAACCAACAAAAACTGCCATCTCACCTCATTCATGTAAACAAATAACTTATAAGGTGTCAGGAGGATATGCCTGTTTACTGGTATGTACCTTAGAAATGTCACTCTCGGATCAGTGTCATATTGATACTATATTTTAGGCTAATTATTCTATTAAACACTATCAAACAATGGATTTTTCATAAATTATTTTCTTATTGAAATACAGCTGACATACAATATTATGTTAATTTCAGGTGTATTACATAGCAATTTGACATTGCATAATTATGAAATGGTCACCACAATAAAGCTTAGTAACCATCTGGGCCCACACAAAGTTATTACAATAGAGTTGACCATATTCCTTATTTTATATCCCCATGACTTTGAAATATAACTGGAAGTTTGTACCTCTCAATCTCCTTTATCTATTTCACCTACTCCCCAACCAGCCTCCCTTCTGGCAACCACCCATTTGCCCTCTGCATCTATACATCTCTTCTCACTTTGCTATGCTTCATAGATTCCATATGTAAGTGACATCATGAGGTATTTATCTATGGCTGACTTATTTCATTTAGCATAATACCTTCTAGAACTAACCATGTTGTCTCAAATGGCAATTTTTCACTTCTCACGACTAATATTCCATTGTGTATGTATTTTTACCACATCTTCTTTCTCCACTTGTCTGTCAGTGGATACTTAAGTTGCATCCATGTCTTGGCTATTATAAATAATGCTGCAAAGAACACTGGAGTGTGTATGTCTTTCTGAATGAGTTTTTTGCTTTTTTATTTTCTGTAAATAATCAGAAGTAAACACAGCACAGCACACAGCAGAATTGCTGGATCATATGGCAGTTCTAGTTTGAATTTTTTGAGGGACCTCCACACTGTTCTCCATAATGGCTGCACCGATTTACATTCCCACCAACAGCGCATGACAGTTCCCTTTTTGTCCACATCTTTGCCAGCATTTGATGCCTTTTTGATAACAGCCACTGTAACAGATGTGAAGTGGTACCTCATGGTGGTTGTGATTCGCATTTCCCTGATGATTAATGATGCTGAACATCTTTTCACATGTATGTTTTCTTTGAGAAAATGTCTACAATCAAGTTGTTTCAACTTTTGTCAGGCTTTGGGGGGGTTTTTGATGTTAGGTTATATGAAGTTTTCAGACTTGTTGGATATAGTTATTCCCCTGGTATTTTTAAAAACTTTAAAGAAGTATATCTAAGTTTTCAAAACTAAAAAGTTTTAAAAGGAACTGTAGGAAGAAATAAATTAGACTTTTCCTGACATTGCTTAATTAAATTACTATGTGTAGCATAATGAGAAAAGATGATAGCTCTTTTGGAGAATTACCTGTTCCTGATATTCCTCATCTACTCTAGAAACTTCTAGGCTTGTTTTGAAAAATTAAGTTACACTTCTTAAAATAGGACCTAACCCTGAGTATGTGTCCAATAAATGTAATCTATTGCTATTATTATCATTATCATTAATATTATTCTGGGCTTCCCTCATAGCTCAGTTGGTAAAGAATCTTCTTGCAATGTAGGAGACCCGGGCTCAATTCCTGGGTTGGGAAGATCCTCTGGAGAAGGAAACAGCAACCCACTCCAGCGTTCTTGCTTGGAGAATCCCATGGACAGAGGAGCCTGGCAGGCTGCAGTCCATGGAATTGCAAAGAGTCAGACACGACTTAGCAATTAAACCACCACTCCATGCTGAATTAGAGTTGACAAAAACTGCAACTGACAAATTTCAAACTCTGTGTTAAATATGTCACTTAAACCTGATGAGTATCTTCCACAACTTTTTCTCTAACGTGTTTGTAATTTCATAAAGATTACCAAATGTTTTTAGTATTATTACACAAAGCATCAATTCCACATGCTAAACTTTTTAATGTTTAATTTTTATGTATGCATTGTCTGAAACGGTTAATACCTACTTTTGAACTTAGTTATAAGACACAGTAATGTCCAATATTACATCATATTTTTCTTTTCTAAACTGTGGTCCAATGTGTTCTCCAGCTACCACCATAGGAAACTGGCAAAAACAATCAGAGTAAACAAGCCAATTTCACTTCCTGTATCTTATTTCAGTTCTGTAAATCCTAATCGTGCACATACATAGTGATAAATCAGTTTCAAGAATTGAAGTTCAGTTGAGTGTCCCAACATTTTTTAGGGTAAAAGTAGAAGAGACGATGAAGTGATGATGGGTGATGTAAGAATTGGCTACTGGGCAGAAGCCGTTAACCCAGCAGATAATGTGAAATCAGATTGCCAGTTTACTAGAATAAATTTTCTAGAACAAGGGGCTGTTGACATCTAAATTAAGAAATCTCCTTCCTGCGTTGGGGACCACCAGATCTTTGCTTATTTTGTGAGTGAGACCTGGGCAGAGTGTAATGGAAAGATAGAGCCGAATTCCAATTCAGTTATTTTCTGAACATGCGGGATTACACAAAATTCTTAACTCATCCCTCCTTCTGTTACCTCGTCTATAAAGTGAAGACAATAATCCTTATTTACCAGGTTAGCATCAGCTTTAGAAATAAGGCTGTGTCTGACACACAAAAGCTGTTTAACAAATAATAGCTGATTTGATCTCAGTCATGAAAGAGGCTTATACCTTTTTGTCAAATGAAATTTACTCTTAAAAATTCTCATATAAAATAAATCATATTTTATTTTAAAACTATAACTATTGTATTTGTGGCTTTTAAAAAATTTTAGTGATCTACTTCCCAGAATGGAGTCAATGACCCCACTCACACCTTCATTTTCTAGAGTCTTTGCCAGTTTATGCCAATAAATTCCAAATGTCATGAATATCTTCCTTCCAGAAAAACAAAAGTCCGTATTAATTTTTAAATTCTCCATCAGACTCCTTTTGTCCCCTCATGCTTGGTATTTCTGACTTAAGGAAAAGCAGGAGGGACTTCCCTGGTGATGCAAAGTTTAAGATTCCGTGCTTCCAATGCAGGGGGCATGGGTTTGATCTCTTGTCAGGGAACTAAGATCCCACATGCTGTGTGGTATGGCTAAAAATTTTTTAAAAAAGAAAAGGCAGGAAATACTACACATCTCATTTGAGAAGTCATTCTTACCCGGATTTCAATTCAAATTTGCTGACTGAAATTCCAGAGGCTTGGATGAGATTCAACTAAGTATCTGAGGTGAACTCTGCCTTGCAATCTCTCTGGGCTTGTTTGCTCCTCTGAGGACACAATAATAGCCCTTGCTGATTAGGGAAGCATTTCCTGCAGCCAGCGCCTGATAGTAGAGCTGGAGCCAGAAATGTGGAAGTGAGTGGAGGGCTGGGCAGAGATGCCGTCCTGCCCACGTGGCCCCGTTGCCCTAAGCAACTGGAAAGAGAGTCCAAAAGTAACCTGTGCTCTGTCCCTTCGCTTCTGGAAAGCCAGAGAACAAGCAAAACTCAGAAGAGTCAAGATAACACAACACACAAACAGATTCATTAAAAAAAAAAAAAAAAAAACCAAGTGAAACCATTTCAACTGATAGAGTTTTCTCTAACCCATGCAAGCCAGCACACATCATGCTAGGATTGTCTCAGCTCATCATTTCTCTTCTTTCATCATCTACATAAATTTCATCTATCTCTGTCTGTTTTCCTCTTCTTATCTTGTTATGTGGTTATAAACATTGATCCCTCTGTACTTTGTCCCAACACTACATACAAAGGCCCCAAAGACCAACACAGACTGGGACAACCACCCTCAGTGAGGTCACAGTGCTTTTCTGTCTTCAATTTCCTTAGTAATGCCTGAGAGAAAATGGCAGCTGCAGTTACATTAATAGGAAAAAGGTTATACTTGGTGTTTTCAAAGTTATACTTGGTGCCTAACTATTGCAACAAAGCTTTCATTACAATGGAGCCAGTTTTCATGATTTAGTCCTCAGAAATGGGCTAGAAGTAGAAAAATCTTTCTTAATAATGCCTTGTATATTTCACAAAGTTGTGCTAATATAATGCATGTTACATTTTTTTCTACCTAAAATAGGATGCAATCAACATCTTCAAATTCAGTTTAAAAACAGTAACTTATAGAAGAAATGTGTTTCAGTTGATGGAGGTATCATCCAGAAAGAGTTGGAGAAAGCAAAGTCCTAGATAATGAGGTAAGGCTGGGGACAACTCTGTCCCCCATACCAGGTAACACACACTTTCTCCCTTAACAGATGATGTCACTGCAGCATAGAAGCCTCAGGTATTACCCCCAAGGTCCCCCAGCTTCACAGATCAGAGGCCAGGCAGTCAGGCTCCTAAGTCTTTGCCCTATACCTCTGAGCTCTGCTGCCTGCTGTCCAGGCAGATGGAATCGGTAGGTGTTTTTTACACAGCAGGTACTGAATATAGTGTTTTACCAAGTGTGGTCCTCATCCACTTGAATCAGAATCACCTGGAAAATTGATCATATGCAGATTCCTGGGCTCCCACATTACACCTACTAATCTACAGTCTCTGGGGTTTGCACGCAGGCAGCTTCATTTTAACAAAATTCCCTAGGGATGGATAAGCAACTTCACACTTAAGAACCACTGTCTTCTTGCCATAAACTGACCACTGGTCCAAAAATGTGAGGCTGAATTTCTAAATAATTGCTTTTCTTGTGTTGCGTCCTCATTTGTCAGTTAGCAAGTATTCTTCGATACTGTCTTCCTTGGAAGGTTCTGCTGTGAATCTCTCTGGGGGTGGGGACATACCTATTCATAAGGCATCCCTCACTTTCAGCTGTCTGCCCCTCCAATACTTTTTCTACACAGGATTCAGTTCGCTCTTTCCATGGCATTTAATGATAATTTGTATTTATTTGTTTGTTTTCTTATGTGTTTTCCCCATTGAACTTTAAGCTCCATGTGGATAGGACATGACTGGCTTTGGTATCATTACGTCCCTAAGACCTAGAACAGTGCCCCATGCACAGATACCACCATCTTGTAGAATGAATGTATATATAATTTATTTATAATTTAAAATGAATGTATATATAATTTAGTAGGGGAAGTAGAACATATACAAGTAACTTTTACAAAACTGCTAAACAAATAAGAGAAATGCAGACAGAATGGGAGAAGACTGCATTTCAACTGGATAACATGTGGGGAATGCCAGGTACAAAAAATGCCATGGAAACAGATGTGGAGGTGAGAAAGTATGAGACATTAGATGAGAAGCCCAAAACTTTTCTTTTGTCAAGACTGTGAAAAGCACAAAGGGAAGCAGCATTCAGTGGACAGATGACAGCCCTTGGAAGTCAGGCAAAGATGTGTTGTTAATTATTTGATAAGAAACGTGAAGCCACTAAGAGTTTTTTCAACATGGTGGTCACTGGAACAGAGAGAGATTAAGCTAGAAGCAGAGTCAAGGTGAATGGGAGGAGCGATTCCAGGGCAGGAAATGCTCTAGAATCATACGCAGATTCTCTTAGTCATATGCAGAAGCTCTTAATCTCATACTTATTTCTGGTCCTGATCTCTCTGTTCCCCAAGCGTGGATTACAGAAGCTAAAACAGAACCTCTCATCTCAAGCAAACACTAATTCTTTTCATTTTCACATATGAACAAATGCTAAAAAAAAAAAAAGAAATGTAGAAATAGTATCAGTAAGACCTGAAAACCAGTAGTCTGGGAATTTGAGAGCCAGGAGGACAAAAAAAAAAAAAAAAAACCAGCTCTTGTCCCTGTTTGTGGTGGAAGTAAATTCTCCAATGCTAATGGAAAACCACTGACTTGAGGCTAGGCCTAGAATACCTGACCAGTCTGGCACCCGTGTCTTGTGTCTAAAACATCACTAATTGATCGTGGCATCTTCTACTCTGAGCCCAGATTAATCCTCAGAATCCTTCTCAGCACAGGTTCTAGTCACAACTAATAAAAGAAAGTTGGCTACATTCAAGAGAGAGGGGACATATGTATACCTATAGCTGATTCACGTTGATGTTTGACAGAAAGCAACAAAATTATGTAAAGCAATTATCCTTCAATTAAAAAATAAATAATAAAAAAAGAAAGTTGGCTCATGAGACAAAACCTATTTGTCATTTCAGGTGTCTCTTACAGGGTTCACATTTGTCATGCCCTCTGCACCATCTGTTTAGGACTGACTCTATCATGATATCTATAATTACTTGTGCTCTCTGCTTTTAAGTTAAACTGCAACCCACTCCAGTATTCTTGCCTGGAAAATTCCAAGGACAGAGGAGTCTGGCAGTCCACGGTGTCGCAAAGAGTTGGACACAGCTGAGTGACTGAGCCTGCATGCACGCATAGAAAGACAACAGTCAAAAAAAAAAAAAAAAAGAAAGACAACAGTCATGACCTCACAACTCTGTTTTCATGTCACATCATTACCTGTCAGGTATGTCTGCTCATGTATCTCTGTGATGCTCAAGAGTTCGGCATCCTGTTGTTGGCAGCTCTTCCTCGCCTGGTGCCAAGTTAAAGCAGCTTCGGAATTTATCTGATAGTAAATGCTGGTCAATGGATCCTTAGTCCATAAGCTTTCACTGCCTTCAACTGCAAAAGAAGCCAAAAGGAATTGATTACATTACCCAGGGAAAGGATTTTCAGTGAACAATATTTTTTAAACAATCTTGGTAGTACTAATGCCTAAAACATTGTATTTCTTTTCCTTTTATTCTTTCTTTTACTTAGGTTTAAAGTGACTATGAAATTGTCTTGACTCCTGAAATGAAGAAGGGGAATTTTCCAAAGATCTATCACATTCCATTTCTTTCATGTGCCTTAACAAAGAAAGGAAAGATATTTGTCTGTTTTTCCATTAGAACGTTAGAGATCAGATGAGTTGAGAAGTGAGGCAAATACAAAGATTAGAACAGTGATAACAGGGACTTCCCTGGTGATCTAGTGGCGAAGGGACTCACTTCCAGGGCAAGGGACTTGGACTCGGTTGGGTTCAAGCCCTGGTCAGGAACTAGATCCTGCATGCCGCAACTAAGATGTGGTGTAGCCAAATAAATGCGTGGTTCTTTAAAAAAAAAAAAGAATAGAGATAACAGCCCAACTTCCTTAATCTAGAAAAACAAGAAAGAGAAGAGAAAATAAATACGTCTTCTTGCATCAATGTATATGTCACCTGCACATTCTAGTTCGGTCTTTTTAGACCAAAGACACAGGCATTACAGGCAAAGGCCATGGATTCCACAGACTGACCAGAACTTGCCTCCAGGCTCTGTCACTCACTCGTGATTTGATCTTTAATTAAATCAATAGCTTCTGGAGGCTCATTTTCTTATCTCTAGAATATATTACATGTTGTGGTAGTTTAGTTGCTAAGTTGTGTCCAACTCTTGAGACCCCATGGACTGTAGCCCACTAGGCTCCTCTGTCCATGGGATTCTCCAGGCAAGAACACTGGAGTGGGTTGACATTTCCTTCTCCAGGGGATCTTCCTGACCCAGGAATTGAACCTGGTTTCCTGCATTGCTGGCAGATTCTTTACCGACTGAGCTATGAGGGAAACAGAATATTACATGTTGGTGCCTCTCAGTAAGAGCTTATAGTTAATTTTTTTCCTTCAGAGTAAAATAATTTTTTAATTTTCACCTTATTTTTTCCTTTGCTACTTTACACTTCCCAATATATTCTATAAACTTGGCTATATTATAGGAAAGGCCAATAACATTGATGAATAAGCATTATTGATAGCATTTTGCATATAAGATGTTTGAGAAATGAGTCAACAATTGAAATATTTTTATGTGATTTGGGTTATAAAAACTTCTCTTTCGTCTTTTTAGTAATATAAAATTCTACTTACAAGTCATATAAAGTCATAACCCTTTCATTTATTTGTAAGGAAGAGAGAAAAATTATGTAACTTCTCAGATTTTCTGAGAAGTATTCAATTTGCTAAGAAACTGGACAGTTTTCCATGTGTATAGAGCCTATAGTATTCATATGCATATAGCCAACATCATATATACACATACAGTCTACACTATATATGCATAAAACTTACTCTCTACATACACATATAGACTACACTTCATATATGCATATAATTGCAATTCTTTGTATCTGACAAGGAAGTGACCTTTTTCATACACTTACCACACACTATGATATGAAATTTAAGTTCCATGAAACACCAAAGAAGAAGATAAATATGTCAACAGTTCATCTGGGCAACAGCAGAGACATTTCTAAGATGTTTTAACTATAAAATCATTATATTTTTATATAAAAATAAATTTGAGTTAGTAATGTTAAATTTAACTTAATGTAATCTGAGATATTACTAGTTTAATGTGCAAATGGAACTTTCTCCATGTAAGTGAGATCATTCAAACGAGACTGATTTGAGGTTTATTTGAAGAGGAAGCTATTTTAAATAAGTATTTTTAGAAATTTGGAGGTTTGGCTTGTATTGTGGTAGAAAGTGTGAAATATAAAAAAGGGGGGGATGATTTTCTTATTTAGAAATGAAAAAAAGGGATATAAATGAGCAAAGAAAAAATACAAGACTCTTCTCTTCATTTAAAGAAAGAATATTTTTCATTTTAAATCAAGGAACTAAAACTTATTTCTCAATGAACGCATAGGTTAGCTGACCCTGTATCTCCCCAAATTATGCAAATTCCCACAGTAAACCAGCATAACAGATACTGAAAGCTAAAATTGCAAGCTATGAGGAACTGAGAGAAAGGGGGCTTTTCCTTTTCCTGTTGCCCTGATACTTGACAATAAATGTCTAAATAGAAGGAAAACATTACCATAAGCAATAAAAAGGACAATGAAGAGCATATATGAAATGTCACTAGGTCAATAGCTGGGACCTCATCTTCCTGGATTAAATCTGCTAGTTGAAGGCTAACATAAAATAAATGCTCTTTTGAAAGAAACGCAAAGCAAGGACAATGAAATAGTTTGGGAAATTGCAAAACTCTTTAAGAAAGGCATAAATTGTATAAAAGGTCCTTTAAAATCATAACGCATGCTGAAATCAGAAGTGTTTTAAATTTCTACAGTAATTTCTCTTTTATAGTTAACTGGAAAAAATATATAATTTGCTTTGGAAGACATAAATTGGAATCAATGAGACTAAAAACTTATTCTAGAAGATACTCAGTTTATCCCTCCAATACATGTCTAGCCAAGGTGGTGAGTTTCCGTTTTTTGTTTTTTTTTTAATGATTACTGGCTAGCCATTTGTCTTCCATTTAATGATTCATTAAATCACACATGCAACCAACAACACCTCTGTCAACACTGTGTAAGATATTATAGCTGGACCCATGAGATTTGTAGCCCCAAGACACTACATGATAACAGATTTAGAAAATACTATTCCTGCAAAGTCTAGGACAAAGATGTTCCTCCATAACTGGAAAACAAATACTGCTTTATCTCATGTGGGGGAAAGGTTAAATTTTGTTTAGACAGCAAATCTTCTAATACAGAGATCAGACATCAATCAACTTTCATGGGAATCAAACCTTTAGTTATAGGGGAATTCCTTGGGAATACAGTGGTTAAGATTTTTGTCTTCCAATGCAGGGAGTGTGGGTTCAATCCCTGATTGGGAAGCTAAGATCCCACACGCTTTGTAACCAAAAAAAAAAATCAAAATGTAAAACAGAAGCAATATTGTAACAAATTCAATAAAGACTTTTAAAAAATGGTCCATGTAAAAACATTTTTTTTTAAAAACATCTTTTAAAAAAATTAAATAAATAAAGGTTATCATAAAAGAGAAATGCACTTACCTTACCCAAGAATGGGAGAGTGGTTCCACTATGAACACAGGAAGACTGTGAGTTTTTGTGTGTATTCAACCAGAAGAGAGGGACTGTACCCAGAGGAGAATTACAATAATCTAAGGGGCTGAGAAATCAAATTAATTTCTAGTGTGATTTTTAGGAATTAAAAATCAAAAGAGGTAAAATAAGCATGACTCTTGAAGTTTGGCTTTACAAACTAAGATACTTTTGTAAACTGGACTGTTGTTTTTTTTTTTCCACAATAATCCTTGGAATATTGTGATGGTAGGTGGATGTGTAGTCCTGAAAGTTTAGTGGTAAGCAACACTCTTGCCATGCAGATGGTCTCACAACATCCCAGACTGCCTCTGAGGCTCTGCCCCTGCACCCAGCCCTTGGCAGGAGAGCAGAAAACAGGAGCTCTGATCCATAGAATCTGAATTAGCAAGAGTAAGAAGTTCAGGGGGAAGAAAATGATGAGAGGACCTGGCGGCAAGAGGTGTAACAGAAAGGGAAGCAAAGAACTCTTGCTTCTCTGCCTTCTTCAGCCCCCTCTCTGCCTTCTGACACAAATGCCCTCCTCCACCCCACTCAAAATCTGCTGCCCTGTTTTTCTTTTTTTGTTTTTTGGCTGAATGGCGTGGTATATGGAATCTTAGTTCCCCAACCAAGAACGGAACCCATGCCCCCTGCAGTGGAAGCGCAGAATCTTAACCAATGGACTACCAGGGAACTCCCGCTGCCCTGCTTCTTAACAGATTCTTGGGCATGGTAAGGACACCAAGCATTTTCATGGTCCCTCCTGTCAATATAACACAGTGCAACTTATTTTGCATCATTCCAATAAGACAAATATTTTCATTTTAGAACCCCTTCAAGCATAGACATAACTCACTTCCATTGAAACTATGTTAAATTAAATGATAACTCTTCTTAAATGGAATTTAAGAAGAGTAGCATTACTATCATTTTCACAGTAAGGAACCCTTTTCATTACCTTGACACAAAATTCAGGCGTCCCTTACATCTCTCTATCAAACTTCATGCGGTAGCACTGCTTAAATTTTATTTTTGATCTATAGTTTAGTAAAGGTAAACCATTGAGGGGTTGGAAAATGGGAGGACTACCTCTGGTATTAAGTATATACTGTATCACATACAGTATAATTTGCCCTAAAGTCTTAGAAAATAACTGACAGCAACAGTGGAATTTGAAGAGAAGAAGTATTTAGTGAAAATAAAGGGGTCATTTGATGCAGCCCAGGGATGAGTCAGAAGATGTGGGCTGTGGTCTTTAACCAATACAGATCGCTCCCTCCATTAGAAAATGGGGACAGTGACATCTGGACAGGGTTGTGCTGGTGTATGATCTGAGATAACAAATGAGAAATCACATAAAGGAAAAAAATGTTCTAGATATATACAAGGTCTCATCATCAGGTTGCCATATTAAACATGCCAAAATTGTCTTACAGTTACTTACACTTCAATGGACAATATCCAAAGAGCCTATCCGTGTCATAATCCGTAGTGGTTCCACACCACAGCCAGCCGTCTGATCGTCCAGCCGTTGTGCACTCCCCGTACCACTTGTTTTCAAACTTGAATGGAAACGCACAGGTTGCCCCGTTGGCATTGCCCCGGAGTGTGTACATGGCTAGAAGACACACACCAACTTGCACTTAGAAAGGATGTGAATCTCCTGAATGCTGACTTCCCAATCAGAAGGTTTCTGCAAGAACTGGTCTTACTCCTCTGATGACACCTCAGGCCCCACACAGGGAATTCCTCTGTATTTCTGTTCCCTCTTGACCCCTGTCTTTTGCTGAGTTCATGCAGTAGTGTGTCCTCAGGAACAACTCTAGCACCACTTCTGTTCTGCTGTCTTTGGCAACAGGTTTTCCTCTTTGCTCTCACAAGCCGAAAGTAGACAGCTCTACTGCCAACTTTAACTTCTGCCTTTCCGCCAAATAAAGAAAAGGCTATCCTTCCTCTTGGTTGAAATTGGAGAATTATTGAATCTCTAGATTGAAAAATAACCTTATAACTGTGGAACCCAAACACACAGTCAAAACTTCAGTCCCCTCCAACCACTCCTATCAAGACACACTCTGCTCGAGTCCCTCAACAATGGCCAAGAAAGGGTAGGAATTCTCATGTAAATCTCTGATTCACATGATGAAAAAAAGAACTCAAAACCATTAGATACTATCTATCATCAATATTTATCTTTTTCAAAAATAAAAAAAGAGTCCAAACAGATCAAAATGGGAAGCTCTAGGTTTACCTAGAAAAGGAAGTTGAAACAAATATAGAACCATTGTGGATTATAGTTTGGCTTAAGCCAAAAGGATTAGAGAAAGTCACATCTCCATTAAGAACCAAACCACTCAGGTGGTTAAATTCTCCAGTATGTTCAGATTATCTCTGGGAGATGATAATCTTTTATACTGAAATACTTAGTCTCTTGTGACCAGTTGATATTCAGAATTTTTTCTAGATGAGAATACTCTTTTCCTAATTGTTTCATAGATCTATGACTTTAAAAAGTTCTTTAAAGACATCTTAAAAGTTATTTAGATAATATAACAGTTGTAAAACACATAGCATGGCACCTAATGTACGTAAGTAAAGTGAAGTGAAAGCCACTCAGTCGTGTCCAACTGTTTGTGACCCCATGGACTATACAGTCCATGGAATTCTCCAGGCCAGAATATGGAGTGGGTAGCCTATCCCTTCTCCAGCAGATCTTCCCAACCCAGGAATCAAACCAGGATCTCCTGCATTGCAGGTGGATTCTTTACCAACTGAGCTATCAGGGAATCCCAATGTACATAAAGATCATGACAAAAATAAATGACTTACCTCTTTTCCTTTTCTTTTATTCATACTTATCCAGTCTACCTTAAAATCTAGGTTTATTTTCAATTCCCTCAAAATTACTTTTTTCCCAATTGAAAAGTGAAAGTGAAGTTGCACAGTCGTGTCCGACTCTTTGCGATCCCATGGACTGTAGCCGACCAGGCTCCTCCATCCATGGGCTTCTCCAGGCAAGAGTACTGGAGTGGGTTGCCATTTCTTCTCCAGGGGATCTTCCCGACCCAGGGATCGAACCCAGGTCTCCCACATTGTAGGCAGACGCTTTACTGTCTGAGCCACTAGCTGTTAATAAGTTTAAAATGTGATCCTAAATTTGGTTCCACTAAGTTATAGGACTATTTTTCCAAATCACAGATTGCATAAACATATGCTGTATTTGTAATAATTATGCCATTGTTCTTTTGTATGAAGTAAACCTGATAAAGACTACCTGGGGCTAGTCTCACTGCTTATTAAAGTAGCGAAGGAATTTTCAGAGCTCAACTTATAAATTCCAATCAAAAGTGGCTTTTTAAGGACTAATTCAATATATTTATTTATTTTATTAAAAATTTTGGCCATACCACAGGGCATGCTGATCTTAGTTCCCTGACCAGGGATTGAACCCACACTCCCTGCAGTGGAAGTGCAGTGTCTTCCACTAGTCCCTAACTTGATTTATTAAACAAAGCATTGGGGACTTCCCTAGTGGTCCAGTGGGTAAGATACCCAGCTCCCAATGCAGAGGACCTGGGTTCTATCCCTGGTCAGGGAACTAGATCCCACGTGCCACAACAGAGACCTGGAGATAGCCAAATAAATAAATGTTTAAAAAAAAAAAAACAAAGCACTGATGAAGCCAACTTCACTAACAAATCATGACAGAGCACTTATTGCCTCTTCCTCTTGTGGTCCACCATTCCAGACAATCCTCAGATGCTTTCAAGTCTACAAAATCTATTACTCAAAATTAAATCTTTGGTCTCAGACAGTATTCCTCCCCAAATCTTTTGTAGAGAGACAAAGAATCTCCATACATCCTCTCTGCCTTGTCTTTACTTTTAACATATATTCCAATGAATCAATTCCAAGATCTCTCTGAAAGGCTAGATCATCTAGCAGGAATACCTTAAGTCCTGGGAGAGAGTTAGGGAGTATGCTACATGTGGTCAAGGGACTATTTGCATCCAACTACTCAGGTGTTCATAAAAATAATTCAATAGATCCCTAGGCCCTTCCCCCAATATGCTAATTTGAAATCTAGTAGGGGAGGACCTTGGGATCTGTATTTTTAACAAGTTCTCCAAATGTTTCTTAATCATGTTAAAATTTGAGAACCACTGTCTTAAATCCTATGCCTATTTTTCAAACAGAAGATCAGAAAGTGTGGGCAGGGAGTGGGAAAGGGATTATAGGACTTCAGTGATATCTTTTAAAATAAAATGAGAACTCCCATCTTTCAGCACCAAACTTCCTTGTGTTGAATTCCTCAATTAGAACTACTGTCCCATCTGTGGAATTTGACTCAGTCAAGTTTAGTTCACCTTTGTCCTGCCCTACAACATTCCATCAAGTTTCTCTTGAAATGCTATGCTACTTTGGTAGTCTCTCATATAATTTCTAAATTTACATTATTTTTGATTAAGACCTCAGGATAACTTTTTTCTGAGCCCTCCTCCTCACTCCTCTTTAATTCCTACTTTGTTTTTCTCTTTATAGAACATAGAAGGAAAATGGAAAGCTGATAAATCGTCTTGCAAAGAGCTGAACTCAGATGCTCTGCATAGCTGCCATCAGACAAGTTCAACCAAACTTTGCAGCCTCAGTAACATAGTAACTTTGGAAACAGGTTAATCTCTTGTCCCAAAAGGCAAACTCTTTCTCTGACCTTGAGGATGTTCTAGATACCACTGCACAACAACCAAATGACCCATCCTAGAATGTGGCTACAACTTCATCTGACTCAAGAGGCCTTTGTAAAGTGTTTCAAGTTCTTTTTGTTTTATTTTTTTCTGTGCAGATGCCAGAAAATGAAATTTGGCCTAGATGAGAGAAGACTAGATACTCTGATTTTATTTCACCTTGAAGAGCTAATGGAACCCACTACATATAAAGTTATTTTCTGCCCCACTGGTGCTGTCACTTTCTAAAATAGCAGACTAAACATGGTAAAGGTTAATTTACAAGCTAATTCTTCAGCTTTGTTAATTTTCTGATTATTATATAATGTTTCTAAATACCCATAAGGTAACAAATAAATTAGAAACATTTAGAAACCCAAACTGTCAATGTCAAGATTTTATGCAATCTGAGTTATTAAAAAATGTTTTTCCATGGATCATTTGTTTAGAGATGACTTAAACCAAAGGAAATGAAACATTTGGTTAAATTCATTTATCATGACAATCACACAGTGTTAAATGCAAGACTCTGAATTAAAGATGACAGTGGAAAGTAATTTCCAAAAACAGTAATAGTTGTTAGGAAAAATTTTAGCAAAAGTTAAAAGAAATGTCTTCCCATTAATCACAAATAGCTAAAGTATCACTCAGGACTTTTTAACTGCATTTATTCACTCACAGAACACACAATCATTCCAAATTCAAAAGTAAACAATATTTCTAGTACAGACTGAACAAGAATATGCTTATTTTCTTGAATTAGTTTTCAAATAAGAGGATGAGAAAAAATGGACAGAAAGACAAAAGAAAAAAAATTCCAAGCTTCTTACCTTCATAACCTCTAGAGCATAGATCATCAGTGGTTCCATAAACCTTCCATCTGCTCCATAAACCCGATCCCTTGTAAAGCATAATGTTCTTTTCTTGTCTGTTGCCATAGTTAAAAAATAAATCTTCTCCCTTGATTCCTAAGAGCGTGTCATTTTTGCACTCCCATTTCTGAAATTCACTCTTGGAGTCACAGGCAAACAGAGTGACAGGAACCCAATCAGTTTTTGATGGCACCCCTAAGCATAATTTAAGTGCAACACTCATGATCCGGGATTCAGACACCCATCGGAATTTCTGAGCTTCGTTGTTTGGGTTGCAAACTGCAGTTTGGACTGCACTGGGACTTAATGCTTCCACACAACGCTTGTGATCTTCATTGTATATTAAAAATTGCCTAGTGTCTGTTAAAAAAAAAAAAAAAAAGGATGTTTAAGTGGATACATAGGATAAAGGCAGTATTTTAGGTCAAAAGTTCTCAATGTTAAATAGATAACCAACAAGGACCTACTGCATAGCACAGGGAACTCTGCTCAATGTTATATGGCAGCCTGGAGGGAGGGGGAGTTTGGGAGAGAATGGATACATGTATATGTGTGGCTAAGTCCTTTTGCTGTCCGCCGGAAACTATCACAACATTGTTTATTAGCTATAAAATAAAAAGTTAAAGAAAAATAAGTTCTCAATTTTTCCATTTCCCTTTAAAGACCTATGATCACAGGAAAAAAAGATGAAATTGACTCTGCCTGGGCCAACTTAGCTCCTCCAGAGGGGTCCCTGAAGCTGCCAAGACTGGGTTGAGGGTCCTCTCTCAGGAGTACATGGCTGCCAGCTGCCAGTAATTGACTGGAAATCTTCAAGATGTCCTAGTTTGGACAAGGAACCTTATGAAAAGGCTCAAATGCTTTAAATGCACATGAATTGTAGTGAAGTAAACATAAAAGAGGGCTTCCCAGGTGGTGCAACGGTGAAGACTCTGCCTGCCAATGCAGGAGATGCAAGAGACACGGGTTTGATCCCTGAGTCGGGAAGATCCCCTGGAGAAGGAAATGGCAACCCACTCCAGTATTCTTGCCCAGAGAATTCCACAGACAGAGGAGCCTGGCGGGCTACAGTTCATGGGGTTGCAAAGAGTTGGACACAATTAAGCACAAATACAAGCATGCACAAACATAAAAGATAGGTAATAGAAGAAGAAATAATACTCGTGTGAGAAAAACAAATTTGGAGATGAATACAATAAAGTATAAAACTAAATATTTCTGTGTCCTAGAATAGAATTTTGAAGTCTGACTATCCTTAGCCTCTTTGAGACAGATGAAACCTATACACAATTATTTTAATTATAACATTGGGAAGGCTTCTTGTGTCTAGAAAAACAATTTTATTTTAGGAATTTTTACCTTCGTTTAATGGCCAGCACATCTGTGAGCTAAGAGTCTGCTGGGTAGCCCAGGTCTGGGCAACTAGAGAAATTTTTTGTTATGTTTCCCACCCAAAGTGGGCAACTCAGACATCCAGTATCTGTCATTTCATTGGCATATTCATCTTGACCTTTGTATTAAAAAATGATCCAAAATGCACTTGAAAAGTGTAATGACTTGTGAAGTTTGCAGTAAAGGTTGAGCACATAAAGTTTTTATATCGTTTAAGGTAATATTTATAAGAGTAACTTTACAAATAACAGTGTTTTTTTATGCCTGTAATTTGGGGCTGGTACTTGAAATCAATGTGTATACATGGTTTATTCGTATAGTACATAGCTGCCAGCTGGCAAAACTCAACTTCCTCTTGCCAAAAAAGAAAAGAATAAAAGGAGCGAGTAAGCACATTTTTGTCCTTTAAATCACAATTGAGTTCAAGTTTAATCATGTAAAGGTTTTCTTTTTTGTCTATTTTTTAATAGACAAATGAAAGGAATTGACTATTTGGGGGGGGCACAAATATAAATTAAACACTTTTTGTGAAGTTTGAGTAAATTCCTTCTATTTAAGAGCTTCTTTCAAAGTGACCTAGTGTAGTATTACAGATGTTTGAAGGTTTGGCTAAATGAGCTTGTTTTTCTTTTTTTTTTACATTTGATTTCAACTTTATTTTTTTCATTCTTTGAAGTATAAGTTGATTTACAGGGAAGCCTGGCATGCTGCAGTCCATGGGTCACAAAGAATCAGACATAACTTAGCAACTGAACAACAAATAGATTTACAATGTTGTGTTAATTTCTGCTATAACAAAGTGATTCAGTTATACATGCATATATTCTTTTTTACATTCTTTTCCATTATGGTTTATCCCAGGATATTGAATATAGTTCCCTCTGCTATATAGAAGGACCTATTGTTTATCCATCCTCTATACACTAGTTTACATCAGTCAACTCCAATTTTAATCAGGTCATCCCAGTGACACTATCAAATAATCACAGTATCACTAAGAGAGCCCTTTGCTGTTTACAAAGCACTTTCACAAGCCAAATTCTATTTACTGTCCTCAACACCCCTGTGGGCTTGGCAACACTTGCACTCTGAGATCAGTCTTGGACCATCAACTTTGATGTCATAATGGATCTTTGCCTCAAAAGATTATGTTCTCTTGCCATATCTGCTCTTGTCTACACTTGGTAGAGTCCTCCTACCTCTGTCTTGCCTGGGTTCCTAATTCAGAGCTACTTTGAACCTCTGCCTAGATTCCTTGGCTGGGTTCCACATGTCTGCCGGTTCCACTTCTTGGAATCGGGACTCACTAGAGCCTGAATTCAGAACATCTGCTTCTGTTGGCATATTTGGAGTTGATGTCTGTCAACAGAACATGTCGTGTCAACGCAATCTCCCTCCCATCTAACTGAAGTCCTTCCCAAGCTTGATCTTTGTGTGGCAACATGAGTAACTTTGTGCATTGGTAATACAATTAAAGTTTTAATAATATTGTGTTTTGCTCACAGTAAAACCCAGGAAATAGGAAGATAAAATGTTCTTTAAATGGATAATGTACCATACACAAATTTATGTCTGGCTAAAAGGGTACTGAACTATGAAAATGTTGCCATAGATATTTGTAGACTCATCTATATTGACCTTTACATGTTGGCCATTGCACCTATTATTTTCTTCTCTAGACTTGTCTTCCACATTACACATAGTTTTGCTTAGTACCATCCTGACGGAATCTATCTTCCACCTTCTACTTCAGTCATTTGATTGTATTGTTGAGTGGCCAACACTTACCGTCTAAATTCAGTCAACCAACCAGCTGGTAACCACCCATTTAAGGTAAGGTGTTTAGAAGTCTTTATGCAAGAATAGCATTCCTCTTTCAGAGGTTTTTATACTTCCTTGAGTTTTATTTCATGTATTTAATTTTCATCTGTAGTTCCATCTTAACTTTAACTATGATGGCGTTTCATGAGCAAACACGCAATATTCTTTTTTATTAATGGCACCATCATCCACCTAGATCTATAAGCCAAAGACCTAGGAGTCATCTAGATTCTCAGCTTTCCTTAACTGTCTAGGACAAAATTATGATCTGTTGGCCCCCTCCAAAAATGTACCACTGTGGTTACTTTTATGTGTCAAATTGGCTGGGTCATAGGATCAAAATAATTGGTCAAACACCTGTCTGGATGTTGCTATAAAGGTTGTTTGCGGAAGCTTTTTGGTTTTTGTTCTTGTTTTAGATAAGATCAACATTTAAATCAGTAGACTTTTAGTAAAGCAGATTATACCCCATACTGTGGGTGGGCCTCACTTAATCAGCTGAAGACCTTCAGAGAAAACAGGCTGACATCCCCCAGAGAAGTAGAAATTCTATCTCTAGACTATCTTTGGACCCAAACTTCAATATCCACTCTTTCTTGAGTTACCAACACGCCAACCTACCCCTGTAGATCTTGGACTTGTCAGCATCCACAACTGCATGAGGCAACTTCTTAAAATAAATCTCTCTCAAAAAATATTGATAGATGACAGGTAGAGAGATAGGTATGTAGACAGAGAGAGGGGCAGAGGTAGACACACACATACACATTCTATTGGTTCTGTTTCTCTGGAGAACCCAACTAATACGTATTCCCTAATCCAGTCTTTTCTCTATATCTCCACTACCATACCCCAGACCGAGCCACCATGGTCTTGATCTGATTTTCCTCTGTTCGAAATGGAATCATTAGAGATAATGCCTGATCTCCCAGTTTCCTGGGTGAGACAGGCTTAACACGTCACCTGACCCCAGACTGCAAAACCTGCTTGATGCCATGAAATGTTTCTACTTGGCCATATAAAAGGGTCAAGTTTCTCTGTTTCTGCAGTCTCTTTAGTAGACTGCCAATACATGTCACATTCTGCTTGAATACTTATTCAATAATAAAATTATTTTCTTTTTCTTTTACTTTTGGGGAGAGGTTTTCCAGGATGGAAGAGACTTTGTTTTTCACCATATCTCTTCCCAAGTGTAAACGCTTCATGAGGACCACTGCACACACAGGAACAGAACCGTCCAGTCCCCATGTCACAGCTCACTAGATGTGACACCATCCAGGGAAGCTGCTCCTACTCTCGCCTCCCCCCACCCTTGCTCTCACTCACCACCTCCCAGCCACAAAGCCTTTCTGTTCCTCAAAAACTTGAAGCTCATTTTCACTTTACAGACTCCATATTTCAAGTTCCCTCTTCTTGAGACACTCATTAAGGTTCCAACTCAATTGCCAACTCCTTAGTGATCTAACAACTCTAATTTAACTCTTTTATTTTCTATATAATATTAATAACCACCTTAAAATATATACTTTTAAAAGTTTGTTTATTTATGTTTTGTTTGTGTCCCTACTGGAATGTAAATTCCCTGAGTAGAAAGACTTATCTTTCCAATCCAGCACCATATTCTCTCTTTTTAGAGCCTAATAGTCCCTCAACAAGTATTTGTTGAATGAATAAAGGAATAGTTATTAAATTTGAAGCATCTCCTGACTATTAACCCAGGTACTTTCTTTTATTTAATGCTTGATTCAAGATGATGGATCTATTTCATACGACTTTTTACCCTGAAAGTTTATTTTTCCCAAAGAGCAATTTATAAATGTTTATATTTATAACAGAAGTACTTGCAAATGAAAAGCTTCTATTTCAATACAAACTTATCTCTTCTTGTTTCCTTTATTTATCTTGGACACTAGGAAGCAGTGCAAGTTTGATATTGCTTCTGCCAGACAATATGAGGAAATGTAAAATTATCGCTTTATGATCCTGTGTTCATATGTTATTCCTCTCCTTGACGCGTCAACATATGAGTTTTGCTTGTATCACTGTCTCTGTGCAATGTCTCTGATTTAAAATGTCATCAGTCTTCCTCTGAAAGTGACTCAAGACCTTGACCAAAAGACAGCTTATGGCGTTTTTGTCACTATGAAACAGACCAATGTTTTATTTGGATAGACATTCAGTTTTTGTTGTCTATACTATGTTTTTGTAACAGAAATATTGCAAAGCTAAACAAATGAGAATAGATGGTACTTATACATCAGAAATGTATTTACCGAATCAATGAGACTAGCCATCCATCTTAACTCAGTCTTACTAATCTCTTATTTTTCAACAAATAGATACCAGGCACCCTGCTGGTGATAATGCAAAGACAAACTAGAAACAAGTTCCCTGATACACAGAGCCCACATTTCAAGGGGAGAAATATAAAAAGTCAAAATGCATTTAGCAAAGAAGTTTCCACGCAATGTCTCAGGTTAAAAATGGCTGAAGTCTGGCCATAAAAAGGAATGAAGTTGGGTCATTTGTGGAGATGTGGGTGGGCCTGTGAAAGTGTTAGTTGCTCAGTCATGTCCAACTCTTTGTGACCCCATGGACTATAGCCTCTGTCCACAGAATTCTTCAGGCAAGAATACTGCAGTGGGTTGCCATTCCCTTCTCCAGAGGATCTTCCCAACCCAGGGATCAAACCTGGGTCTCCTGAATTGCAGGCAGATTCTTTACCATCTGAGCCAATGAGGATAGACCTAGAGACTATCATACAGAGTGAAGTAAGTCATAAAGAAAAAACCAAATATTGTATGTTAATGCATATATGTGAAATCTAGAAAAAATGGTATAGATTATTTTATGTACAAAACAGAGACAAAGATGTAGAGAACAAACGTACGGACACCAGCATGGGAAAGGGAGGGTGGGTGGGATGAATGGGGAGACTGGGATTGACATGTATACTCTACTGTGTACAAAATAGCTAACTTATGAGAACCTATTATATAGCTTAGGGAACTTTACTCAATTCTCCGTGGTGACCTAAATAGAAAGGGAATCCAAAAAAGAGGGAATATATGTATATGCATGGCTGGCCTACTCTGCTGTAACAGCAGAAACTAACACAACATTGCAAAACAACTATATTTCAAGAAAAATCAATTTTAAAAAAATGGTCAAAACCTGGATATCCAACATCACGGGTACAAATGTTTTTTTAAGCATATTTTAACTGTTTTAAATGATAACACTGAGCAAGTCATTAAATTTCCAAAGTGAAAGTAAAAGTTACTCATGTCCGACTCTTTGCAACCCCATGGACATAGTCCATGGAATTCTCCAGGCCAGAATACTGGAGTGGGTAGTCGTTCCCTTCTCCAGTGGATCTTCCTGACCCAGGAATCAAACTGGGGTCTCCTGCATTGCATGAGGATTCTTTACCAACTGAGCTACCAGGGAAGTTCAAATTTCCAAATTTACTGGCAAAGAAAGTTAGGTTATTAAAGGTGACAATTTAGAGATATAACTATCATAGGCTGTATTTCCTTATACATCTCTAGGCTTTCCCCACCATCAATAAATAAAATGTTGACATGAAAACATAAAAGCTAATAACTTGTGGAAGACAGGGAAACTGGATAAGAGGAAAGTAAATGGGTATTTTGTAGTGGATGCTGCCAGAAACCCATTTATTTCTCTTGCCTTTTGCTATTTCAGTGAGCACCAGCTCCACTCCCCAGGGGAAGCCCCACATCTCTGGGCCTGGGGACATTTTTCTGACCATCAGAGCCTCCTTCACCCACTGCAAAGAGCAGAAGGGTCAGAGAATGAACACCTCCTAGGAGCAGCCCTTCACTAGTGACCAGTGGGTATTGGAGGAATGAACAGCCCTAATCCTTACACCAAGGAAGGATGATTCTGAGACATACATTCTACCTTGTCACCCAGGGTACCCAGGAAGGCTGAGCTCATCTGCCCACAGGGCTCACTTGCTCCTTCACCCACCCTGGACCAGCTGCCTCCCTCTGGTCTCACGGCCCCCTCCTCAGCCAGTTTTTCCCAAGATTGGGAAAAAAGTCATTGTCAGAGGTCAAGTCAAGTCATTGTCAAGTCATTGTCTGAGGTCACCATCTTGAGTCAACCAAACCAAGAATCTGTTCATTAGAGCCTGTAAGTGAAGGTACACCCCACAAGTGTGTCTCCAAAGAACTGAAATTAAGCTAATAAATATTTATTTTTGTAAATGTATTAGTTAAAAATAAATATTTATTATGCACTTACTATACACAAGGACTTCCCTAGAGACTCAGTCTGTAAAGAATCTATCTGTAATGCAGGAGACCCAGATTCAATCCCTAGGTTGTGAAGATCCCCTGGAGAAGGAAATGGCAACCCACTCCAATATTCTTGCCTGGAGAACTGCATGGACAGAGGAGCCTGGTGAACTACAGTCCATGAGGTCACAAAGAGTCGGACACGACTGAGGGACTAAACCATCACTACCATACACACACAGACACACACGCACACAAACTGTAACTATTGCTGGGGGCAGAGGGGGAAACTAAGGATCACACGATTAGCGATACTGAACAAAAGAATAAAGAAAAAATTGAAGATGATTTTATTTTCCTCTTAGATCCTTCATTCGTTCATCAAATATCCAGAGAACCTACCAATTTAAGTCACCGCATTTGGCTATTGGGGATTCCCAAGTGGCTCAGTGGTAAAGAATATGCCTGCCAATGCAGGAGACACAGGCTTGATCCCTGGGTCGGGTAGATCCACTGGAGAAGGAAATGGCAACTCACTCCAGTATTCTTGCCTGGGAAACCCCATGGACAGAGGAGCCTGGCGGGCTACAGTCCACGGGGTCACAAAGGAGTCGGACACGACTTAGAGACTAAACAACAACAGCAGCAACAATTAGGCCACTGGGGGAGGTGCAATAAGGACCATGACCGCAAGGAGAAAACAGAGTCTGGAAGCAAGTAAGGAACGCTGCCAACTTCCTGCCTCCCTCCCCAAAGGTAGGAATACCTACTCCCTTCCTGGATTCATTCACTCCCATCTCCAGAGCTCTCCCGCCACCTGCTGATCCCCACACCTATATCCTGGATTCCATTCCCAGCTGCCACTTCATTCACCATCCTTCCCTTTCTCTCCTAACCTTCAACCTCAAAAACCCAGCCTCTCTGCCAACTTCAAGACAAGCAAAACATGTAGGTAAGAAGCTGAGACTACACAATTTTTCTTCTTCCACTCATAACCAGGCAAATTAATTTTTATGCATTGTGTCCACCTGACTGTGACATAATTGGAGCGCTACTGCTTACTGAGTGACCTTGGTCAAGTATCTAAACCACTCTGTTCTGCCTTTTCCCCCTGAAGAATGAGGAGGAAAGTACAGGACCTGCTGGTTGTGTGAGATTTAAATTAGATCATCTAAACAAAGCGCTGAGAACAGTTCCTGACACACAGAAATTGCTTGATACATATTAGTATATTCTTATCATTAACTGGGGAAAATCAGTATTGCAGGCAATGTGAAATGGTCCAGCAGGATGAAACTAGAAAAAAACAGAGAACTGTTGCAAAGAGACAGACAGAAGGATAGAGACCCCAGAGTTCCCATGTGATGTGGTGAAAAGAAGCATGTGTTTGCAGGCCAGCAAACTTGCAATCAAATGTTGGTTCCACCAAGTCCTAGCTGTGTTGCCTCAGTTAAATAAATCATTCTAGCCTCACTTTCCTGATCTGTCAAATGGGATAATAATGCTCTCTGATAGAGCTGCTGGAAACATTCTAAATATTTTAAAGAAATATTTAGATATATATATCTAGAGATAATTTAAGCAAAGCACCCAGAACATCATTTTGCAGATAGTGAACCCTCAAAGGTTACTGTCCCCTTTCCCATCTTCAAGTGAAAAATCTAAATAATTGATGCAAAGAGAGGGACTAAGCCCTTTTTTGACATCCTGCTGTTTTGAAGCATGTTTATGTCTTTCTTGATCAATACACTCCAGCTAGTAAATTACATCTACTTCTTAGCCTCAGAACCAGAAGACACAATCAAGAACTGGTCAGGTCCTTACTGGCTAGCTTACTTCTGAGCCTTTTTCCTCATGTAGTAAAAGGTGGATGACATTAATAACACCCAACCAACCCATCTCATGGCTTCCCTGCTGGCTCAGATGGTAAAGCGTCTGCCTCCCAACCCAGGGAGACCTGGGTTCTATCCCTGGGTCAGGAAGATCCCCTGGAGAAGGAAATGGCAACCCACTCCAGTACTCTTGCCTAGAAAATTCCATGGATGGAGGAGCCTGGTGGGCTACAGTCCATGGGGTCACAAAGAGTCAGACACAACTGAGTGACTTTACTTTCTCTTTCAACCCATCTCATAGGGTTATTGTAAGGATCTGATTAAGGATCTGAAAGCAATTAATTGAAGTGGGTAAGGATCTGAAAGGGCTCTGTAACCTTAACTTGGTTTATAATCAGAAGAATTTGTCACACAATAAGGGCTTCCCAGGTGGCTCAAGTGATAAAGAATCTGCCTGCCAAAGAGCCACAGGAGATACAGGTTTGATCCCTGGGTTAGGAAAATCCCCTAGAGAAGGTAATGGCAACCCACTCCAGTATTCTTGGCAGGATAATCCCATGGATAGCGGAGCCTGGAAGGCTACAGTCCATGGGTTCATTAAGAGTCCAACACAAGTGAAACAACGGAGCACACATGCACATCCTACAATGTCTCCTGTGTCTCAGTTCTTTTTCAAAGGGTACTTGCCTTCCTATCGCCTCTACACTCAATTTTATTCTACCTGATTTCCATGAGTTCCCTCTATGGATCAGTGTAACTATATGATGTGTTTCCATTCAACAATGCTTGATGCTCACCAAGAAGCAAGAGGACCCTGTTATTCTCACATTGATATCAGTTTAGTTCCTTCTCTGCCATGTAGACAACACACTACTTAAAAGGCTACATTCCTTCTGTTCAACTCCTGTAGTGGCTCTGTGACCTCCTGGTTCTACTTCAGCGGCTCAAGATTCAATGTCAGAAACCAGGTTTCAGGAACACTTGTCATCACTGTGATCGCCACATCCCCCTGAAGATAGGGGTCTTTGTCTTTAACTGAGGTTGAGTGTATTTGATTCTTTTTTTTCCCCTTACACGTTGCCTTCAGTATTTTGTTTTTTTTAAATATATTTTACTGAAGTATAGTTAGTTTACAATGTTCTGTTAGTTTCTTCTGTACAACAGTAACTCAGTTATACATATAGACATTCTTTTTCATATTCTTTTCCATTATGGTTTACCCCAGGAGATTGGATATAGTTCCCTGTGCCACACAGTAGGACCTTGCTGTTTATCCATTCTCTGTATAATAATTTGCATCTATTAATCCCAACTCCCGGTCCATCCCTCCCTCATCTCCCCTGCCCCTGGTAATCACAAGTCTGTTCTCTATGTCTGTGAGTCTGTTTCTGTTTCATAGATGAGTTCATTTGTTTCATACTTCATATTCCACATATAAGTGGTATTATATGGTATTTGTCTTTCTCCTTCTGACTTAAAGTGTATTTAATTCTTTAACGCTCACAATTAACCAGCAGTGATTCTTCCCACCTAGAAATTAGGTCCAACAACCTCAGAAGGCACTGAAATGTCACACAACAAAGCAACTGTCTTCTTACCTGTATCTGCAATATCCTACATCGACAGATCTCCAACTCAGAATTAGAGAAAAAACTCAGAAGTCATTTGGGACAATAACGAGAAAAACAGACGACTATAAGAACAACTGAAGAAAGAAAGAGGACAAAACCTTGGCTTTGCTCAACAATGTCAGAAAGTAAGAAGTAAGTGTTAAATCTGGTACCAAAACAAGTCACATGTATAAAGGAAGAAATGAGAGACTAGAAATACAGAAAAGGTAAAAAAAGAAAGGAAGAATGAATGAAAAATATAACTCTTCAAGGGACTAGTAAGGGAGTGGTCAGTGGGCAACTGTTCCTCGAAGACATCCTAGATTAGTATCAAAATCAATCTAAAGGGATAGTTTGGGAGCTTAGGATAGACATGTACATACTGCTATATTTAAAATGGATAACCAGCAAGGTCCTACTGTATAGCACAGAGGACTCTGTTCAATGTGAGGTGGCAGCATGGATGGGAGGGGAGTATGGGAGAGAATGGCTAAGTGCCATTGCTGTCCGCCTGAAACTATCACAACAACTTTGTTAATTGGCTATATTCCAAAAAATAAAATAAAATAAAAAGTTTTTTTTTAATGGATGTAAAAATATCCCAGTAAGCTTTATATTGATGAATGTTGACTAATACTATTTTGGATATACTGGGTTAAATAAAACATATTCATAAAATCAGTGTCACCAGTTTATTTGTTTATTTTTTTAACCTTTTTAAACATGGCTACATAATGTGGCCAATGATGTTCTTATTGAGAAGTGCCAGGTTAGAGTACAGGTCTCATTCAGGGTCTGTCTGAAGACCTTTAGTGACAGAAAACTTTCTCCTAAGCAGAACATTCTATTTGAGACAGCAAAACCTTTAGAAGATTGTCACTGGTCTTAGTTTTAACCTTTGGATCATGAAGAATATATTAATCCTCTTGCACAAGACAGTCTTTCAAGATGAAGACCAGAGTGATATGGAGCCTGCTATCCCATCACACTCCTCCTTACTCACTGAGAGATGTGCTTTGTAGCCAGGACACGGGTTAAATAAGAGCTTCCCTGGTGGCTCAGTGGTAAAGAACCCGCCTGCCAATGCAGGAGACTCGGGTTCTATCCCTGGGTCAGGAAGATCCCCTGGAGAAGGAAATGGCAACCCACTCTAGTATACTTGCCTGGAAAATTCCATGGACAGAGGAGCCTGGCAGGGGTCCATGGGGTCGCAAACATGACTTAGTGACTAAACAACAACAACAGGGAAAATATCTCCTCAGACTTCAGGACTCCTTCCTCTGTACTGTTTCTTGGAAAACCTTTCCTTTAAATGCTAATTATCCTGCTTGCGCTGAGCCATTGATTGCTACCATGGGGGAAAAAAAAGTCACGGTTATGAATAGCTAACATTTAGGAACTATTACGAGTCATACTATGTTCTAAATATTTTACATAGTTTAACTCATTGAATCATTGCAACAACTGATGGGACAAGTAATATGATGCTCCTTAGTTTATATACTAAGAAAGTTTATAATTAAGGCACAAAGAAATTAAGTAGCAGGGGCCAGGTACAAACTATACTGCCTTTGCTTATGTTTTTATCATCTCTGCTATTTCATGGTCATGCCAATTTGTTTTCTGTGATCAAACACTCTCTCTGGAAAGTTTCCTGGTGGTCAGGAGTTTCTGTCTCATCCATGATCCCCTCTCCCCAGCACCTGCCTCCAACATGCCAGCAGGGTATGGAGCACCCTTAGCACAGGCTGGGCAAGATGGTATTTGCTGATTGGGGAAAATCAAGGGGGATCAGAAATCCAAAATTTCAAAGCTGAAATCCCATCTATTTCATCTCAAAAGAGACCTGGGAATAAACATTCCTCCAGACACTCTCAGCTCTCATTCCAAGGGTAAAGCAAGATGTGTTTAAAGAAAGAGAGACTTCATACTGTCTTCAGGCTTCCGGAAGGCTCTGAGTCTGGTCCTCATGAGTTATCATCCATTTCCAAGAAAAAAAAAAAAGGAAGGGATGGAGGAATAAGAATGAATCAGTTTGAACAACTTAGAACTGAGAGAAGGATCGATGTAGAACACCGTTAAGGATGAACTGTCTAGTAATAAAAACTAGGACTGATAAAAATGGTTCATTCACTGCTGAGTGAAGTAAGCCAGAGAAAGACAAATATCATACGATATCGCTTACATGTGGAATCTAAAATAGGGATAGGAATGAACTTATCTACAAAACAGAAATAGAGTCACTGATACAGAAAATAAAAATTACGGTTACCAGGGGGTAAGGGAGGGGGTGGAGTAGGGATACATTGGGAGATTGGGATTGATGTATACACAGTACTATGTATAAAACAGATAACTAGGAAGGTGCTGTGTAGTACAGGGAACTTTACTCAATACTCTGTAATGACCTATATGGGAAAAGACTGTAAAAAAAAGAGGGATGTATGTATATGTATAACTGATCCCAATTACTGTACACAATTACTGTACAACACTATAAATCAACTCCAATTAAAAAAAATTTTTTTTAACGTGCATTTACAGAAAAAAGATGCGTTGTAAAACTCTCATGAGATCTTTGGCGGGGACTATCTGAGACCCATCCTTAGACCTACGATGAAGAGAGACACCAGCGCTGCCCTCATTTTGGTCAAAAACGCTCACAAGAGATTGGTTGAGGGTTAGACAGAAATTGAAAACAAGAATTCGCCAACTGGAGCGGAAATCACTCTAACAATATATAGCAGCAAACGGGCAGTGGGAGACGAGTGAAGAGATAAGAGGAAGGCAGGGTTCTGAGGGCTTAGATCAGGCAGCCCCCCTGACCCGAGGAGTCGCTGCCTCCTCCCGGTCCCCAGCTTCCAGGCCTGGGGACCCGGAGGAGTTTCCTGCAGAGCTGGTGGTGCTGTAGCCCGGCTTCCTCCTCCACGCAGGTGAGGAAGGAATCCCTTAACACTTTCCCCCAAAAGAGGGGTATCATAGACCCCAGACCCTAAGTCAGGAAGCTCCCACCTCATTAGCCGACTTACCCAGGAGCTGCACGGCTACCGGAAGCAGAGAGAGGAGAGGCAGGAGTGGGGACGGCCTCATGGTCCAGAGCTTATCCTTTTCTTCCACGGATGGAGAGAAGAGAGCGGGGAGGACCAGGCCAGAGAGCCCCCAGCTGTCCCTGCCCGCTCCACCCTTCTCAGAACTGCCCAGCTGAAAAGGAGCGTGGAGGAAGAGCCCACTTTTAAAGGGCTTCTGAAATTAGGGAAAACCTCCAATAAGGAGATATCCTGTCACATGAGGGTGGTTGGAAAAACAGGAATTCAAAGTTACAACTTTGCTTTGTAAGCTAACTTCTGAGAAGAGCAGACACAGAGGAAGGGGAGAGAGGGACACGTGTGGGAGAGAGATGAGGAAGAGGGTGGAGGCGACTGGGCGCCTGTGAGAACCTAGGAGCCAGGGCCGGCCTGCTGGGAAAGGGGGGAAGTGAAACAGCGCTGGACCTCCCGGCTCTGCTTGGATGCGGGGGAGGGCAAGTTGGAGGCCACTACCTGGGCTGGAAAAGTGAGATTCTCTCTGGGGAGCGGCTGAATCCGGGGACCTTCAGCAGACAAGCCCTGGAACGTAGTGGAGATGGCAGGCAATAAAGAGGACAGTTTTCTGGACTTTCTTAGCACTCCAGTGGTTAAGACTCTGGCCCCCTCAACACAGAGGGGGCACAGGTTCAATCCTTTGTCAGGAAATTAAGATTCCCACATGCCACATGGTTCCCCCCTCCAAAAATGATAATTTTAAAAATCCTGAATTATACCAATATGGCATTACATCTAAAATAATAAACTATTTTTTAAAGGATAGTTTTCTGGTGGAAATGTCTTCTTAAGGGCTGAAATGGATCCCCTCCCACTCTCCATATTCAACGTTTAGAGTTTCCTTTTTTTCTTTGAAAGCTCTGAAAGTGGCTTCATATGGAGCTTTGTTCCTTTCAGCTAGAAGAAAAGTAAAATTGAGACTAAGCTTAAGAAAGACGCTCAGTTGTAACAGGAAGGAGAAAGTTCTAGAAGTCTTTTTCTAGAAAGCTCTCAAGTGATCCAGAGAAAACAGTGACAAGACTTGCAGTAAAGCCCCGCTGCCCATCCTTAACAATAGTGACCCCCTTCAAGTTTACAAGGGTCCTCTTGCCAGGAGGAAGTCTGATTATTTGGTCATTTCATGATAGGTGGGATACTTTCTTTTTAAAGAAATGAAAGCACCTTTCATGAAGCATCATGTTAACCCTACAGATCTATTGTGTTATTTTTCAGAAGTAAAGAATGAATTAAGAACATTTTGAAGCAGATACAGTAATTAGATAGCCAGCTCACAACTGGAGTGTGGGAAATGTTAGCCAAACAAAAGGAAGCTGCTGGAATATTTCTTGAAATTTTATTTTAGTTTTTTAATTTAAATTTACTTATTTTAATTGGAGGATGATAGCTTTACATTATTCTGTTGGTTTCTGCCATACATCAACATAAATCAACCATAGTCAACATATGTCCCCACCATCTTGAACCTCCCTTACACCTGCCACCCCATCCCACCCCTCTCTGTTGTCACAGAGCACTGGATTTGAGCTCCCTGCATCATACAGTAAATTTCCACTGACTGTCTAATTTTACATATGGTAATATATATGTTTTAATGATTAGTTCATCTTCAAGTGAAAAGCTCAAAGATTTACCATCTTTGTGATATTATAAACTTTGCTTCCTAGTAAGAAATGTGATATACTTCTCTTACTGATTTTTTTAACATTCTAAATTTCAGATTACTCTGACAGGATGAAAAATACGATGAAAATGTAGGGCACAAAGAAAAATGTTTCTTTTTCATTAAGCCAGTGTTTCACTGCCATAAAAGATTGGTTACAAAACACAGCAAGTGAAACAAAATATTTCTTTCTAAAGCACTGCTTCACTGATTTATCATGAGAAAAAAAAATATTTTAAATGAGACATTCATGGTTTTTAAATGTAAATCAATTATATAAATTCAGAAAGTTTGGCCTAATTTGGATTTACATTAATTTCAGAAGAAGATAAAACTTAACTGAATTCTCTCTACACTCACATTCAGGTTTTTTTAAATCACATAAAATGTGTCATATGGCCAACCAGGATCAGTGGTAGAATCTGTGACTTTGAAACAATAGGAAGCCTATCATCCCACAAAGAATTTACCCCATGACCTTGACCTTACTAAAACAAAGATTTAACAGGTTAAATGAGGTGACCAAGCAAAAAAAGGAAAGCCAGTTCTTATGGGAGTGATAGTGGGATAAGAAGCTTTAGAAATCCATCATTCCACTTCAACACCTACTAAACTGGGCAGAAACTGTCTGGAGTAACTATTTTAGTATCCCAAGTAACTAGTAGAAACTTAGGAGCATTCAGTGGAGAGCTTGATGGAAATGCTGGTATATTTCAGTTAATTTCAAGCTCTTCCTTGGGTAGTGGCTATCATCTTCCACTCCCCCATCTTTGTGGCAAGTGACAGCCTTTTTTGCACCCTGATGGATCCAGGAGAGCCCATCAGGGACTCATCTTCCAAATATCAGACTTGTGTATTCTGAAGGGTAATTATTGCTTTTAATTGCTTTCACCACTTCTATTCAACATGGCAAGAAAAGTTCCAGCCAGAGCAATTAGTCAAAAAAATAAATAAAAGCATCCAAGTTGGAGAAAAAGGAGTAAAAGTATCTTTCTTCCAGAGATGACATTATTTTATATGTGAAAAACCCTAAAATGTCTACCAAAAAAAAAAAAAGCCACCTGCTAGAGCTAATAATCAAATACAACAAAATAGAAGAACACAAAATCAAAACACAAAATTTGGTTGTGTTTCTACACACTATTAATTAAAAATCTGAAAAGGAAATTAAGAAAGCAATTCTAGTCACAATAACATCAAAAAAGAATAAAATATTTAGGAATAAATTTCACCAAGGAGGCAAAAAAACTACAAAAAAACTACAAAACATTGCTGAAAGAAAGAAGACCTAAATAAATGGAAAGCTATCCCATGTTCATAGAATTGAAAACACAATATTGTTAAGATGACAATACTGCCCTAAGAGATTTACAGATTCCATGCAACCTCTATCAAAATCCCAATGATGTTTTTTGCAAAACAGGAAACCCCATCTTAAAATTCATATGAAATTCCAAGAAATCCCATATAGCCAAAATAATCTTGAAAAAGAACAACGTTGGAGGTCTCACACTTCCTGATGTCAAAACTTATTATAAAGCTACAGTAATCAAAATCGTGTGTGGTTCTGGTGTAAGAGAGAACATAAAGACCAATAGAATAGAACAGAGAGCTCAGAAATAAGCACTCAAATATGAGGTTCGTTGGTTTTTTTTTACAAAGGTACCAAGACCATTCAATGCAGAAAGTATTCAAAATGGGTCAAAACCTAAAGTTAAGGGCTAAAACTATAAAAATTTATGTAAGAAAACATCAGGAAAAATCCTCATGACATTCGATTTGGCAGTATTTTTCTTTTTGGACATGACACCAAAAGCAGAGCTACAAAAGGAAAAAGTCGATTAAATTGGGGTTCATCAAAATTAAAAAGGACACTATCAAAAGAGTGAAAAGAATGAGAGAAATGAGAGAAAAGATTTACAAATCATATATCTGATAAAGAATTAATATCCATAATGTGTAAAGAAATACAACAACAGCAACAACAAAGCAACCAATTTTTTAAATGAGCAATGTATTTGAATAGCCATTTCTCTGGAGAAAATATGCAAATAGCTAATAAGCGTGTGAAAAGATGCTCAACATTGTTGTTGTTATTTAGTTGCTCAGTTATGCCCAACTCCTTTGCAACCCCATGGACTGTAGCCTGCCAGGCCCTTCTGTCCGTGAGATTTCCCAGGCAAGAATATTGGAGTGGGTTGCCATTTCTTTCTCCAAGGGATCTTCCCAACCCAGGGATCGAACCCACATCTCCTGCAATGCAGGCGATTCTTTACCACTGAGCCAAAGCGGGGGAGACCATTCAATATTGTTAGTCATTAGAAAATTGCAAACAAAACCACAATCATATATCACTTCATGCCCATTAGGATAGCTGTTATCAAAGAAAAAAAACAAGATAATAAGCATTGATGACGGTGTGGAGAAATTGGAACTCTTGGGCATTACTGGTGTAAATGTAAACTGGTGTAGCCACTATGGGAAAAGGTTGCTCCTATCCCTAAAACCGGAGAAGGCAATGGCGACCCACTCCGGTACTCTTGTCTGGAAAACCCCATGGAGGGAGGAGCCTGGTGGGCTGCAGTCCATGGGGTCGCAAAGAGTCGGACACGACTGAGCGACTTCACTTTCACTTTTCACTTTCATGCATTGGAGAAGGAACTGGCAGCCCACCCCAGTGTTCTTGCCTTGGGAATCCCAGGGACGGGGGAGCCTGGTGGGCTGCCGTCTATGGGGTCACACAGAGTCGGACTCGACTGAAGCGACTGAGTAGTAGTAGTATCCGTAAAACATTAAACGTGGAATTGCCATATAATCCATCAAGTTCACTTTTAGATGTATACCCAAAAAATCGAAAGCAGAGATGCAAATAAGTATTTGTACTCCAATGTTTACTGCACGTTATTCATAGTAGCCAAAAGGTAAAAAGCAATACAAGTGTCTGTCAATAGATGAATGGATAAACAATATATATATAATGGAATATTATATATATTAATATTATTATATTCCATTTTATATATAAAATAATATATTTTATATATTATATATTTTTATATATTTTGTATAATAAAATAATATATCTAATGGAATATTATTAAGCCGTAAAAATGAAATTCTGATACCTGCTACAACACGTACAATCTTGAAATAACACAGACACAATACAGACACAAAAGGACAAATGCCACATGATTCCACTTACATGAAAGTAGAATAGACAAATTCATAAAGACAGGAAAAATACCTCTATTTTTACCAAGGGTGGGGGAGGGGAAATGAGTGTTACTATTTAATGGGTTCAGAGTTTCCATTGGGGATGATGAAGAGTTTTAAAAATAGCAATGAGAGCTGTACAGCATTGCAAATACACTCAAACCACTGAATTGTACATGAAAATGATAAATTTTATGCTATGTATATCCTGTCACATTAAAATAAAACCCAACTCTTATCATCCTCTTTATACCCTTCTACTAAGTTTTGGTTCTGGTTTTTGCTTAGCTTTCTGATGGTTGTTTTCAACTAGTGTTTCCTTCAGGCTAAAGGAGGATTTCTATAAAATAAAGGAAATCCTCTTTTTTTTCTAATTGGTGAAACAATTGCTGAACTATTTCATTTCCCCTTAGATGCTCTCAAACATTACATACCTCACACCCACTCAGTTCCATGTAAGATGAACTTAGTGATTCCTTTGTTCTGAAACAGTTCCAAGAAAATCAGCTCAACAAATTATTTGGTAGCCTATTCCATCATTTCTGCTAGTTTAAACTGGTGACTTATACAGAAGTTTATTTGGTTTAACCATCCCTATCTTTAAATAGGCAAATTTGCTCAAATGATACCAAGATAATTTTGACTCAGAAGAGAAAAAAGGTATAATGATGCAGTTAAGTAAAAAATTAAAAATTTTAAAGACAGAAAACTGGGTTTTTAAATGTTCTTATTCTTCAATTTTCCAATCCTTATCAAAATACATCAAAACACCAATGATGCTTTTGCAATTTAATAGAAAGTAATTGACCTTATAGCAATGAAAAATCTTTGTATTGGATTATTTATCTAAAATTTGACTTTAGCTTATAATACTCTTCAGATAGTATATTTAGATTTACTGTAATGTACAGACTATTTGAAGAGCCAGTGTTTTGTTTTGTTTGGCATGGCACATGTCTTTCAAAATAATTTAATTATAAGATTATTTGACATATTAAAAAGATCATACATCATGACCAAATGGGCTTTCTCCCAGGGATGCAAGGATTCTTCAATATCTGCAAACCAATCAATGTGATACACCACATTAACAAATTGAAAGATAAAAACCATATGATTATCTCAGTAGATGCAGAGAGAGCCTTTGACAAAATTCAAAACCCATTTATGATAAAAAAAAAAAAACTCTCCAGAAAGCAGGCATTGAAGGAACATACCTCAACATAAAAGCCATATATGATAAACCCACAGCAAACATTATCTTCAATGGTGAAAAATTAAAAGTATCTCCCCTAAAGTCAGGAACAAGTCAGGGGTGCCCAATCTCATCACTACTTTCAACGTAGTTTTGGAAGTTTACCCATAGCAATCAGAGAAGAAAAAGAAAGAAAAAGAATCCAGATTGGAGAAGAAGAAGTAAAACTCTCACTGTTTGCAGATGACAGGATCCTCTACATAGAAAATCCTAAAGACACACCAGAAAATTATTAGAGCTAATCAGTGAATATAGTAAAGTTGCAGGATATAAAATTAATACACAGAAATCCCTTGCATTCCTACACACTAACAATGAGAAAACAGAAAGAGAAATTAAGGAAACAATCCCATTCACCATTGCGATGAAAAGAATAAAATACTTAGGAATAATTTGCCTAAAGAAACAAAAGACCTATACATAGAACTATAAAACACTGGTGAAAGAAATCAAAGATGACACAAATAGAGAAATATACCATGGATTGGAAGAATATATATAGTGAAAATGAGTGTACTATTCAAAACAATCTGTAGATTAAATGTAATCCCTATCAAGCTACCAATGGTATTATTCACATTATTATTCACTTATATCACAATAATATTCACTTATTATTATTAGAACAAATAATTTCACAATTTGTATGGAAATACAAAAAACCTCGAATAGCCAAGGCAATCTTGAGAAAGAAGAATGAAACTGGAGGAGTCAGCGTGCCTGACTTCTGACTATTCTACAAAGCTACAGTCATCAAGACAGTATGGCACTGGCACAAAGACAGAAATATAGATCAATGGAACAAAATGGAAAGCCCAGAGGTAAATCCATGTACCTAAGGACACCTCATCTTTGACAAAGGAAGCAAAAATATACAATGGAGAAAAGGCAATCTCTTTAACAAGTGGTGCTGGGAAAACTGGTCAACCACCTGTAAAAGAATGAAACTAGAACACTTTCTAACACTATACACAAAAATAAACTCAAAATGGATTAAAGATCCAAATGTAAGAGCAGAAACCATAAAACTCCTAGAGGAAAACACAGGCAGAACACTCACTGACATAAATCACAACAAGATCCTCTATAACCAACCCTCCAGAGTAATGGAAATAAAAGCAAAACTAAACAAATGGGACCTAATGAAACTTAAAAGCTTTCGCACAACAAAGGAAACTACAAGTTAGGTGAAAAGACAGCCTTCAGAATGGGAGAAAATAATAGCCAGTAAAGCAACTGACAAAGAATTAATCTCAAAAATATACAAGCAGCTCATGCAGCTCAATATCAGAATAATAAACGACCCAATCAAAAAACAGGCAAAAGAACTAAACAGACATTTCTCCTAAGAAGAAATACAGATGGCAGACAAACACATGAAAAGATGCTCAACATCACCCATTATCAGAGAAATGCAAATCAAAAACACAATGAGATATCATCTCACGCCAGTCAAAATGGCTCCCATCAAAAAGTCTATGAACAATAAATGCTGGAAAGGTTGTGGAGGAAAGCGAACCCTCTTAAACTGTAGGTGCGAATGCAAACTTGTACAGTCACTATAGAGAACAGTACAGAGATTCCTTAAAAAACTGGAAATAGAGCTGCTATATGACCCAGCAATCCCACTGCTGGTCATACATACTGAGGAAACCAGAATTGAAAGAGACACCTATACCCCAATGTTCATTGCAGCACTGTTTACAATAGCTAGGACATGGAAGCAACCTAGATGCCCATTGGCAGATGAATGGATAAGAAAACTGGGGTACATATACACAACAGAATATTACTCAGCTATTAAAAAGAACGCATTTGAGTCAGTTCTAAGGAGGTGGATGGAACTAGAGCCTATTATACAAAGTGAAGTAAGTAAGAAAGAAAAACACCAATACAGTATGTTAACACATATACATGGAATTTAGAAAGATAGTAATGACAACCCTATATGCAATAGACTTTTGGACCCTGTGAGAGAAGGTGAGGGTGGGATGATTTGAGAGAATAGCATTGAAACATGTATATTACCATTTGTGAAATATATGACCAGTCTAAGTTTGATGCATGAACCAGGGCACTCAAAGACGGTGCACTGAGACAACCCAGAGGGATGGAATGGGAGGGAGATGGGAGGGGGGTTTGGAATGGGGGACACATGTACACCCATGGCTGATTCATGTCAATGTATGGCAAAAACCACCACAATATTGTAATTTGCAAATCCAATTACAATAAATTATTAATAAATAGTATTTCTATTAATAATATTATTATATAAATAATATTATAATATTTATAATAAATTAATTTTAAAATATTATATGACCTATTTAATATTTGAAAAAAACAAGAATAAGGCAAAAAGTGTATTTTTATGATCTGTAAATGACCCAGATTTTACAGATGGAAGTCAAGACACAAAAACAGTGGGTATCTTCTTCAAATTACACCAAATATGTAACATTACCTATAATTGTTAGCAATTTAAAAGGTAATTTTTAAATTTATGTACTAAAATATTCTGGAAAACCTATTTTCTAAGGAACCTACATCTTTAAGAAGAAAAATAAATACATTGTAGAGAAAGAAGGCTTTTCTAAAAAAAAAATCCATTAATATTCCAATTTCAAAGCAAGAGAAATTATGAGATTTTTATTAATAATAGGCACATCCTAAAAATTAAGAATTGTGTATGTATAAATGCCAATTCACAAGCAAATATTACTTTGGAAAATATTACCCCCAGAACATATTTTAAAAGTTTGATATATTTAAGACTACACTACTTATTTTGCTTTCGAATTATTATGCTGGAGAAGACTCTTGAGATGCCCTTGGACAGCAAGGAGATCAAACCAGTCAATCCTAAAGGAAATCAACCTTGAATATTCGTTGAAGGACTGATGCTGAAGCTCCAATACTTTGACCACCTGATGTAAAGAGACAACTCACTGGAAAAGACACTGATGATGTGAAAGACTGAAGACAAAAGGAGAAAGGGGCTGCAGAGGATGAGATGGTTAGATAGTATCACCAACTCAACGGACATGCATTTGAGCAAATTCCAGGACATACTGGAGCACAGAGCAGTCTGGCATTTTGCAGTCCATGGGGTTGCAAAGAGTTGAACACGACTTAGCAACTGAACAACACCACTACTACTTTCTTAGGAAGACATTTTTTTGTTTGAGCAATTTCAGGTTTATAATAAAATTGAGAGGAAATTACAGACTTCCCATCTCCTCCCCTGTTCCCACACATGCATAGGTTTTGGTTTTACTGGTTTTTCTCTATTGATTTTGTTTCAACTTCATTGATTTCTGCTGTAATTCTTGTTATTTCTTTTCTTACCCTTGCTGGCATTTGATTGCTCTTCTTTTTCTAGCTTCCCAAGGTGGAAACTTATTTTACTATAAATTTCCCTCTAAATACCACTTATGCTTGTACATTTGTACAAACCCATACATTTGGATAAGGTTTTTTTTTTTTTCATTTTTATTTACTCCAAAATATAGTTTAATTTCTGTTGAGATTTCTTCTTTGACCCATGTGTTATTTAGAAATGTGCTGCATAATCTCCATGCAATTGGGAATTTTTCTATTACCTGTCTGTTATTGATTTCTAATTTAACTCCTTTATGAGAAAAGACATTATATTGTTTCTATTCTTTTAAATTTGCTAAAATGTGTGTTATGCCTCAGAATGTGGTTTATCTTGGTAAATGTTTCTTGTGAGCTTAAGAAGAATGTGTATTCTGTTGTTGTCAGATAAAGTAGACCATAGAAGTCAATTATATCCAATTAATTGATTAGTATCATTGAATTCAACTCTGTCTTTACTGATTTTCTATCTGTTGGAACTGCCCATTTCTGAGAGATGGATGTTGAAGTTTCCAACTATGATAGTAGCTTCATCTATTTCTTTCGGCAGTTCTAACAGTTTTTGCCTTATGTGGTTCTGTCATTAGGTACAAACACGTTAAGGATGATGTCTCCTGAGAGAATTGACTCCTTTATATGTAATAATCCCTTTCTTAATCCTTGAAAAATTTTCCTTACTTTGAAGTCTGGTCTATCTGAAGTTAATGTAAGTGCTGCCTTCTTTTGATAAGTGTTAGCATGGTATATTTTTCTCCATCCATTTTTTTTTAATCTATATGTAACATTCATAACTTTTTATAAGGACACAAAAGCTACATGGGTCTTAATAACAAAAACCATTAGAAACAATGAGAATTGCAATGTAATTTTAATAGCATAACTTTTAATCACAGAGTGTATAACAACCAATGTTTTATTAGCATAATTTGCTGCAATGCCTGTTAAATACCATAGACAAACTTTATAAACATGCACACATCCTTAAAATAAACTATTAAATTAAATTAGGTACTCTGTAATTTTCCTCCTACATGGAGTCTTTTGTACATGCCTTCATTATTTATATAGTGTTGTGACTCTCCAAAATATCAGGCACATTCTTGTTCAAATATTAGGTGCAAAACTATTCTAAACTCCAATAAGTAATACTTCCCAAATTATCTGAGCATTGTTCACTCTATAAATTCCAATACAAAGATAAATATAAATGTACATAAAGTATTTTCATATTTAGGAATACTACAATCAACTACATGGTTATATATTCTTCCTAATAAAAAATTATCAGGTATAAACTGAAAGAATTTTTTTGTATGATAATCTTCTTCTAGAGTTACAAGCATTGTAAGTTTCTGTGGGATTGACAGAGGAAGATAAAAATGCATTGTTAAACAAGATATTCTCAGGCCTTTCTTTAAGGAATTTAAAGATTAATGAGGAACTCAGAAAAGCAAACACACAACAAAAGTCTTAAAAAAGTGCTATAGTTAGGGTTCTATAAGAACTCATAGGAGGGACACTTTGATGCCTGATGAATGAATACCTACATCAGGTTTATGTCTTTTAAAATTTTAACCTTTTTTAAAAAACATTTATTTATTGGGCTCTGCCAGGTCTTTAGTTGCACCATGCAGGATCTAGCTCCCTGACTGGGGACAAACCTAGCAGCCTGCACTTGGGAGCATGGAGTCTTGGCCACAGGACCAACAGGGAAGTCCGCTTATCAACTTTAATCTCTATATTCAGTAGATTACTCACTTCTACACATAATACTATTTGATGGAAAATTATAGTCTGAGGTAACCTGAAGATTTCATATTTATTTTTCACAAGTGTATGGTTTAAATTATTATTCCCAGATGGTAAGCAAAGACACAGAAAAGAAAAAATAGGAAAATTAAAACAATGCATTAAGATACCTGTTTCTCTGTAGGGATTTGATCCAATTAAAAGTCTTGGCATTTATCAGTTATTATAGTTAGCCAGACAATACAATGAGAACATTCCCTATCTAGTTAATCCTCTTAGACCTATAAAGTACTATTTAACCTTATTTGTAGGTCAAACAGTAAAGAATCTGCCTGCAATATAGGAGACCCGGGTTCATACCCTGTGTTGGGAAGATCCCCTGGAGAAGGGAATGGCAATTCACTCCAGTATTCTTGCCTGGAGAATCCCATGGACAGAGGAGCCTGGCAGACTACAGTCCATGGGGTCACAAAGAGTCACACACGACTGAGCAACTAACACTACTAACCTTATTAAAGTACTAGTGATATACTCACTTTTGGATGTTTGCCCCAAGTCATAAAACCAGAAGTTAAGCTTTTAGTAACTATGAATAGACCTTATCTTACGTTATAAGGAAAAACCATAAAGCCCAGGGAGAGAGTGAGACTGGAGGATTTGGTGGAGAGTTGGAGCGGCAGGTAAATTCAGTTATTCATTCTTTAAGCTATTTGTTAACACAGATCACTGAAGAGACTGCCTGCATAAAACATTACTCTGCACATGTAAGACTCTCAGAAATCTCTGTAGCATCGGAAAATTTATATAGAGTGGAGAGCCCCTGCTATGCATATCTGAGGGTATCCCATCATATGAAATCAAATCACATAATTCCATATCTAATTATTTAATGTCAAGATAACTATTCTATATTATCACATAAGACACTAATGCACTTGCTGTTACATTTGTAAGTTGAACTTCTAACTTTAAACAGGACTTGCATCTTGCTTTCATGATGGTATCAAATTCCACAAATAAATATTCTTTTACTTTGAAATTTCCCTCTTCAATTAATGGCTTCCTATTATAAAAGTTTATCTAGATCTTACCTTAACTTCATTACATTAAATTGAATCAAATGTCTGTAAAGTTAAATTGCTTTCTCTGCTGAAATCAACTAATTACATAAAAATCTCTTGCCACAGAGGAATGAAGAACAATTACATGTCTGAAGGAGACTCTAAAACAATTCAATTTGTTTTTTTAAATACATGAATCAGCCATGGGTGTGCATGTGTCCCCCATCCTGAACCCCCCTTCCACCTCCCTTCCCATTCCATCCCTCAGGGTCAATTTGTTAAAAGTACTGATAGAATCTAAACTTATTTAATAATAATAGGCTTATTTCCTAAAATTAATTGTAACTAATTCTTGTAATGCCCTCTCTGTCAACAATAAAAAAATATCATTCTTGGACTAACTTAGTAGGAAGACATGTTCTCATTTTTTAAGATGCTTTACTGAAGTGTACTTTTAGAAAAAGTGCAGAATACATAACAAAATTAACTACTGACATTTTCTACAAATCTAGGGGAACCAACTTAAAAGACAACAACTTTGCTTACATTTAGCACCATTTGCATACATTTTAAAAATTGACATGTTATAGTTTTTAAAAATAGTTTTTTCTCTAGCATCTATTTCTTCATTTCTTCTTAGAGTGCAAAATAACATATGCCTGCCCCGCAAAAAGATCACAAATGTATGCATGTGCATAAAAAAGAGGTTTGACTATAGGACATTTTCTCTTTAAAAAGACCTCTCAAAGGTAGAGAACATCCTGAATCTGGTTAAGTAATTGAAGTAAACATAAGACAGAGTCACCAGGACATTTTTACACAGACCCAATACGGGTGTGATTGTTCCCAGGACAATGATTAAACTCAGTCTAACAAAGATAAAAGGTAGATCCTGGAGAAGGATGCCAAGGGAATTCAGAAGCGGGTTCTGGGGAGTGAGTATCATTCGAAGAAGAGAAATGTAACTGAAGATGTAGACTGCGTACACCCAGCCTGACTTGTACACCCTGGGGTGCCCGGCCACCCGTACCATTTCTATGGTGTCAGCCCACAGCAGAAAGCTCCTGAGGAAGATCTCTGCACGCACGTCCTGTTGGGACAGCGTTCTCAGGATTCCCCACTCAAAGGTGGGCTCCTGGGGTCCCTCTAGTTCAGGAGAGGAGCTCCCTGTGGCACCTCCTAGTGGCCGCGACAAGTGGATCCTGTTGGCTGGCTGTGGGCGAGTTGGGTTTTCTTCATTTTGCTTCCCTTCACATGTCACAGTTCTTATTTGTTGCAAATTGGTCGTATGGATGTGCCTGTCTTCGTTACCTGCAACAAATTGATTTATTTAAATTTTAAAATTTCATTAAAACGTAACTTTTCATTCAATTTAATTTAAACTTACAGGGATTTCCCTGGTGATCCAGTGGCTAAGATTCCATGCTCTGAATGCAGGGGGCTTGGGTTTGATCCCTGGTCAGGGAACTAGATCCACAGGCTGCAACTAAAAGGTCAGGCACAGCTGCATGGAAGATGGAAGGGCCCACATGCTGCAACCCAATAAATAAGTGGCTGTGTGTGCTAGTGGCTCAGTTGTGTCTGACTCTTTGTGACCCCATGGGGTGTGGCCCAACAGGCTCCTCCATCCATGGGATTTTTCATGCATGAATACTGGAGTGGGTTGCCATTTCCTTCTCCAATAAACAAATAAAAAATAAATATTATAAAATAAATAAATGAATAGTACTTTATTTATATTTGGTGTAGTCAAATAAATAAATATTTTTAAAAATAAATTTTAATTTTAAATGCTTTATTTAAATTTTAAAATTTTATTTAAAATTTAACTTTTCCTTCAATTTGTTTAAAATTTAAATATAAACATTTTATTTAAATTTCAAAATTTATTTAAACATAAAAATTCTTAAATTTTTACTTAAAGTGAAATATTTAAATTTTTATTAAAATTTAAAATTTTATTTAAACTTGAAAATGAAATACAAGTGATCTCTTATTTGAGGTCTGTGTCACACATGGAACTTGAAGATAGCAATTGATAGCACAATGCCAAATAATGTAGAGGCAGAGAATGCTCTTTGGGTCTTTGTATTTCCCGAGGTATGGATCCTAAGTCATTCTTACCATTTCAAAATAATACCCATTACTGATTACTGAGCTAAGTAAGCACTTTCACACATTGACTCATTTAATCCTCGGAAAAAAGTTGAGAAATAGGGATTACTATCCCAGTTGATAAAATACGGAAACTAGAGTCTAAGAGATAAAATGACACCTGAATTCAAATACACAGTTAGGAATGAGCAGAGCTGGAATTCACACCCAGACTTGTTTGACCCCAATTGACAATCTCTTAACTTTATCACTTTCTAGAGGCAATACCTCAAGTGCTAATTATAAACCATACACATATCATAAAATCAAATGAATCAAAAGTTCAATGGTTCAATCTTGTCACTTTATTAGAAGCCTACAGGAATGACTACAACACAAATCTCCAGGTTTAGAGTTTGGTGCTAAGAGGGTCTTATTTGAGCATGAGAGAGTCTTAGTGAAGGGTAACATTCTGAATCCAAGATTTTTAAGCTGTCCTTTCCCCCGACATTTTTGAACTAGTCAGTGTGATTGTTTAGACAAGCATCTCATTTGTGACCATGAAGCTGTGGCTGATCAACAAGTCAATCATCTTAATGAGTAGGGTGTTCCTCATCAGCATCACAAGAGTGTGTGTGTGTGTGTGCATGTGTGTGTGTGTGAGAAAGAAAGTGAATGTATGTGTCTCTCCATATACACATGGGTATTAAGGTTGTGATTATGAAGGAATCTCAGATCTCAGAACTTACTGCTGATGATAGGATTTTTCTGTGAAAGGAACAGAACATTATTTTCCAAACATTTTAACCATTTAGGCACCATTTTCACTGCTAAGAATTTCTCAGCTCTTGACACAGTTTACTCAGCCAACAACATGCCGAGCTATCACATTCCTTGATAAGATAAAATGTAAAGGGAGTCATTAGACGGAAGTCTAAAGGTTAAAGACACAAAGGCAATAAAATTTGTTGAAATGTACTGAGCAGAAGTGAAAACATTTTAAAACAAATAAGTTATTATGATGAATGACTAACAAAGGGCTTGATGACTATAAGCAGGAGTTATTTAAAGAACAAACTTCAGTTTTCTGTCTATACAATTAATTATTTTAATATTGTAAGTATGAATTGAGTAGATTTATTAATTAAATAAATTCTTGATGAGATATTATTTCCTTCTGGTATGAATTAGTCATAAGTGTTAGGACTCATGATCCTTAGAAACTTTCTTATCAAACTTAAGATGTCACAGTAGCATCAGTAAGAATCATTTTTTTATTAGAATATAGTTGGCTTACAATGTTATGTTAGTTTCAGGTGCACAGCAAAGTGATTCAGATATATATACATATATGGTGATTGAGCTACCCTGCATCCAAGGTCAGGGGCGGCAGCCGAGAGGAGCTACCCGCAGTCCAAGGTAAGGAGCAGCGGCTGCGCTTTGCTGCAGCAGCTGTGAAGAGATACCCCATGTCCAAGGTAAGAGAAAACCAAGTAAGCTGGTAGGCACTGAGAGAGGGCATCAGAGGGCAGACAGACTGAAACCACAATCACAGACAACTAGCCAATCTGATCACAAGGACCACAGCTTGTCTAACTCAATGAAACTAAGCCAAGTCATGTGGGGCCACCGAAGATGGGCGGGTCATGGTGGAGAGGTCTGACAGAATGTGGTCCACTGGAGAAGGGAATGGCAAACCACTTCAGTATTCTTGCCTTTAGAACCCCATGAACAGTATGAAAAGGCAAAAAGATATGACACTGAAAGATGAACTCCCCAGGTCGGTAGGTGCCCAGTATGCTACTGGAGATCAGTGGAGAAATAACTTCAGAAGGAATGAAGGGATGGAGCCAAAGCAAAAACAACATCCAGTTGTGGATGTGACTGGTGATAGAAGCAAGGTCCGATGCTGTAAAGAGCAATGTTGCATAGGAACCTGGAATGTTAGGTTCATGAATCAAGGCAAACTGGAAGTGGTCAAACAGGAGATGGCAAGAGTGAACGTCGACATTCTAGGAATCAGCTAACTAAGATGGACTGGAATGGGTGAATTTAACTCAGATGACCATTATATCTACTACTGTAGGCAGGAATCCCATAGAAGAAATGGAGTAGCCATCATAGTCAAAAGAGTCCAAAATGCAATACTTGGATGCAATGTCAAAAATGACAGAATGATCTCTGTTCGTTTCCAAGGCAAACCATTCAATATCATGGTAATCCAAGTCTATGCACTGACCAGTAACGCTGAAGAAGCTGAAGTTGAACAGTTCTATGAAGACCTGAAGACCTTCTAGAACTAACACCCAAGAAAGATGTCCTTTTCATTATAGTGGGCTGGAATGCAAAAGTAGGAAGTCAAGAAACACCCCCGAGTAACAAGCAAATTTGGTCTTGGAGTACAGAATGAAGCAGGGCAAAGGCTAATAGAGTTTTGCCAAAAGAACGCACTGGTCATAGAAAACACCCTCTTCCAACAACACAAGCAAATACTCTACACATGGACATCACCAAATGGCCAACACTGAAATCAGATTGATTATATTCTTTGCAGCCAAAGATGGAGAAGCTCTATACAGTCAGCAAAAACAAGACCGGGAGCTGACTGTGGCTCAGATCACAAACTCCTTATTGCCAAATTCAGACTTAAATTGAAGAAAGTGGGGAAAACCACTAGACCATTGAGGTATGACCTAAATCAAATCTCTTAGGATTATACAGTGGAAGTGAGAAATAGATTTAAGGGACTAGATCTGATAGAGTGCCTGATGAACTATGGATGGAGGTTCCTGACACTGTACAGGAGACAGGGATCAAGACCATCCCCAAGAAAAAGAAATGCAAAAAGGCAAAATGGCTGTCTGAGGAGGCCTTACAAATAGCTATGAAAAGAAGAGAAGTGAAAAGCAAAGAAGAAAAGGAAAAATATACCCATCTGAATGCAGAGTTCCAAAGAATAGCAAGGAGAGATAAGAAAGCCTTCCTCAGTGATCAGTGCAAAGAAATAGAGGAAAACAATAGAATGGGAAAGACCAGAGATCTCTTCAAGAAAATTAGAGATACCAAGGGAATATTTCATACAAAGATGGGCTCAATAAAGGACAGAAATGGTATGGACCTAACAGAAGCAGAAGATATCAAGAGGTGACAAGAATATACAGAAGAACTGTACAGAAAAGATCTTCACAACCCAGATAATCACGATGGTGTGATCACTCACCTAGAGCCAGACATCCTGGAATGTGAAGTCAAGTGGGCCTTAGGAAACATCACCATGAACAAAGCTAGTGGAGGTGATGGAATTCCAGTTGAGCGATTTCAAATTCTAAAGATGATGCTGTGAAAGTGCTGCACTCAATATGCCATCAAATTTGGAAATCTCAGTGGTGGCCACAGGACTGGAAAAGGTCAGTTTTCATTCCACTCCCAAAGAAAGGCAATGCCAAAGAATTCTCAAACTACTGCACAATTGCACTCATCTCACATGCTAGTAAAGTAATGCTCAAAAGTCTCCAAGCCAGGCTTCATCAATACGTGAACCATGAACTTCCAGATGTTCAAGCTGGTTTTAGAAAAGGCAGAGCAACCAGAGATAAAATTGCCAACATCCGCTAGAACATTGAAAAAGCAAGAGAGTTCCAGAAAACATCTATTTCTGCTTTACTGACCATGCCAAAGCCTTTGACTGTGTGGATCACAATAAACTGTGGAAAATTCTGAAGGAGATGGGACTACCAGACCACCTGACCTGACTCTTGAGAAACCTGTATGCAGGTCAAGAAGCAACAGTTAGAACTGGACATGGAACAACAGACTGGTTATAAATTGGGAAAGGAGTACGTCAAGGCTCTATATTGTCAACCCTGCTTATTTAACTTATATGCAGAGTACATCATGAGAAACGCTGGGCTGGATGAAGCACAAGCTGGAATCAAGATTGCCGGGAGAAATATCAATAACCTCAGATATGCAGATGACACCACCCTTATGGCAGAAAGTGAAGAAGAACTAAAGAGCCTCTTGATGAAAGTGAAAGAGGAGAGTGAAAAAGTTGGCTTAAAGCTCAACATTCAGAAAACTAAGACCATGGCATCTGGTCCCATCACTTCATGGGCAATAGATGGGGAAACAGTGGCTGACTTTGTCTTTTTTGGGCTCCAAAATCACTGCAGATGGTGATTGCAGCCATGAAATTAAAAGACGCTTACTCCTTGAAAGAAAAGTTATGACCAACCTAGACAGCATATTAAAAAGCAGAGACATTACTTTGTCAACACAGGTTGCCAAGTCTAGGCTATGGTTTTTCCAGTGGTCATGTATGAATGTGAGAGTTGGACAGTGAAGAAAGCTGAGCGCAGAAGAATTGATGCTTTTGAACTGTGGTGTTGAAGAAGACTCTTGAGAGTCCCTTGAACTGCAAGGAGATCCAACCAGTCCATCCTAAAGGAGATCAGTCCTGGGTATTCATTGGAAGGATTGATGTTGAAGCTGAAACTCCAATACTTTGGCCACCTGATGCAAAGAGCTGACTCATTGGAAAAGACCCTGATGCTGGGAAAGATTGAAGGCAGGAGGAGCAGGGGCTGACAGAGGATGGGATGGTTGGATGGCATCACCAACTCAATAGACGTGAGTTTGGGTGAACTCCGGGAGTTGGTAATGGACAGGGAGGCCTGGCATGTTGCGGTTCATGGGGTCACAAAGAGTCGGACATGACTGAGTGACTGAACTGAACTGAACTGATGGTGATTGACTGAGTCCCTCATTCGTATCTGACTCTTGTGACCCCATGGACTATGGCCTACCAAGCTCCTCTTTTTCAGATTCTTTCCCATCCAAGTTATTACAAAATATTGAGTAGAGTTCCCTGTGCTATTACAGTAGGTCCTTTTTAGTTATCTATTTTATATATAGTAGTATGTATATGTAAATTGCAATTTCCCAATTTATCCCTTCCTGCCATGTTTCCCCTTTGGCAACCATAAGTCTGATTTCGAAATCTGTGAGTCTGTTTCTGTTCTGTAATAAGTTCATTTCTGTCATTTAAAAAATAATTTTATTTAATTATTTTTGGCCGAGCGGGGCCTTTGCTGCTGCACAGGCTTTCCTTTAGTTGCAGCAGGTAGGGGCTACTCTCTAGTTGTGGTGAGTGGGCTTCGCACTGCAGTGGCCCTTCTTGTTGCAGAGCACAGGCTCCAGGGTGTGCAGGCTTCAGTAGTGGGCTCAACAGTTGCAGCTCCTGGACTCTAGAGCACAGGCTTGATAGTTGTGATGCATGGGCTTAGTTGTTCTGTGGCATGTGGAATCTTTCCAAACGAGGGATCGATCCCATGTCTCCTGAATTAGCAGGCAGATTCTTTACCACTGAACCACCAGGGAAGCTCTGTGTCATTTTTTAAAATTAGATTTCACATATAAGTGAGACCATATGACAATAGAACACTGCTCAGCCATAAAAATAAATTTAAAAAAAATGAAATAATGCCATTTGCAGCAATATGGATGGACCTAGAGAGTATCATAGTTAATGAAGTCAGAGTAAGGAATCATTTTGATAAATTACACTCAAGAGAGAAAAATATACTTATTTTTCTAACTTCTTTTTCAAGTTATTTTAATAACCATAAAATCATCTTTTAAAACTCAGGTGCTCACTTACATCAATTGTATCTCTTATTTTACCAAAAAAAGCTAATGTAGAAAATATAGAGTGTGTTGTGTCTTAGAGCACACTCCTTCACCTCTCTTAGTAGATAAAAGTGTTCAAGTGAAAACCCAAACTCCTTTGTCAATATGAAGAACACAGCATATAATCCAGGCTCTTGCGAATGACTGCAAATTCAGCATTGTTTCAAGGCCAGGAAGTGCCATCTAAGAAGTGACACATTAACAGTTTTTAAACAGTGAGAGTCATAATATCTGAGGATAAGAGCTGCTGGTTTGAACAATAAATTCTTTTTTTATCTATTTATTTTTAATTGAAGGATAATTGCTTTATAGTATTGGTTTCTATCAAACATCAACATCAATCAGCCATAGGTTTACCCATGTCCCTTCCCACTTGAACCTCCCTCCCACTTCCCACTCATCCCACCCTTCTAGGCTGTTACCAAGCCCCAGTTTGAGTTCCCTGAGACAAACAGCAAATTCCCATTGGCTGTCTATTTTACACATGGTAATATACGTTTCCATGTTACTCTCTCCTTACCTCCCACCCTCTCCTTCTCCCCCTCAACTCCCCAGCCGTGTCCATAAGTCTTGAGCAATGAATTTTTAGGTAGGGTTCATTTTTAATGAAATGAGAAGGCCTTAATCCATGTGTATTTGGTAAAACCAGATCTGGAAGCCTCCCATTTCTCCATAGCTCATTAGGGACTAGTTTAGATTTGGGGACTAGCTTAAGGGACTAGTCCTTTTACCAAGTAAGAAGCACTATAATTACAAGCTGGAAAGCTCTGCTGGCCTCTCAGAGGGGAGGGCAGAGTTGAGGATGTCAAGAAACCATCTGGTCATTAGAACAGACCAGTAAATTTGTCTTCCAGTCATGTAAACATTCATGTATTCGTTACTGTTTCCTTAGGCTCCATGATCACTTTCCCTCCAAATAAATATTTTTTAAAATCTCCACTCACAGTGGAATTTTTTTATTGTTGCTGTTAATTGTCAGGGTTCCGTTTGGGGGAAACTATATTTATTTGTGCAAAATCTGTAAAAGATATAAACACAAAGAGCAATCTGTTCACTTCCTTAAAGGCTCACATTCTCTGTAAAAAGCACAAATAGCCATTCTATGTAGTTCCCCACAGCTAAAGCCAGTCACCAAAACTTTTTGTCCTCACTGTGCATACTATATAATTAAAGAAATGCAATTTTGATAACAGAAAAATGTTTAAGTAGGTAACATACCTCTTTTACTTTATCATTTCTTTATAGTGATGTATTTCTATCTCTAACTTTTACCCCAAAACTTTTTTGATCACTTCCAGGGAAAATGTAAGTACAATATAACAAATCAGGAGGGAGGAATTTTCTACAGTGAGCATGTATTCCTCTTGCAAAGAGAAAGAGAAAGCAAAAAAAGTTATTTTTCTCTTCATTTTCTTTATTTTCTCTACTCATGTTATTTTAGGAATTAACACAAGCTGGAATCGAGATTGCCAGAAGAAATATCAATAACCTCAGATACGCAGATGACAGCACCCCATGGCAGAAAGTGAAGAAGAACTAAAGAGCCTCTTGATGAAAGTGAAAGAGAAGAGTGAAAGAGTTGGCTTAAAGCTCAACATTCAGAAAACTAAGATCATGGCATCCAGTCACATCACTCCATGGCAAATAGATGGGGAAACAATGGAAACAGTGACAGACTTTACTTTTGGGGACTCAAAAATCACTGCAGATGGTGACTGAAGCCATGAAATTAAAAGATGCTTGCTCCTTGGAAGAAAAGTTATGACCAACCTAGACAGCATATTAAAAAGCAGAGACATCACTTTACCAACAAAGGTCCGTCTAGTCAAGGCTATGGTTTTTCCAATAGCCATGTATGGATGTGAGAGCTGGACTATAAAGAAAGCTGAACACCAAAGAATTGATGTTTTTGAACTGTGGTGTTGGAGAAGACTCCAGTGAATATTCATTGGAAGGACTGGTGCTGAAGCTGAAACTCCAATACTTTGGCCACCTGATGCAAAGAACCAACTCATTGGAAAAGACCCTGATGCTGGGAAAGATTGAAGGTGGGAGGAGAAGGGAATGAGAGAGGATGAGATGGTTGGATGGCATCACCAACTCAATGGACATGAGTTTGAGTAAGCTCCGGGAGTTGGTGATAGACAGGGAGGCCTGGTGTGCTGCAGTCCATCGGGTCGCAAAGAGTCAGACATGACTGAGTGACTGAACTGAACTGAAAAGTTACTTAAATAAAAAGAGAAAGAGAGAAGGATCATAAGAAAGGGCAGCTAAAAACAAGGCAGGAATGAAGCAGCTACTTAGACTGCACATTTTAAAAGAAATCAATATTTATATTCATTCCAAAATTTCTTCTGTAAAGTCAACTTGGAAAAGGGAAATCTTAGCTTAGGGGTAAAACAGCCTTTATGAAGGAAAATGGGGGCTGGGATCAAGTGCCAACAGCAGGCACGTGCTAGGTCATACCAGTGGCAGGGAAGAGGCATCAACACTGCCTCTGCAAACAGCAGCTTCAAAACTGCTCCTCATGGGAATTCCCAGGTGGTCCAGTGGTTAAGATTCCATGCTTCCACTGCAAGGGACACAGGTTCAATCCCTGGTCAGGGAATTAAGATCACCTCATGGTGTGGCCAAAAACCTGCTCCTGATGTTCTTTAAGGGCTAAAACAATTGGGCAACCAAGCTGTCTGCTGTGATCAAACTGCTGAGTGCTGTTCCAAGCTCAGACTGGGTTTTGAGAACAGTGCAGCAGGTAACGTGCCTGATTTCATCACCCTGTCTCCTGACATCACATCAACAAGCACAGAGGAATAAACTGTGGCAGGGCTTTCAAAGGAAGGTAAGTTCTGTGAGGAGAGGCTACACCAGATAGTCTGAATTAGACTGGCAGTCAAGCTCAGCTCATCTCCAAAGTGACAGTAAAGTGAAAGTGAAGTCGTTCAGTCGTGTCTGACTCTGAGACCCCATGGACTGTAGCCTACAAGGCTCCTCCGTCCATGGGATTTTCCAGGCAAGAATATTGGAGTGGGTTGCCACTTCCTTCTCCAGGAGATCTTCCTGACCCAGGGATTGAACCCTGGTCTCCCGCATTGTAGGCAGACGCTTTACCTTCTGAGCCACCAGGGAAGATTGACAGTTAAGCAGAGACCTAAAGACTACATAGGAATAAATTATGTGAAGAATGGAGAAAGAATTTTTCAGGTGGTAGAGAGAGAAGGTGCAAATATCTTTCGGCTAAAGGGACTTTCCTGGTGGTCCAATGGTTAAGAATCCGCCTTCCAATGCAGGGCACATGGGTCACGGATTCGATCCCTAGTCGGGGAATTAAGATCGCACATGCTACGGGGCGACGAAGCCTGTGCACCACAACTAGAGAAGCCTGCGTGCTGTCACGAAGACCCAGCACAGCTCCCCCCTCCCCCAAAAAAAGATCCTTCAGCTAACGTGAACTGAAAGGACAGTGTGAGGAGGGGGAAGCAGACAGAGAAGAGGAGAGAAGCTATGGTTTATGCAGAGTTTTCTATATACGAGGAACTGTGTTAAGTCCTTCCTATGCATCCATTCACTTAATCCTTATAAAAACTGTATGCTCTGGTTACCAAAGGGGACAGTGGAGAGAGGGGTAAATTAGGAATACGGGATTAACAGATACACACTGCTACATGTGAAACAGACAAACAACAAGGATTTACTGTATAACACTGACGACTATATTCAACATCTTGTAATAACCCATAACAGAAAAGAATTTGAATATATACATATCAATATATTGATATATAACTGAATCACTTTGATGTACACTTGAAACTAACACAATATTGTAAATCAACAAAGGTTCAATAATAATAAACCTCTATGATGTAGCTACTACTATTTTCCCATTTTATTTTTAAATGTATTTTCTTTAAAGATTTTTTTTTCATGTGCACCATTTTTAAAGTCTTTATTGAGTTTGTTACAATATTACTTCTGTTTTATAGTTTTTGGCCATGAGGCATGTGGGATCTTAGTGTCCCAAGCAGGGACTGAACCCACATCCCCTGTATTGGAAGGGGGAGTCTTAACCCCTGGACCACTGGGTAAGTCTCCTATTTTCCCATTTTAAAGATAAACAAACTGAGGTAGGGAGAGACTAAGAGTTGTTTCTAGGGTCACACAGCAAGTAAGAAGGATGGAGCATGAAACTCAAACATCTAACCATTAGACCACATTGCCTATGGTAGAGCCAGTTATTGGCCATGATAGTCTGTGGACTTGATTCTAAGTTCACTGAAGATGACGACATTGGAGGGAAGGAAAGATGACTTGGGGATTCAGCAAAGAAGCTGTTGAGGCTGTCAAGGCAGCCAATGCCCCATTAGATTGTTCCTCAACTCACAGCAACCAGAAGATGAAATTAAAGACTCGGTCAGCACAGTAGGATCCTCTATGACCCACCTCCCAAAATATTGGAAATAAAACCAAAAATAAACAAATGGGACCTAATTAAAATTAAAAGCTTCTGCACAACAGAGGAAACTATAAGCGAGGTAAAAAGACAGCCTTCAGAATGGGAGAAAACAATAGCAAATGAAGCAATAGACAAAGGATTAATCTCAAAAATATACAAGCAACTCCTGAAGCTCAATTCCAGAAAAATAAACGACCCAATTAAAAAGTGGGCCAAATAACTAAACAGACATTTCTCCAAAGAAGACATACAGATGGCTAACAAACACATGAAAAGATGATCAACATCACTCATTATCAGAGAAATGCAAATCAAAACCACAATGGGGTACCATTTCACACCAGTCAGAATGGCAGCTATCCAAAAGTCTACAGGCAATAAATGCTGGAGAGGGTGTGGCGAAAAGGGAACCCTCTTACACTGTTGGTGGGAATGCAAACTAGTACAGCCGCTATGGAGAACAGTGTGGAGATTCCCTAAAAAACTGGAAATAGAACTGCCATATGACCCAGCAATCCCACTCCTGGGCATACACACTGAGGAAACCAGAACTGAAAGAGACACGTGCACCCCAATGTTCATCGCAGCACTGTTTATAACAGCCAGGACATGGAAGCAACCTAGATGTCCATCAGCAGATGAATGGATAAGAAAGCTGTGGTACGTGCTCGCTTCAGCAGCACATATACTAAAATTGGAACGATACAGAGAAGATTAGCATGGCCCCTGCGCAAGGATGACACGCAAATTCGTGAAGCGTTCCATATTTGAAAGAAAAAAAAAAAAAAAGAAAGCTGTGGTACGTATACACAATGGAATATTACTCAGCCATTAAAAAGAATACATGTGAATCAGTTCTAATGAGGTGGATGAAACTGGAGCCTATTATACAGAGTGAAGTAAGCCAGAAAGAAAAACACCAATACAGTATACTAACGCATATATATGGAATTTAGAAAGATGGTAACAATAACCCTGTATGCGAGACAGCAAAACAGACACAGATGTATTGAACAGCCTTTTGGACTCTGTGAGAGAGAGTGAGGGCGGGATGATATGGGAGAGTGGCATTGAAACATGTAAATTATCATATGTGAAATGAATCGCTAGTCCAGGTTTGATGCATGAGACAGGGTGCTCAGGGCTGGTGCACTGGGATGACCCAGAGGGATGGGATGGGGAGGAAGGTGGTAGGGGGGTTCAGGATGGGGAACACATGTACACCCATGGCAGATTCAAGTCAATGTATGGCAAAACCAATACAATATTGTAAAGTAAAATAAATTAATTAATTAATTTAAAAATAAATAAATAAATAAAGACTTGGTCAGAAAAAGTATGACAGGTCTAGATGAACAGTTTCCAAAGTTAATTTTGCCCTGAGACAAAATGGTCTAGAGAAAGCAAAATGCTAATAATTTAGATATAACATGATGAGGGGAAAAAAATCTGGAAAAGAAGAAAAGTCACAGTCCTATGGAAGATTTTTTAAAAATATATGAAACACACAAAGAACTTTAGTCATAGTACTTTAAGAGAATAAAAAATAATAAAATATACAGCATCTAAAAGAAACACTTTAATATGTCTAAGTGTTTAAAACACAGATTATAACCACTGTTATTTTGACCCTCTCCAAACCAGTCAATCCTAAAGGAAATCAACCCTGAATATGCATTGGAAGGACTGATGCTGAAGCTCCAATACTTTGGCTACCTGATGTGAAAAGCCTACTCATTGGAAAACACCCTAATGCTGGGAAAGATTGAGGGCAGGAGAAGGGGGAGACAGAGGATGACATGGTTGTATGGCATCATTAATTCAACGGACATGAGTTTGAACAAACTCTGGGAGATAGTGAAGGACAGGGAAGCCTGGTGTGCTGCAGTACATGGGGCTGCAAAGAGTTGGACATGACTTAGGGACTGAACAACTGACTAAACTCACTAACCTGTGTCTACACACAGTTTCCTTTGAGAAGCATGTCTGAGGTTGGAAGACAAGTAACATCACTGCCAAGAAATAAATGATGAAACCCACCACCAACCTCCCAGCATGATTATGATTAATTGAATCAGTGTTTGTAAAGCATTTAAAGTAGTGCCTGACACAGAGAAACAGTTACTTATGTGTTAAATAAGTAACCGGTAGCCATTGCTAAACCATCTATTGTTTCAAATGAATTAGAAGAAAATAGAAAATAGAATGCAGTAAACAGTGATTACAGTTTGTTCAACTTTGGTTATAGTTACACTGCAACCCAGCACCCCATATATCAGGAGAAGTCAAAAAGTTGGAGACAGAGTGTCACACTATAGAGCCTGATTCTTTAATTCTTAGATTTGCCTGTCCATGTCACAAAGAAAAAAACTACTGCATGGATATTCCCTATGCAGGCAGAGACAGCTTGCACCAGCTGACAAGAGCCTGTAGTATGTACCACTTCTCAATTCTGTGATCAGTGATCAGCGATACCACCTTGGTATCTGGAAATTGGTCATGATGAGAGTACTCACACTAGAAAAACTGGCAAATGCTACCCATAAGGACTTTTACCCCTCCTCAACCAGGAGAGACAGTTTAAATACTGACCAGCATACTACTATCTCTCTGCTCAAAACTGTACACAAGTTTTCATAAAATAATGACAATAATGAATTCAGTCCATCATCAGTTCTGCAGAATCTCATGGGCATACATTCTCAGCAGTGAAACAATGGTGACAACTTTTTCTTTAAAAGGCATTGGATCCAGTAAATTCAATGCCCTCAATTCACTTTCAGTTCCCTGCTAGACATTGCACAAATCTGAGAAGAAATATTAATAAATGTATGATTTCTTAATTTTAGGCAATGTGAAATTCTAAGAGAATTCCTTTGTCTGATGACACAGCAGGAAGGCTTGGTAAAGACCATCTTTCCCTCTATAGACATGTAACACTGGACAAGAACCGCTCAACACATAAAATTATTGATTTTTTTAAACTCCATTTTTTAAGATTGTGAAAACTTTCTTAATATTCTAATCTTCAGTTTTTCATTTGAGATATTCTAGTCCTTCTCTTTGATAGGTGTTTAGATCAGAGAATGTAATTTAATTAACAATATATAAATAGAAAATCTATTTTCCACATTTAATATATATTAAGTATAAAATATACACTATAATTATTAATTATATTAATTATGCTAATAATTAACATAATCATATATTAATATGCACTGTGCACGTGTGTGTCTGTGTGTGCTTTCAGTCATGTCCAACTCTTTGCAATCCCATTGGCTGTAGCCCACCAGGCTCCTCTGTCCATGGGGTTTCCCAGGCAAGAATACTGCTGTGGATTGCGATTTCCTGCTCCAGAGGATCTTTCCAACCCAGGGATCCAGCCTGAGCCTCTAGAGTCTCCTGCATTGGCAGGCGGATTCTTTACCACTAGCGCCACTTGGGAAGCCATATAATATACATTAATATACAATAAATATTAAATAATTCTAGATTTTTGAAATGGTTTGATATTCCTCTACTAGTTAAGTGCTTGGATATAGACCATAGCTAGAAACCCAGCCTGAGCCCATTCTGGGTAACAAAAAGGACACACGTGGGAATGAGCCTGATTCCTTGCATTCAGAACACTTAGCTTTAACTATACGTATTTGTTAGTGTAGTTTTAGAAACCTGCTATTGCACCCACTAGACTGTGCGTGCATGCTCAACCACGTCTGACTTTTTGCGATCCCATGGACTGTAGCCAAACAGGCTCCTCTGTCCATGGAATTTTTCAGACAAGAATACTGGAGTGGGTTGCCATTTTCTCCACCAGGGGATCTTCCTGACCCAGGGCTGGAACCCCGGTCTCCTGCACTGGCAGTTGGATTCTTTACCTAGTGAGCCATCGGGGAAGCCCCGCTAGATGGTGAGCTCCATGCACAGGGGACTCTGCTTTCACCACCTCTCCCTCTCACCCCACCACTGTACCCCCAGCACCTAGTGGAATGCCTGGTTTGGACCAGATCCTCCATAAAAATTTGCTGCATAAACGGTAGGAGGAACTCCTGGTACGGAGTTCTATAAGCATGAGGGCACCACGGGCATTCTGGTGGGGGTGGGGGGAGGGCGGAATCCGCACTAAGGGAAGGAAGCCCAACCATCAAAGCTAGGCTGAATAATAACCCCTTCCCCCTGACCCAACCTCCCCCATGCTCTCAATCCTCTCACATCACAGGAAAACTTGCGAGTCCTGCATGAGGTCTACCACTCAGATAGCCCTCTGCCTCAGGGTCCTAAAGACAGCCCTTGAAGCAAGATGAGAAGCTTCGGAAGGCATTGGGAATTCCTGGCAGTGCAGCCTGGGTACCTTCCAGAGACTGTGGCCGCCACAGAACATGCGCATGCGCGGTGTGAGCTCGCCCAGCCTCTAGGACCCCGCGAAGGTGGCGGGGACTCAAGGTTTTCCAAAGCCTCCCAGGCACCAGCAGCGACAGGAGTGACCTAGCACGGGCAGACGTGCCAATGAGTGATTCCAAGAAGAGTTTGTGAGTTCATAGGAAGCAGCCTTTACAACACCGACTCCACCCGAAACAACAGAGTCTGTGCAAATTGGTGTCCCACTACTAATGTATACACGACTTAAAAGGCTCTCTGGCCATCAGCTCCACAACCTGTCACTCTCTCCAATCCTATGCAAGAAAATTTAGATACCAAAAATGCATGACCTATCTCTTTAATTTCTAGCTGGGGCCTTAAATTTTTGTTGCTTATTATAAAGTAATGCATGCTGGACTTCCTTCCACCCAGGGGGCATAGGTTCCATCCCTGGTTGGGAACGAAGATTCCGCATGTCCTGTGGCCAAAAAGCTAATAAAATAAAGTTAGGTTTAAAAAAAATAAAGTATTGCCTGCTGAATTCTTTATGTTCTCTTTCTCTTACCAGATGCTGAAAATGTTTATTTTGAAAATACCTTGCAATTCTCAAAAACTGCACTTTATATATTAAAAATGTTCATACATTTTACTTCCTTCCTAGAGAAAAAAAAATTAAATGCCAAATTGCTACAATCACGTAAAGCTGTCCTACTCAAAGGGAGTCAGTTCAGACCTGAGAACACCTGACGCCCCATGTCGTTTGGCACAGGAACCAGGACAGTCTAGTTTCTGGCCCGGTCGGCGCTGACCTAATCCTGACAGCTGGTGCTTCATTAGAAGTTATAAATCAGAAACTCTACCCTTCTCTCACCCCCAGTCTGGTAAATGGCTACTTGTTTCTTGAGAAGGGGGGAAAAAATCCTAGAGCTGACATACTTTTCTGAAACTTCCTTCTTCTAAACAGCAAAGGGAGGGTATAAAAGGAAATGCCCCCCTCCCCTTCTTGGCATGGCTGCGGACTCAGTGTTCCTCATATGTACTCTCTAACCCCATTGCAAAACACATTATGGAAACCAGCGCACACACTGGGTTCAGACTGTGTGATAAGCTTTTTCTTAAAAAGAAGCAAAGGGGAACTCAAGATGCCATTCATTTTATTCAGAGAAAAGCAGCGTCCCTTTTTTTTTTTTTTTTTAATTTCTTTTCCCATCTGTAACATCTCTAACATGCTATTTTGTTATGAAGTGATAAGTTCCATTTCAAGGAAATCTGGAAAGGAGATTCCTTTCAGAATTTGGATTTTATCTCTTGGCTTTTAACTTGCTATTGGTCTCAGTTCCTGATACTTTCTATGGTCAAAGGCTCTCAATCAGGGTGGGCATCAGAAGTGCTTAGAGAACTTTAAATAAATTACATATGCCAGCCTTAAAACCTTGCATATCCTTTGAGCGTGAAATTGCACACGGAGGCATTTCACTTGAAGAAATAATCATCTGTGCTGCTGAAGTGCCTGCAGCACTTGGTCCAAATCTCTGGGTATTAAAGAGACTACACACAAGGAGCTGGAGCACAGCCACTGAGAGCAGATTTATTTGAAAACCTTACACTGCCAACATCATACCTGGCACCTCTTACTGATGTGACAGTGGAAACCGCCTTCTCTGCAGGGCTATGATGTTTTCCACTCAAATAGCCTGTTGATCTCACTTCTAGCAAGTCACGTCTGACTCTGCAGACACCCCCCATGGAGCCAAACCACCTTGCCACCCCACTGGTACAATCCCTTGTGGCCCCTCTGTGTTCGCCCTCATGAGCAGCCAGTCCGCAATAGTCCCTCTCTTCTGGCTAGGGCTGTTGCCAAGGAGTCTGGGCATGTGCAATGCTCAGGGTCTCCTAAGGACAGTGTCTGTGGTCATCATACTGATATCATTCGGCTGCTATCCAGCAACAGTTAACTCTCTCTGTCTCCAATCTCTGCTAGGCTAGACACATCACAGAGTGAGTGGCTGCTGACTCCTGTACATGGCAGAGGGTCCCCGCAAACAGAGACCCCCTGCACCAACCACACACCTGTGACCTAACTGGGCAGGTCTCCCCTGTTCAGCTCAAATACACAGCATCTTATTTATTTTAACCATATCCTTGTCTTCCTCTTCTCAACCCTTTCACTTCTGAAAAAGTCAAAACAATAATGTTTGTAGTAGCTAAAAACTAGGAGGGGACTTCCCTGGTGGCACAGCGGATAAGAATCCGCCTGCCAATGTAGGGAACACAGGTTCAATGCCTGGTCCGGGAAGATTCCAAATGCCATGGAGCAACTAAGCCTGTGTGCCACAACTGCTGAAGCCCACACACTCCAGAGGATATTCAACAGTCTAGACCAACAAATGAGACCATGGGAGATACATCTTGGGTCTAGTTTAAAAATGAGAGAGAGAATAATACAGAAAGAAGAAGAGCGATGAAGTCCAGTCACGAAGAGGTTGGGACCAAGCTAGCAAAATTCAGATGGAAATGCTAAAGTGTGCTCAATTGTACTCACATATTACTAAAAGCCACTCCCTTGTGGCTCAAATGGTAAAGAATCTGCCTGCCATGCAGGAGACCTGCGTTTGATCCCTGGGTCTGGAAGATGCCCTGAAGAAAGGAATGGCTACCCACTCCAGTATTCTTGCCTGGAGAATTCCATGAACAAAGGAGCCTGGTGGGCTACAGTCCACCATGGGGTCACAAAAAGTCAGACACAACTGAGTGACTAACATTAGTAAAAGCAGGAGACATGCAGGCTATATCTTGTATTCTTATTGTTTGTTCACGTGACTAGGACTTGACACTATTAGGTGCTATGGGCATCTGTGATATTACATGCCTTGGAGATCTGTGTTCCAGAAAATATTCCCAACTGAGCCCCAGTCTATGGGAAATGACCCACTTAGACTTTATAACGTGGTACTCACTTGATACTTTGGCATTTCAACTGGTAATGGGAAGTTAGCAGAAAGGATCCCTTGGGCCAGTGAAGATTGGTTTAAGCATATGTCAAATATAGAGCTTTTATTATTTTTTAAATTTAGGAAAAGAAAAATGAAATCAAATCAAAATTTGAAAAGATCAAATTTTGGTGGCTTGGAATTAAATAGTTAAGACAGTTGGGGAGGTGGGAAGGAACAGAGTGGGAATGTGGGGTTAGCAGATGCAAACTAGTATATATAGAATGGTTAACACCAAGGTCCTACTGTATAGCACAAGGAGTTATATTCAATATCCTGTGATAATGGAAAAGATATGAGATGATAAGATATGATAATGGAAAATAATATATAAAAAAGAATGTTTATATATGTACAACTGAATCATTTTGCTGTACAGCAGAAATTAATACAACACTGTAGATCACCTATACTGCAATAAATAAATATACTGATGCAAGAACAACAACCAAAGATAATTAGGCTAGTACAAGAGTATCCATTAGGTCCAAGCATTGTAGAACACCTTAGTTTCATCTAGCACAAGGTGAAAACTGCGACAACTGGTATGTATGCATTTCAAACTATCTGGACGGAGCAAAGAACAGAATACATTTTCTTTACTGACACTTCCTAAGGGAAGTCAAATGAGTCTGAACTCTATCCCACATCCCTATCCTACCACTTCGATGCTAAGGTAGCATATGCAATGAAACCATATTTATGCTTATGTTCAGGTTGATGTTTTATAATTTACGTTTATGAATTTACATATTAATGTTCCAGAGGATAAATGAGAATATCCCATTGATTCAAAATTCATACAATTGATTTTATTAGTAGCCTGTTAAAATGAGTATAGGAGACTGAGTTCAAATTTTACACAAAAATTAAGTATACATATAATTAATATTTATAAAAATATTTTGAAAGAATGATAGTTTTTTATGTGTGACTTTATTAAAGAATGGAGCTACTTAACTAGACATTAACCCTCCTAAGTTTGAGCAGAGACGAGCTCAGGAAAGAGGCTCTTCAACTAAGAAGCAGCAATTGGACAAGATGTTCTAGAGTCTTCTCCCTAGGACTGACCTCTTCCTTGGTGTTCTCTTATTTTGATTCTTTTTTCAGCATTACTTCTGAATACAAGGAAAATTTCCCTTTAAAAGACCAAATCATCACTTAAAGTATAAAATGCCAATAACTTATGCTCAAAAATATACATGTGCATTTAAAAAAAAGAATTTTCACTAAAAACTTAGAAAGTTCACATTCACATGGAAAATACAGACTCATGAAAACCGGTCCAATTTCAAAATAGGCTTGTGTCATTAAGGAGTCTAGAAAAGTGGTCAAGGGTTTGGCAATTCTCAAACCACCTCAGTTTAAGACAAAACACTCAGTTCTGGAAGGCAGGTGTACCTGGGGAGTACCTTTTTCTCCACAGACTCATTGGCTACCACTGTCATCTTCTCTGCCTTATCACCTGTGTTATTTTAAACATAACAGCCTATCATCCCCCACCAAAGGACAAAGTGCAAAATATGAAGCTCAGAGTCTCAGATTTCATGGTGGCCTCCAATTCAGTTCTGCTTTTCAAACTGAGAAGCAAGAGTACTAGAGGGATGGCTCACTCTTCCATAAGGAAGCGGTGGTGGCTCCCCCCTGAGTCATAAGAAATGACTGTCTAGAGTTTTCCTTCCTGGTTGTAGTAGTCACCTTATTATCCCAAAGCATTCTCCTATGACTCACTCAATTTACCCCCATTCACCCCATCAGTCAGGGAGTGATGAACAAGACGCACCCATTTCAAATGCAAAATCTTTGCCATCCAATAACCACACCATGCAAATATTGCACATCGAACACAGATACCATCACATAAAACTAAAGTGGAGGGCACTCATGACCGACCAAACGAAATATTCAGTTAACAAAATACTTTTTTAAAAAGGCCAATCGATATTTAGTTTCAACTGTTCCCTTTGGGAAAATGTGGCATATCTTGGTAATCTTCAGCATTTTGACAATTCACAATTATAAAGCAACTAAATTTAAAAAAACATATAAATCTCCAGGAAATATCTGCAGTAGTCATATTAATTCCCATATCAAAAGTATCCAGACTAAAAAGTGTGTTAATCACTCAGTCGTGTCCAGACTAAACTCCTTATTTATTCATCTAAACTTAAGGTTTTGAGAGAGTTCCTAAAATACAAATGTATAACAATTTACTTAGGTTATTTTCTTGTTAGAGTAAACATTAAAGATTTAGTAGTCAATATTTAATAAGTTTATTCATTTATCAGTACTATCAAAATCAAAAAAAGAAATGAAAAGAACTGTATAGCTATCAAAGTAGGTTTAAAAATAATGGTATTTAGATATCTTTATTTGTAATCTTCTAACTATAATGTTAGCTCTTAATATCATGAAACATGTCAACAGATAACAGAATGGGAGAAAGTTGAATTATATGTCAAACTTTTAAAAAAATATTTGTATTTAAAAGAATACTTACTCTTTTGCCTCCCTCTAAGAGGATATATCCTGAGTTTTTCAATAATATCAACCACAATCAAGCAAGTCAGAACTAGGGAGACTGGCAGGTCAGGTAACATATCCGGTAAGATACCAGTGGAACCATTAATATTCTTTTGAACCTGTTTTCAGAAGACCATTAAGAAGCATTAAAATTTTGCACTTTCTTTGTTCACAATTCTTTGAGGAGTCTGAAAGAAATGCTACACTAATTATACATACATTTGTTAAAAGATTAGAAGCATGGTTTTCAGCTTTTTAAGTGTTCAATCCCACAAAGTTTTGAACCATTTCTAAAGATGTCATTAGGATCCATGTTAATGGAAGACAGAACTCTATCAGTTAAAGAAAGAGTTCAGTAAATTTTCGTTAACATTTAAGAGTAGGCTCCTGGAATAGTGGAAAGAGGAATCTCTCCCAACCCAACAGCTAAACAGAGCCTCTGAGAGTCCTAGCTCAAAGAGGAAGGAGACAAATATTAAAGTGAATGGTCTTCCAAGAAGAGACAGCTGGGTAAACCCAGCTAGGCTTTGGAGCACTTGCTTCATCAGTTTAAGGTATCCACAAAAAACCTATGGCAAATATCAAGTTAACCGCAGTACGTTAAGAGTTTTCAATACCTCTGAGGACAAGAATAAACCAAAGGTTACACCATTACCATTTCTATTCAACACTGTACTGAAGTCCTAGCCAGTATAATGAAGCGAGAGAAAGAAACAGTGTTTAAGTATTAGGAAAAAAGAGAAGCAAAATGTCATTATTCATAGACTATATGATTGTAAATGGACAAAATCTTCCTCAAAAGGATAAACTATTTCCTCATCCCCAAAACAGAAGAGTTATAAAATACAAGTTTTAAAAATGATATCTTTTGTTACAACCTCAATAAAATTCCAACTTTTCTGTGGAAAATGATAAGCTGATTCTAAAATGAATATGGAGATTCCTTAAAAAACTAGGAATAAAACCATCATATGACCCAGCAATCCCACTCCTAGGCATGTACCCTGAGGAAACCAAAATTGAAAAAGATACATGTACCCCAATGTTCATTGCAGCAAATAGCTAGAACATGGAAGCAACCTAAATGTCCATCGACACATGAATGGATAAAGAAGCTGTGGTACATATATACAATGGAATATTACTCAGCCATAAAAAGGAATGCTTTTGAGTCAGTTCTAATGAGGTGGATGAACCTAAAGCCTATTATACAGAGTGAAGTAAATCAGAAAGAGAAAGATAAATATTGTATACTAACATATATACATGGAATCTAGAAAGATGGTACTGATGAATTTATTTTCACGGCAGCAATGGAGAAACACAGAGAACAGACTTATGGACATGGAGGGGAGAGGAAGAAGGAGAGGGTGAGATGTATGGAGAGAATAATATGGAAACTTATATTACCATATGTAAAATAGTCAATGGGATTGCTATATGACTCAAGGAACTCAAACAGGGACTCTGTAACAACCTAGAGGGGTGGGATGGGGAGGAAAATGGGAAGAAGGTTCAAGAGGGAGGGGACATATGTATACCTGTGGCTGCTTCATGTTGCTTTTGGCAAAAAACAACAAAATTCTGTAAAGCAATTATCTTTCAATTTTAAAAAAGTGGAAAAAAAGAAAATACAAAGAGCAAGACAATCTAGAAGAAAAGGAATACAGGAAATTTTACTCTTCTGGATACAAAGAGCTATTACAAACATGTAAGAATTAAGATATTGTAGTGTTGGCACAGGAATAGAAAAGTAGGCCGTGGAACAGAACAGAAAGCTCAGAATAGACTATGGACACACACATCTGATTTATTAACTACAGAGAAATGTGACAAGGACAGACATTTTAATAAATGGTGCTCAGTCTATTAGATATTATTTGGGGGAAAAAAAACAATCCGTTACTGCACAACACACACAAAAATTAGTTATGGGTAGATTGTGAAGTTCAAAGAGAATTTCAAAATGTTATATAGGAGACTATCCTTAGGACTTCAAGGTTCAGATTCACAATATGACAAAATTGTTTCAAACAAGTAACCAAAAGAAAATGCAGCAAATAAAGTGACGCAGTGGACTATTTTAAAATTAAAAGCTTCTCTCCATCAAAATATACAATTAAGAACATGAAGTTACAGAATGAGAAGATGTTTGCAATACATAAAATCGACAAAGAGCCTGAAATCTGAATATATAAATAATTCCTCCAAATCAATTTTTAAAAGATAAGTAACACATTAGGGAAAAAAATAGAATGAAAAATAGGCTCAATCTCATTAATTATTGGGGAAATGAAATTGAGAACTATAATGAAATTCAAGAATATTCTCACCAGAATGGTTAAAATATAAAGGCTGACAACGCAAGTGCTACTGAGGATGGGGAACACAAAGACTGCTCATTCTCTGCTAGTGGAAGTCTAAATTAATATAATCTCCTTGAAAAACTGACAGTTAGTTATAATTGAGTACTTGAACACCTTGTGATCCATCAATTCTACTCCTGCACATTTGACCAACCCAAATGCTTATATATGGCAACAAGGGACATGTTGAAGGATGTTCACAGCAGCAAAAACTGGAAACTGAAATGACCTTCAAGAGTATAACTGATGGGAGTTCCCTGGTAGCCAAGTGGTTAGGATTCCAGACTTTCACTGCTGCAGTCCGGGTTCAGTCTCTGGGCAGGGAACCGAGATCCCACCAGTCAGGTGGCATGGCCAAAAAATAAAATAACATAGAGTAGAACTGATAGAGTGTGATATATTTGTAAAATGAAATACTGTACAGGAATAAAAAATGAAAATGAATGAACTACATCTAAACAGAAAAACAAGAATAGCACATATTTTGAACAAAAGATATACAGATAGAAAGATCATAATAGATAACAATTTGATTTCCTTTTATAAAGCTTTCAAAAACAGATAAACTAATCTGTGATATTAGAAGTAAGGTAGAAGTGACCTTTGGGATAGAAGGAAAGGTAGCCAAAAGAGATGGCCTTTAGGGAGCTGGCGAAGTTTTATTTTTTGAACTGAGTAATGTTTCCACAGGGGCTTCCTTTGTAGTATTCCATTAATATTGTCTATATTGTGTGAACTTTTCTGTTTGTGTATTATACCTCAGTGAAAAATGAGAAAAAAGTAAAGAAAAATATACAACAATGGGTGAAACATAATGAGACAGTTGGCCCAAAAGGGCAAACCATAGATAGTGCATCTCTGTGATAGTAGTGTTCCTTGACATGTCATACCCTGAATTTTTGAAGCTCATAGGAACCTCCCAAGTGCTTTACAAGGTCACTGGTGGGGAAGGAAGAGAAAATGACAAATCAAGATTAAAATACTCGTGTGTTGCAGTTTGATGCAAAGTTCATCTCTGTCGCCTTCTGAGGTTATTCTGTGTGTTCATATATTGTCCTACTGCTGCATCTAGGACACGTTCCAAAGTCATGTGATTTCTAATGATGTCATCCATTACCCGGTATACATCTCTCTCATAGCACTAAGCAGACCTACTCTTACTGCCTGTTTTTTTGCTCTCTACCATCAGTTAAAAAATTACTGAAGGCTGTGCGTGTGTGCTGTCACTTCAGTCGTGTCCAGCTCTTTGCGACCCCATGGACTGTAGCCCACCAGGCTCCTCTGTCCTTGGAATTCTCCAGGCAAGAATACTGGAGTGGGTTGCCATTCCCTTCTCCAGGGACTCTACCTGACCCAGAGATCAAACCGTCTCCTGAGGTTCTTGCATTGCAGGCAGATTCTTTACTGCTGAGCCGCCAGGGAAGCTCACTGAAAGCCAGAGACTGTCAAATTTTCTGAGTGCTCTATCCTCAGGATCTAATTTCATGTAATATGCACTTAGTGACTATCTCCTCAACATGTAAATGAAAATTTTATTAATAAATTAAAAAATTACATCTTTCAAGCACCTTACAAATAATAAGATTAGCAGGGCATTCTGCTTTGAACTATCTGGGTAATAAGAGTTCTCACAGCCTGAAAGTTGTATCTATAATATTCCTGTCCTGCAGACACCCATCCATCAGAGTCCCTTAGGAGCTGCCTTTGGTTGAAAGATGAATTCAAATTTATTTTCAAATAAAAATCACATGCAAATTATTTGGCAACAGATATCTTATCAAAGATTTTATCGTGTGAGTGGTTGTTCCCTGAGATACTGTTCTATTCTTTTTAGAACCAAGAACACTCATGAAAAACATCAGGTTAGAAGAAACAAAATGTGGATCTTCTCTCAAATTCCTTGCTTTTTTATTATTTTCAAATGACATTCCTTTCTCCCCACCCCCCTATACAAACACAGTAGATTTTAAAAAATTGGCTGCTCGACCTTCCTCCAAAATCAGAGAGATAACAATGATCTAAGACTGGAGAAAATCAACTTTAAGAAACTTGTTGGGCATACCACTCTGTGAAATTTTAAGAACAGGGGGACATTCTAAAATCTCAAAATCTTATAGGCAGGAGAAGAAATCAAAATTCCATACCTCAGTCACTGCTATAGAAAAGCTGAAGCTGGGAAGCGTGGTGAGTACTACACACATCATCATAACAGGTCTCCTAGCAAAGGAGAAAAAATAAGCAAAAGCAATAATGTACAAGATCAACAGTTCCTGTTACATTCTGCCAATTGTGCAGTTCCTACACTCCTTTATAGTTTTTCTAAGAAGCCACTGCTTCCCTATTTCCATTTCCCAAATGTTTGAGTATGGCAAAGGGGAACACACAAAAAGCCAGGAAGTTTTTCTAGAAGAAGAGGGTGAAAGGTTTCCAAATAATTAACAAACCATCGATGGCTAAAAGTATCACAGTGCAAGACAAATGACGTTCAGTACTTTCATAATTCATTCATTAGAATCCTGTCCAACACGTCAGGCTCTGGTGACCAGTTGGAAAAGAAAGAACAGCATGACTCTCTCTACGGATACTATACCCCATGCTGCAAAACTGATCTTTCAAAAAATAAATTAGAAACCATATACCATTAGTTAAAGGTGACAAAGTGAAAACATCTAGATTTTTCTTACCTGAGGGGAAAAATTTATACATATATAAATACATAAAAATCACATAGTTTTTCATATTTGTTTTTGGACCACCTTTTAAGCCTTGCCTGCAGAATTCCATGGACAGATCATGTGGTCACAAAGAGTTTGACACAACTGAGTGACTAATACTTGAACTTTTTAAGCCTTGCACAATCAAGCAACCAAATAGTTATTGAGATATAACATATAAATATTTTATGACAGAGAGAATTAACACATATATTTAGCATTATCAATTTACAGGAAGATATTGCAAAATGCACTCAAATTTTTCTATAATGAACTATTTACCTCCTCTCTCCTTAGTTAAATATACATTATACTAATTACATTTATAGTATGGTGTGTGTTAAAGCACACAGTGTTGGAGTCTTTCAGAAGACTAAGAATTTCTGCCTGCCATGTCCCTCTACTCCAGCCCCATCCTAGATTTTCTAGGTATAGACATAAGATAGGGGTGAGATAGCCCAACTCTCATAGCCAGACCCAGAACAACCTGCTAAAACCAGAGGTATGATGAAATTTAAAAACTGGTAGCTTTGCCTCTTTCTCTGAGCCCAGATGGAGATTCCTGAAGCACTCAGCTCTCAGGCTGGCGAGGGCATCCACAGAGTCCTCTTCTCAGCTTCGCCTCTACGAGCACCTCAGGAATTACTCTGGCACCTCTTCTTCACCTGTGTTATTTCCCTTGACTATCTCGGCCAGTCCCATCATTTAAACACCACCCACTCGCCCAGGACTTGCAAATAGATTCTAGAATATATACAATGGCCTCTGTCCTGAGATCTGGAGTTGGACACACACCTATCTATTTGGTACCTCCACTGGATGTCTAATAGACAACTCAGGCTTAACAGGCCTGAAAAAGAACCCATACTCATTCCAGTCATCATCCAATCCTGCATGATTTACCGCCTAAGTGCATTTCAAATCATCATCCGCTAACACAGTAGCTCACTCACTATCATCTCTTATCTGCAGTGCTTCGTAACCAGTTTCCTGGTAGTGTTTCTATTCTTGCCAAGCAATATTTTTCCCATAAAGCAAACATCTAATTTTGTAAATGTAAAACACACCTTACTACTCAGCTCAAAATCACCAGGGCTGGGAGGAGTGGGGAGTGGGGAGTTAATGTTTAATGGCTAGAGAGCTTCAGTTTTTCCAAACGAAGAAGCTTCTGTCGATGGATGGTAGCACACCAGTGTGGATGTACTTAATGCCCATGAGCTCTGCAATTAAAAATCGTTAAGATGGTAGGTTTTATGATTGGTGTATTTTACCACAAAATATACTTATTTGTGGATTTAATAAATTTTCTAAAAATCTCCAGTGGATAACTAATTAAAATAAAATTGAAACCTAGTACCACTGTCTACATGTTCTCCATGATGTGGTTTCTCTTATTTCTTTTACTCTCTTCACTTAGAATGATCTGCCCCTTTCCCAACATCCACTTGACCCCACCATACTAATAACATACTAATAACATCTTGTTATTCTGTGATCATACCAATCTTGTCCCACCTTCCAGATTTACACTAGCTATTCTTTTTTGACAGGGAGTCTCTGGATGATAGACCTAGTCTAGATCATAGATCTTTCATGTCTGACTCCTGTTTGCCTACATCCAAGGTAAGTTCCATGGGACAAGGTGCCTCATCTAAGGTGTTCATTACTTTATCTCCAGCATTTAGAACAATATTTCCAAACCATCTTTATACAATAAACTTTCTGGGAATCTGTTAAATCCTATGGACCCTTCTCAGAATAGAATTTTTAAGTGCATAAAATACATAGACTTATACAACAAAGTAATGAGGCTGAAAGACAGTTATCCACATTCTTTTAAAATTTTGATTTAGTAATTTACATACCTCAGAGTAGGAAACAGCAATCCACTCCAGTTTTCTTCTCTGGAAAATTCCGTGGACAGAGGAGCCTGGCAGGCTATAGTCCACGGGGCCACAAAGAGTCAGACACGACTAAGCAACTGAGCACACAGGCAATATACACACCTAGCTAAGAACATATGGTCTTATTTTCTTTGACACACTCATATCCATATTGCAAAGGATGCAGGAAAGATGGGAGAGCACATTCTGGAGAAAACACTAAGGGTGTGGCTTGTGAATCCAATCAACAACCTCAGCAGAAACGCTAACAGCTTGCTCTGAAGGGTGACAGAGACAGGACAAAATGAAGAAAGGCTGTGAGACTTCCAGGATACGATAGGCAGGAAATGGGCTAATACAGAGCTGCGCCTTGCCATGTGTGCATGCTCAGTCCTGTCCAGTTCCTCACGACCCCACAGACTGTAGCCCACCAGGCTCCTCTGACCATGAGATTTCCCAGGCAAGAATACTGGAGTGGGCTGCCATTTCCTTCTCCAGGGGATCTTACCGACCCTAGGATTGAATCCACATCTCCTGCATTGGCAGGTGGGTTCTTTAGCACTGAGCCATCTGGTAAGCCCAAAACAGAGCCATTTGGCTGCAGAGATGTGCCATCATCAACAAAAGGGAAGAATGACTCGGATGATGCCACAGAGGCCAGGGAAGCTGCCACTGCTACCATGGGCCCAGGGGTTCCCTCCTCAGATGCAGAAGCAGGCCTGCTGCCCATGGCCCAGAGGGTGGAGCCCTCACCCTGATAGGTCCAGAGGACAGAGTGTCCACACACACAGGTTGGTTGTCAAGCCTTAAACCTTAGAACTGCTGGCTAAAACCAACATACAGGCAGACCTTGTTTTGCTACATTTCAGATTACTGTGCTCTGTAATAAACTGAAGGTTTGTGGTTATCACAGAGAGTACACTCAGACATTAACAAGTCAGCGAGCATCCCAAGGAGACATCACGAAGAGTAAAAGGTCCAGAAATCACAGGACATGGAGAATAACTGATGGGACTTGGACACTGGAGAAAACTTCTTAGCAGACTAAATGGGATGTGGCTGAAATGGCTGTGATGAGCCCATCTTCAAATATTTGAAAAGCTTCAGTATAGACACAGTGAGCTCAGACAGGAAGTCACCCTTAGAGACACAGTGTGGAGAGCTGTCATCACACAAGCAACAGTTTATGAGAGCTGACGAGAGAGCTTGAAAAGCTATAAAAGGGGACATGTATTCGTATAGCTGAATCACTTTGCTGTACATCTGAAAATAACAGAACACTGTAAATCAACTATACTCTAATCTTTTTTTTGAAAAAAAAAAAAAAAAGGGGGAGAAAAAAATGTCATGCTACTGAGAGTGACCATTACATGCGGCTAATTAATTGCTGGTAGCCATGCCAGCATGATTTCATAACAAGGACAGTACTCTGAAATTGGTGAGTATTGAATCACTGAAAATTGGCTGATTGACTGATTGACTGAAACCAAAATTTTCTTCTTCTTCTTCTTTTTAAAAAATCTTTTAACCCCACCATGCAGCACCTGGGATCTTAGTTCCCCACCCAGGGATTGAATATGGGCTCCCTGTGGTTACAGCATGGAGTCCAAACCACTGGACAGGGTATTCCCAGAAGCCAAACTTTTCTATGCAAATTAAAATATGCAACCTCCAAATTAATTATGCTTGACACATTAAAAAGAAAATCAATAAAAAGGGAAAATCAGGGGGCAATGGGTAGGGCTCCCAGCCATGGCCAAATTCATTGGCATCTAAGGCAGGGCATAGGATGTGATATCTACAAAGAAGACAGGAAGGAAGCTACACATGGCAGAGTTTATTTCAATACAAGGAAATTAGGAAGACTATTCTCATAATTGCTTCCCAGGTGCCACTAGTGGTAAAGAATCTGCCTGCCAATGCAGGAGATGCAAGAGATGTAGGTTCAATCCTTTGGTCAGGAAGATCCTCTGGAGAAGGAAATGGCAACCTACTCTAGTATTCTTGCCTGAAAAATTCCATGGGCAGTGGAGCCTGTGGGATACAGTCTATGGGGCCCAAACAGTTGGACATAACTGAGTGAGTGAGCACAACACAACATATTCTCAGAATCAGAGACACAAAAAGTCATGAAGCTCCTTTAAAATCAGAGGCAGACTGTCTGTTTTGTGAGAAATAGTGTGATAGATGGACACTAAGGTGTCTTCAGCTTTCAGATGATTCCAACACTGAATTCTAAAAGCAAGGGGAAGAGTAGAGTTTTAGAAGTGGCACTGAAATGCAGGCAACATTTTTCAAGAAGGTTATTACTCTGTCAACAAGGACACGGAAGGGATGAGGGGGACAGAGAGGCAAAAGGCAAGGACAGCTGTTGGTGAAGGTCATCAGAGACCCAGGAGGTTCATAAAATGCTCTCCATGCCTCCTTGAGCAAAAGCGACCAGAACAAGGGATCTGACCCTGGACGGGAATAGATCAAAAGTTGGCGAGCCATGCCAGAGACTCAAGTGCACAGTGGCCCTGGAAATCAGTGCCTGACTGGGGTGAGGAAAAGAGTCATGAGAACAAGATGCTGAGTCGATAGAGACGAAAGAGGAAGAACTCATGGAATCTGGTGACTGACTGCATATGCAGGAGAGAAAAGCATAAGTGAATCCACTCCTGCTGACTGGCTGGAGGTGGTGGGACAAGCAGAGAAAGCCTGTGGTCAAGGACAAGAAAATGATCAGTCTTGAGGTTTTCAGAAGACGACAGACAGACTGAGAGAAAGAGGGTTCTCTGGGAAGAAGTAACTGTTAAGCACCACTGGTTATCTCCTGGCAATTCACCCATGACCACCTCGGAGGTGCTGGAAAGAGTGAGCTCCGCCTCCTCGGGTGAGCCGGTCACTCGTGTGTGTTGCTGAGCACCGTTAAGGTGCTCAGACTTGAGACAAATGGGGTCGGTCTTGACTCCCTACTCACTGGCCAGGTGGTCTTTTAACCTCTGTGCCCCAATTTCCTCACTCATAAAATGAACACTGTAAATGTTCTTCTTCATAAAAGTTAGAGAATTAACTAAAATAACACAGGCAGTGTGTTTACAACTCTTCTTGGTACATGGTAATTGTTCGATCAATATTTACTCTTATTTCACTATGATGACAACTAGAACTATTACTGCTATGACTTCCACTGCCACCAGAAACAAATTAACAGCAAATCTTGCAGTGTAAGTAAAAGATGTCAACAAAGGAAAATGTTCCAGTTGGAGTCTTTCTAACTTGGCACTGCCCAGGATGGCTGACATGTCTGAGGCAGGGGTTCCCCAACCTCCAGGATCTAATGTCTGATGATCTGAGGTGGAGCTGATGTAATAATAATAGAAATAAAGTGCACAATTAATGTAATGTGCTTGAGTCATCACAAAACCATACCCCACCATCCTAGTCCACAGAAAAATTGTCTTCCTGGTGCCACAAAGGTTGTGGATGGCTGACTAAAGGAATCATACTCTGCAAGACTTGACAGAATTCTTAAAATATCACCCCAAACCAGTCTGGGAACCCCCAAAAGTCTTCTAGGATTATCCTTCCCCAAGGTACCCTCTCTGAGTAAATCTACTTCAGTTTCAGGTTAGTCTGTAGCTCAATAGTTTCACCCATTCACTGATTAATCTATAGCTCAATGGTTTCACCCATTCCGTGATATCCTAGGCAAAGTTTCCTCTTATTTACTCGGATATAAAATTTGGTGTGTATATAAAGAGTTTTTCTTCTTTTCCTCAAACCATGCCCCTAGTTTATTATAAATTATGACAGGCATCCCTAAAAAGAACAGTCATTCCAAAAGAATGAGGAAGTGTTTAACAAGAGTAAAAGAAAGAACACCGGATTAAAGTTCAGACTTCTGTTGGTTTAGAGTGTGTCCGAAACTTTCTGACCTTGTTTCCTCCCTTATAAAATGACAATTATATCCATTCCCTCAACTTTACAACACTGAGTGCAGGTCAAATGAGAAAATGAAACATAAAATCACACTCTAGTAGAGAATAGTCTTGTGGTTGCCAAGAGGGAGAGGATTGGGGGAGGACTGGACTGGGAATGTGGCATTAGCAGCTGCAAACTATTATATATAGTATGGATAAACAACAAGGTCCTACTGTATACCACAAGGAACTATATTCAATATCCTGAGATAGAGACTTCCCTAGTGGTCCAGTGGCTAAGATTCCACACTCTCAGTGAAGGGGGCCCAAGTTGGATCCCTGGACAGGAAACTAGATCCTGCATGCTGCAATAATTGATTTCACATGCCAGAACTAAGACCTGGCAGAGCCAAATTAAATAAAATATATATCCTGAAACAAACCATAATGGAAAAGAATATAAAAATATGTATGTATAACTGAATCACTTTGCTGTATAGCAGAAATTAACACAATATTATAAATCAACCATGGAAAGTGAAAGTGTTAGTCACTCAGTCACGTCCAACTCTTTGCAACCCCATGGACTTTAGCCCCCCAGGCTCTTCTGTCCACGGAATTCTCCAGGCAAGAATACTGGAGTGGGTAGTCATTCCCTTCTCCAAGGGATCTTCCTGACCCAGAGATTGAACCCAGGTTTCCTGCATTGCAGGCAGATTCCTTACCATCTGAGCTACCATTCTTCAATTCTAAAAAATAAATAGAATCATGCTATGTATAGAATAGAATCACAAAATATAAGATATTCATCATTTCCCTCTATTGACCTTCACTACTCTCAAAGGATAAAAGAAACCTAGAAGATTCTCTGGATACACAGAGTATCACTTCTAGAATTTTCTTCAGTTTTATCATCACTTCCCAGAGTCATTCTGAGGATTAAACCAGATCATGTTTTCAATGGAGATATTAAATTCAGCCTGAGATAACAACACTAACATTTACCAGGTCCTTACTATGTGCTAGGCATTGTGCTCAGAAGTTTTCATGCATAATCTTACTCAGTTTCTTAAAACAACCCAATAAAGAAACTAGGTTGTCCCCATTTTGCTCATAAGAAAACTAAAACTTAAAAGAATTTAAAGGATGATCTCAAAATCAGGGCCAATGCTGGAATTTCAATTCAGGTCTGCAGCCTTCAGCCACAATGTCAGGAATTCACTAGGTGGATGACTCACTCTCTCCTGAATACCAGCCACATAGGACCCATGGCACCAGTGTGGATGTATAGAGAGATTCTCAAATAGGCCCATCAACAATGTAGTTGTGAAAGCTAAGAATCTATGAAATCTCACATAAACAACTATTTAAGTATTCTTCAAAAATAATTCATACTTTCAATTCCTACTTTCTGTAATAGCAATTATTTTTGCTTCATCTTCCTCTAGAAATCAAGTTATATGACACACACTATGTTACCACATATATTAAAATATTCTATACACATTTTTGGGGATCACATATAATATCCAAATATATATCTTTAGGGAAGATGTATCCTAGTGACACTAGAAAAATTGCATTTTTTTGGAAACATACTTAGCACTCAAAGTCAGAAAGAATACTTAAAAAGTTGCATAAGGTGGAAGTAACAGCACAGAATCAGACCACTCTGGGCTCACAAATTCCAGCTCCACCAGTTATAAACTTTATCACTAGCCAAAGTTAATCATTTCTTCAAGTTTCCATTTCTTCATCTATACAACAAGACTGTTAGTGGACACCTCACTGGGTTGTCATAAAGTCTAACAGTATGGAATGTGTAAGGTTCCTAGAATAGTACTCAGTAACAATTTCTTCTTTTCTAGGCCAGTAAGCGATAACAATGGCTCGTAAAAGAGGTCATGGAGGGAACAGTTTCACTGAAATCATAGATAACATGCCATCCACCTAAAACTATTTAGAATACTCATGACCAACCACACCCACAAACAGAAATGAAAGACTGAAAGAGTATTTTCCAAAAGGAATCACTGAAAGATGTAATTATTGTGGCAGCCCAAGACAACTTAGCACAAGGGAAGTGGCTGGACCAGGTATACAAACAAAAACAACAAACAAACCAAAGCACAGACCCTAAGGAGTATAAAGACTGCTCTCTTTACTTTCAATTGCTCCCAGAGATTGGGACCTCACCCTTCAAAGAAGCAGTTCAGGGTAGTGGTTAGAAGGACCAACCACAGAATCAGATGGACCTGGGTCCAAAGTACAGGCCTTTCACTCACTTGTCAGCTGACCGCGTTAAGTTTCTTAACCTCTGTAATCTTCAGTTTCCTCTTGGGAATAATAAACTCAAAAAAAGACATACTTCACAAGGTGGTATGCAATGAAATGAAACTGATAAATTCATATTATAGTACATAATAAGTAATCAGTAGAGAAGTAATTATAGCTTAATAATAATATATTTTTTCAAGTTTTTTAGGTGGACCATTTTCAATGTCTTTATTGAATTTGTTACCATACTGCTTCCGTTTTATGTTTTGGCTTTTTGACCATGAGGCATGTGGAATCTTAGCTCCCACATAATAATAATAAGCAATATGGGAAGGTTTGCTGCCTGAATGATATTCAGACCTAAAAGGTCCTAGGGATTAAGCCAATGCAGAAAAAGATAAGAGAGCACTTTCCTGGGCTGGTGTGGCCAGCTTCCTACTGGTTTACTCCTGTTGTCATTTAGACCCTCCCTATATCCCCTCAAACACTTCCTGGCCTGGTCAGGAGTCTTCAACAGTTGAAGCAACTCCTAGCAGGTATGAGGGGTGGAGGGCCCAGCTCAGCTTAGTTGATCTTGAGGATTTGGGTCAAGAGTTGGAAAACACCTAAACCCCACTGATGAAAGCAATGCCAACCACATGCTTTATTTTCAGAAACCACTCAGGACGTCTGCCCTCCAGGAACTGAAAGTCTCCTGGTGGGTTTGGGGGTGACATCCTGGGCCCCACCCAGGATCTGGCCCACCCTCCCTACAGTGTTTCTCACTATACAGATGTATAGTTTTATCTATTATTTTTACATTTCTGCCCTTGCTTGAATTAAAATTCCCAGCTCTTCGCTTGTCAAATGTATTCTATGTATCTCAGATGACAAGAATAAGATCTGAAGATTTAAAAGGAAAAATACATTAGGACCAGAAATTATTTATTCTTAATACCTTTACATGGATCAACATAGTCATTAAACTATGAGTTCAATCCTTATTAAGCCATGATTTATTTAAAATATTTCTGTATTATTATTTGAATACTTACCCTTCTCACCATGAAGGTAATAGAATTTATCAACACAATCAAAGTATTATTATTTTTATTTTTTAAATATAAATAAAGGAACCAGTTTGCTTAAAAATTTTAGTTTGCTAATGATCAAAGGGTGCCTTATAGTTATAAAACATTGCAATGTAAACATTTACACATTACTTTCAGCTTTATACAACAGAAAAATTATACATTAGAATCTTATGATTATGGTTTCTGTAAATTAACTATGATAACTTTGCACACTTTAGTGTACAGAGGAATTAGTACAAAAACAATCACTACTCAGAGTACCAGAGTCTTAGGAATACATGTAAATTGCAATTATCAGTCAGCAAAAAAATGACTCTTAAAAAAAAATATGGAAGGAGACTTCCCTGGTGGTCCAATGGTTAAGACTTTGCCTTCAAATGCAGCAGGTGTGGGTTCAATTCCTGGTCAGGGAGCTAAGATCCCATATGTCATAGCCAAAAAACCAAAACATAAAACAGAAGCAATATTATAAAAAATTCATAAAAGACTTAAAAAAAAATAGTCCACATCAAAAAATATTTTTTAAAAATATAGAAGATACTTCCATACTTCATGCAACTATGAATACATTGATTGAAACAGTGGTTATTACTTCTTCTTAATCTCACATTACACACCTGTGTGTTATGCTAGCATCCATGCCCAGAGAACGAGACAATCTCTTTGAAAGCATCCCAGGAGGTCCCTGCGAAAGAATTCTTTTTACTCACCATCCTTTGATTTTTTGGTAAAGATGACGTTTCTTGTACAAGAGAACTTTCACGGGAACCCAAATCAAGAGAGTCACTGAAGCTACATAAGCAATTGAACAGGAAACAATCAGCCAATAACGTGTTTTGTCAGGCGGATGCCTTGTGGTGTAATAGGCAACAGCAAACTGTTCCATTATCACCAACGTAGGGACACAGAAAGCAGTAAACTCAAGCAGCTCAAACACCAGCAGCTTGATTAGTTTTCCCGAAGCCATCCTGGGAGGCCGAGCACCCGGGGACCACACTCTCCTCCTCTGACTGTGAGCGGCATATGGACGCACAGATACTGAACTGTGGTCAAGTTCCTTGTACTCAAATCACTCACCAGTGACTTTATTCTTTTATTGACCCTCATATGGTTCAGTGATCTTCCAACTTAACAACCGAGGTCTCTTAAAGAAACAGAGCCGTCATGGAAGTGATCACTTAATGTGTTTGCAGATCCATTACTAGAAGTCAAATGAATTTCAGAATATGCTTTGGAGCATCAGTAAAAGTGGGGTCTTTTAATGTAGTCTTTATAGTGAATTTGAGCACAAAAAACACTTATTTAATATTTAACACTTGTTAAGTAGAACCATTGCAATAATATAATTTTAGAGTTAAAAAAGAGGAAAAGACATAATCTGATCCTCTATTTTTACAACTGAGCAGATCCAGCAGATTTTAGAGTTAAAAAAGAAGAAAAGACATAAACCAATCCCCTATTTTCATAACTGAGCAGATACAGAGAAATACCCAAAGCTTGAGTCTTTGTCTAAGACAGCAACCCCTCATTTCTCTTCAAAATGCATGAAAAGGGAGTTTGGATTCACTTTGCCAATTTTCCAACCAGATTTCTCCCTAGTACTTGAAATATTTATTTGTTCTTGCACAATTAATTGCTATGCAACACAGATTAACATTATTTTTATTTTGCAGGTCAGGAAACTAACGATGATATGAGAAACTTGTTATCAGGATCAATACATGAAGAGTTATCTATATCTAGTCTAAAAACATATCAAATATTTAAAAGACAATTATACCCATGAATATCTTTCCTTCGCACAAGCCACTTTGAGCAGCTGTGATGAGCATTCCACTGGGTGTGGGGTGGTTCAATGTATGTGTGACAAAGGGTCCTTCCCTGAAAACCCTCACAATCCATAGAGGAAACAAACCTACAGGCAACAAAAAATAACTGCAGTCAGAAGTCTAACCTAAATGCCATGATACCACAGAGGAGAGCTTCCTCTTTGGTTTTGGGAAGGGGAGGGAAAGATAATGATGATGCGAACAGATGGTGGGTGTTGGGGTTTCAGTGACATTTCAGGCAGAAAAAAACAAATGGGAGGGAGGCATGATGGTGAAGTCTGGAGTGGCATGGCAGGAACACAGGGGAAGGTGATGCTAGGAAAATCAGCAGGACACCCACATCCCATGAAAGATATGTGTGTGTGTAAATGTGTGTGTAAAAAGGCATTTTCTAAACAGAGGAATCAGCTGACTATTTGGAAAGGAGGGACAGTGCAGATGTGAAGGCAGGGCTGGAGTGGTATGGACCTAGAGATGGGGAAGCCACCTAGAAGCCGCAGAGGAGCCTACATAAGACAGAGCCTTGGCTGCCACAAGTGGTACGGGGGTGATGCACCCACACAGGCTGGTCCAATCCCTCCTGTCTGCCGGCTTCATCAGATGGCACCCCCGTGCCTGTGTCTGACTGAGACACATCATATTTCTCTTGGCTTCTGTGTCTCAAGGCCCTTTTCAGAAGGGATTCCATAGTTGCTTGGTTCTTGGGATGCACCTAGGATTCTGGGGGTGGCTCTGAGGATTCACACCTCCTGCCCTCCCAGGGCAGGATAATCAGACACAAGTTTCCTTGAGTTGCCAAGTGATTCTCTTTGACCTCGCCGCCACTGAAGTGTAGCAAAGGACTTCCCTGGTGGTCCAGTGGAACTCCACGCTTCCACTGCAGGGGGCGCAGGTTTGATCCCTGGTTGGGGAACTGGGATCCCACATGCTGCCCAGCACAAACAATAATAATAATAATAATCAAGTGCAGCAGAAGTCCTCTATATGAAAAAAGACACCTGGAAGAAAGGTGGCAAGAATACAAAAGGATGGAGCAGTAAACCATCTAAGCAGCAGTTCTGTTGGCAACTGTTTCTAATAGCATACCATTGACATCAATTCTCTGTTATCGTCCCTGAAAAATTTTCTATTTAAATGATACTGGATACAGACTAGATTTTAACCTCCTAACCCTAGGTCTTGGGTCATCTAGTGCTACAATGTATTATAATTTCTTCCACAGATTTTGTCACTAACTGGAATTGTGATCTGAGAATTTGAAGACAGTTGTTGAATAAAAAACAGTCTGGCTCTTACCTGAGCTGGAATTCTATTTATTTCCATATATGGCAATTGAAAACTGACACTCTATATTTCTCATCTATCATCTTCCTCCAGTTCCTATTTTCTCTTTAACTTTAGCCTCAAAGATAACACCAAGTGTGTTACATTCATGGAATGGGACCTACTGTTCTCCTCCACAGGGAATGCCCTGATAACTAGCTGTGCTTCTCTTGAGCAGGAGAGAGTTTATGGCTGTTGTCCTCTTTTCACAAGGAGCCCAACTCCATGTAAAGGGAAGACTGTGTGGGTTATCCTTGTAACAGACCACAGGTCATGGTAGAGACATAGTGACTGACTGACCTTGTGGTTGGGGAGATGACCAGATGCACATGTAGGACCCGAGAAGGTGTGTGGAGTGAGCTGGACAGTCCTACCCTGCCCAGGCCTCCACCCACTCCACCAGACATGTCTGGATGAACAGTCTGGCCACAAAATGTCCAGCAGTCTGAGTGGCCTGGCATGATCTGGGCCAATCACTTTCTCACCCTTAGGAATTTGAACTAAAACACAGCTAGAGAAATTGACAAGTGGAGTTAAAAGAGGCCGTGATTTTTGAGTCAGAATCAGAGCAACTCAAACTGTGTGTGCCAGAACCATCTCTGGCTTATGGCTGAACTTTGCAACTTGTTGAATGAATGAACAAAGGAAGCCAAATGGTGAAGGAAGAGAACAGTGACCAGAGCAGGGAGGCCAATCCAGACAGTAACAGTCAGGACAGATCTATGGGGCTATGCAAGCACACCAAGCAAGACCAGCACCCTAGTAGTTTGACTCCCCAGCTCACCTCAGTTCAGTTCAGTTCAGTTGTTCAGTCATGTCCGACTCTTTGCGACCCCATGAACCACAGCACGCCAGGCCTCCCTGTCCATCACCAACTCCCAGAGTCCACCCAAACCCATGTCCATTGAGTCGGTGATGCCATCCAACAATCTTATCCTCTGTCACCCCCTTTTCCTCCTGCCCTCAATGTTTCCCAGCATCAGGGTCTTTTCAAATGAATCAGTTCTTCACATCAGGTGGCCAAAATATTGGAGTTTCAGCTTCAACATCAGTCCTTCCAATGAACACCCAGAAGTGATCTCCTTTAGGATGGACTGGTTGGATCTCCTTGCAGTCCAAGGGACTCTCAAGAGTCTTCTCCAACACCACAGTTCAAAAGCATCAATTCTTCAATGCGCAGCTTTCTCTATAGTCCAACTCTCACATCCATACATGACTACTGGAAAAACCATAACCTTGACTAGATGGACCTTTGTTGACAAAGTCATGTCCCTGCTTTTTAATATGCTGTCTAGGTTGGTCATGACTTTTCTTCCAAGGAGTAAGCGTCTTTTAATTTCATGGCCGCAAGCACCATCTGCAGTGATTTTGGAGCCCAGAAAAATAGTCTGACACTGTTTCCACTGTTTCCCCATCTATTTGCCATGAAGTGATGGGACCGGATGCCATGATCTTAGTTTTCTGAATGTTGAGCTTTAAGCCAACTTTTTCACTCTCCTCTTTCACTTTCAAGAGGCTCTTTAGTTCTTCTTCACTTTCTGCCATAAGGGTGGTGTCATCTGCATATCTGAGGTTATTCTCACAAAATGGGGCCTTTGTTCTTTGCAACCAAAGAGCTTGAGTATGGGGAGGGGGGGGAGTGTTTATAATCAGGGGCCAAATGTACAGAAACAATATGTAAAATTACTGATGATTCAGAGGACAGGATTGAAAAAATTGAAGTCAAGTTGACTAGAGAAGGTAAATTTTGGCCTGTATTCATTTTTAAATGGACACACAATAATATCTCTATATTTTTACAGCAATCTCCTCTTTATAGTATAATTATATCTTATTTGAAAAGTAGTTCTAAGAATTTTCATGATGCAGTGAGTTGGGGAGAGGGGTGGCAGAGAAAAACAATGGATTTTTGTTTTGAAACATTGTAGTCGTAGATTTAAATGTAAATTTAAAATCCAGGAAGATAGCAATCAAACTGTTAACAGCATTATCCTTGGGGAATGGGTGAGGTGGGGCAGAGAGGGTTTTTGCATTTTTTAACATTTGCATAGTTGTAATATTTCACAAGCATAAAAATTAGAAAACAACTTTAGTAAACAGTCTACTGAACAAAGAAATTTAAACTTATTAAAAAATTTTGTTCTCTATCTTTTAAAATCTTCCCTACACAACTTTTCCCCCTACTTCCAAGCAGAAGCAGAATGAAGAAATTTTACTTTTGCTTACTCCCGCAGTGGCTGAACTAAATAGCAGGGACATAGCTAAGAGGCAAGCAGGAGATGGGGCAGTGGAGGGAGGCTGTGAAGAATTGTTTTCTGGCTGGGCAGTAGGGTTGAATTCAAATATTTTCTCCTGATCTCACAGGAGAGTGTAAATAAGTGCCATCTTCACCCCTCAGTCCCAGATTCTGAGATTAGCTCTCAGAAATCTTCTCTTACTCTCCTTCTTCAAGTAGAAGTAAGTAATTCCTCTTGGGTGTAAAACACTTTTTGAGGGGATTTCCTTGGCCGTCCAGTGGTTAGGACTATGCACCTCCACTGCAGGGAGCCCAGGTTCGATCCCTGGTCAGAGAACTAAGATCCTGGATGCCGCATAACTCAGCCAAAAAAAAAAACCAAAAAACCAACAGATTAAAGTTACATATAAAACACCTTTTGAATACTCTTACTTGTCTCCCTAAGATGTTTGCACATTGGGTTCCTATGAAACTGAAAGTTCCCTGAAGGCAGACAGCGTGTGCTTTCCTTTTTGTATCACCATTTCTTGGCACAATGCTCAGTACATAATCGGCCCTTAGTGTACATTTGGGGAAGGAAGAAAGGAACAGATGGTGAGTAAGAGAAATGGCGGGCAGCAGGGAGAATGTGCTGGACTGTGAAAATGGCTACCTTGTTTTTATTTTAGGGGAATGCTGTTTCTAAACCGACTCTGCAGAGGGAGAAATCACATATTACGAGTTCCAACACAATCTGTTCGTTCAGCCCATGAGGTTCAGTGTCCTTGAGTGGCCCCAATGACATCTGCCATGTCTCCTTCCTCACTAGCCATGGCTTCAAAGTCAAAGATCCTGGGGATTACAGAGCTTCTTAATCCCACAACGCATATTTGGAAAAACAAAACTATGCCCCTTGCAAGCATTCACAAAGACTTTCTACACCCCAATGTTAGAATCTTTCCCAATATTTTCTAACACACATGCCCTCAAGAATGCATATCCCATCATGGATCTGCATTGTTAACGAAGGTGGTTGGAGAGGACTGTCTGGTAATCATCTGGGCCAAGGCATAGTCTTCAATCATTTCAGGGTCCTCAGCCCCTCTGAAGTATCATTTCTAAATTTTCCATAACAGATTGAAAGGCATGGAAATCTCCTTTGTGAGGGATAGAGTAACTAGCTAGTTTGCCAAAGGAAAAATAGAAAGCTTCGATGCCAGCTTGAAGTTATGGGTCAAAAACAATGCCACACCCCTGACAAACACAAAGGGATATAAGAGAGGGTTTAGGATCCCTACCCCCGCTTCAGCTGGGACCAGTTTCTGTCAGTCCTAATTCTGTCCCTTCTAAGTCCCCTGACAAGTCCGCCATGCAACTGTACTGCCAGTCACTGGAAAGACACGGAGGGGGACATTTTCAAGCCACCTGCATTCTTTACTTGGATTTATCCCAGATTGATTCGAGGAATTCTGCCCCTGAATCTGCTCTTGAATGCTGGGTTTAACAACTTCCTGGTAGGAAACAGATTTGGTTTTCTGAAGCAGGGTCTGTGGTGGAAAGACTGAGTCTTGTGGTTAGAACTCACTTCCATGTAGGAGTGTTGATGCAGGGGTTTTTATTTTAGTAAGCAGAAGATATCATGCTGTCCAGGGTAACACCTGTTCTCCACACTTCCAACTGTCATTTCCTTCCTGCAGGCAGGAAGTCAAAAATTGAAAGTTTCTTAAATTGTTAACAAGATCATTTGTAATCTCAAGGTTTTCTCATTGTTTTCGGCATTTTGTTCCGTGAAACAAAATGTACAAACTGCCAGGAATGTTCTGGCATGTCCATGGCTGGTTTCCTGTGATCGTGTGGTGTTGATATGCAGCAAGGCAGGCTCTGGTGGCAGTGAAACTGCTCCGGGATCAAGCGGGATCTGCGAGGAGCCCAGACAAGAGGCAAAAGCGTGTCCCTGCCCAATTTACTGATTATTTATCGTTTCCAAAGAGTATTTCCAAAATACGTTACTGATCCTCACAAGAAGAGGTCACCAAATAAATAACTTGTAGTAAACTCACTAAGATTATGCCCCACGTGATATAAACCCCTTTTTACTAATGTTATGCTGTCATAGTCCAGACTATACTGAATTCATATTATAGGGAAAGGATTAATTTCAGCTCTCTGGCTATTTATAAACAAGCAACTTTGTAAGAGTAAAGACCACAGCATATCTACTCTTGTAACCCTCTGAATATCTATCTGGTATCTAGTGACTCTGTTCTGCAAAGTAACAAAAAGTATAGAATGTCCTTACTTTTTAAAAATAATGGTACCAGATCTCAAAAAAAGCAGGAAAGAAAGGAAGAAACAAAACTTTCCACTCCAGGACTTAGCTGGCAGTCCAGTGCTTTAAGACTCCATGCTTCCAAGGCAGGGGGCTTGGGTTCAATCCCTGGTCAGGGAACTAAGATCTCACATGCTACGTGGCACCACAAAAACAAACATACCAGCAAACAAACAAAAAACCTCCCCACTCCACGGGGCTTCCCTTGTGGCTCAGCTGGTAAAGAATCTGCCTGCAATGCAGGAGACCAGGGTTTGATCCCTGGATTGGGAAGATCCCCTGGAGAAGGGAAAGGCTATCCACTCCAGTATCCGGTCTGGAGAATTCCATGGACTGTATAGTCCATGGGGTCACAAAGAGTCAGACACAACTGAATGAATTTCACTTTCACTTTCCCACTCGACTATATAATCATCACACAAATGTGCGTAGAGATATATAAATGGGAGTTAAGAATTAGAACATTAAAGAAAACAGAAAGTCACTTCATTCTTTACAATAATTCTCAGATTTTACTTTTTAAGGGACTGCAATAATCTAGTTAGCCTTTCAGCATTCCAAAATGACAAATTTAAGCAAAGAAATAAAATCCATTTAAGTGAAGATGCAGCCCTAATTCATTACAGTACATCCCCAAATTCACAAGAATAATTTAACCTAAATTCTTGTTGGTTAAAGATATGATAAGTTTGAGCTTTCTAACTGTTCCTTAAAAAAAAAAACAAACAAACTTGAAAACGATGTTAGTAGACACACTCATATCTTCAGAATGTGAAGAAATGGTGATTGTCCAGTTATTTTGTTTAATGTATTAACAGTTAGATCAAAATCTCCAAGCGGTTTGCCTTAATGTAGTGTTCCCTAACTCCACTGCATGGTGCAGGTTTGTTTTGGTTTAAGTGGGTATTTTTAAAGATATTGTGTGTTTGGAATCTTCTGACCTAAATTACCGCTTAGACTATAGAGGTACATAACTAATATGTCTTCTTAAACTATATACATTTGGTCCATTTAGTTCGATAAGCATTTAATGAAAGAAATCAGCTGATCTCTTCTCTGTCAGAAACCTTCCCTGGGACTCCCCTGGGGTCCAGTGGTTAGGTCTCTGAACTTCCACTGCAGGGGGCATGGGTTTCAATTCCTGTTTGGGGAACTAAGATCCTGCATGACACGTGTCATGGTCAAAACAAAACAAAAAAAGGCCCTCATTGACTTCCCATCTAATTTAGAGTAAAAGTCCACAGCTTTACCAGAATTTCCAAGGTGGCTACCTAACCCAGCACATTTCTCTCTGATTTAATTTTCTATTTCTTTCTCATCATACTCCTCAATCTTCTTCAAACACATTAGGCATCAAGGCTTCCTCACCCTGCCCCCTTGCTGCTCTCACCTGAAGATGCCCTCAAAGCCAACTACCTCACTCTCTTTAGGTCTTTATATAAGTGACACTTTGTCCGTGAGACTGCTTGCCCAAAATTCCAATAGTCTCCCCTCTCAACTTCCTGTTCTTCTCCCTACTTTGTTTTTCTTTTTACTTATTAATAGCATAGTGTTTGCTTGACTTATTCATTGCATTGATTGCTTGTCCTTCCGATTGTCATGTTGTGCTCAGTCGCTCAGTCGTGTCCGACTCTTTGTGACCCCATGGACTGCAGCCCGCCAGTCTCCTCTGTCCATGGGATTCTCCAGGAAGAATACAGGAGCGGGTTGCCATGCCCTCCTCCAGGGGATCTTCCCAACCCAGGGGTCAAACCCAGGTCTCCCACATTCCAGGTGGATTCTTTACCGCTGAGCCATCAGGGATAAGTTTCTTTAGGGGCTTCCCAGGTGGCGCAGTGGTAAAGAATCTGCCTGCCAATGCAGGAGACGCAGGCTCAATCCCTGGGTCGGGAAGATCCCCTAGAGGAGGAAATGGTAACCCATTCCAGTATTCTTGCCTGGAAAATCCTGTGCACAGAGGAGCCTGGTGGGCTACAGTTTATGGGGTTGCAAAAGAGACATGACTGAGCAACTGAGCATGCATGCATGCAAGTTTCTTTAGGACAGGAATGTTTACCAATTTTGATCTGCTATATACTCATACTAGGCTAGTGCTTAGCACACAGTAAGATCTCAGTAATTATTTGTTGAATGAGTGACAGAATGAATTCACAAATAAACAGAGTGGACTCTGTTTGCAAACTATGACACTGATGCAGAAGTACAAAGATGACCAAGACAGCTCTCTGCCCTTACAGGTTATGATCTGGTTGAAGAGATTGATAGAGCCATGAGTCATTTCAGTACAAGAGCAATGAGAAATGTGTGTCCAAGTCATCATGGGTGCAGAGAGGAGAGGTACATGGTCAACCTAGAAGTTCAGGTGAGGTTTCCCAAATAAAAACAGGCACTTTCTTGAGTTGAAGAACCTACTCTAGCTAGAGAAATAGAAAACTGTTTCAAAGGGTTTTTTTTTCCTTTTTTTAATATTTATTTTTATTCATTTGGTGGCATGGGATGTTAGTGGCAGCACGTGAGATCTTTAGTTGCTGCATGCAAACTCTTAGTTGCAACATGTGGGATCTAGTTCCCTGACCAGGGATCAAACCCAGATCCCCTACATTGTGATCATGTTGTCTTAACTACTGGACCACCAAGGAAGTTCCTCTTCAAAAGATCTTAATAGAATAGACTTTTAAGTTTTGCTCCAAGGTGTGACATCAGCAAGATGATGGAATGGGAAGTCCCCAGCTCTAGTCTCCCAACAGAAATGCCAATTTAGTAACCATCCACGGACAAGAATGCCTTTGTGAGAATTCCAGAACCCAGGGAGAAGACTACAGCACCCTGATAGAGTATGACAACTAAAATTAGAAAATTACATTTAAAAGGACAAGAACAGTTTTACTTTGTTCACAGTGCCCTCAACCCCCACCCTAAGCCAGCACATCAGCACGGAGAAGGAGCCCCTGGGCCCGTGATTTCTCTAGCAGAGAAAAGGAGACCAAGGTACAGATTCAACTTTCGCAGCATTTCAAGGCACTGCTCAAGAGGCCCACTTCTGTCTCACATCATGCAGAAAACTGAAGAAACTGGCACAGCTAGACCACCTAGGGATTGTTACAAAGTAAGAAGGGATGGCTAGTGCACACAGATCTCATAGATGGTCCCACAGCCCACCAGCCAGCCCCACCCAGCTAGAGGTCCTGCTAGCCAATCCTGTCCAACCACAAATCCCACAGGCACTGTTGAATTACATTACCCAAGGACCCTGGAATTGAAAGCCCCTGCCTGTGGAGGATCCCAGAATTGGATGACTGATAGTGATGAAGTCCTTCCCCTCTTGAAACTCTCTTGAAATGCCCAGACACCAGCACAAGGATACAAAGGCCACAGAGAATCAGGGAAAAATGACATCAGCAAGGGAAACATAAACTTCTAGTACGTGTGCTCAGTCGCTAAGCCATGTCCCTCTCTTTGTGACCCCATGGACTGTAGCCCGCCAGGCTGTCCATGGGATTTTCCAGGTAAGAAAAGTGGAATGGATTGTCATTTCCTCTTCTAGAGGATCTTCCCAACCCAGGAATCGAACCCACATTGTCTCTTGCATTGGCAGGCAGATTCTTTACCACTGAGTCACCTGGGAAAATCATCAACTTCTGGTAATTGACCCTGAAGAAATGGAGTTCCACAAATTGACAAAGACTTTAAACCAATCATCTTAAAAAGCTCAGTGGGCTACAAGAGAGTACAGATAAACAACTAAATAAAATCAGGAAAAGACAGGAATGAAATGAGATGGAATAACATCAGCAAGATGGCAGTATTAGAATTCCCAGTGCCCATCCTTTCCCAGAAACATCCACTGGAACAACTATCCACATGTATTTATAAAAATAGTTTCAGAAGACCTAAGCACTCCAGGTGAGGGACGACAGCCCCTGGGCAGAGCACTGAAAAAAGAGGCATTGAAGATGGTGGGAAAGGTAACTTCACATTATGTCTATGATCCTCCTCTAAACCCAGGCAGCCCATCAAGGAAACAAACACCCTCCCTGTGGGAGGGAAGTGTAGTGAGCACCCACCTCCACTGCAGACCCCAGCATGGCCCCTCAGCACCACCAACCCCAGGTGGCTCTTGTGGTGCAAGGTTTCTGGTGGTCTCTTGTAAACCCAAGATCCCACCCATCCCAGCACTGGGTTGGAATCTGCAGCTCCAGGCAACAAACTGGCCTCTGTGAACCCAGGCTCCAAGCAGGCTCCTATTAACCCAGGCTCCCAGCCAGGCCCAATGCTAGGTCAGCTATCACAGACCCAGGCTCCCAACCCACCCCAGCACCATGTTAGCTCCATGAAGCCAGGCGCCCAGCCCAGAACCAAGCTAGGACTTCCAGACCCAGACACTGGGCTCACCCCAGGTCCATAGCACTTAGCTGGTTCTGTGGAACTAGGATCCAGGCCTGATCTCATGGACTCAGGCACTGGAACTATCAGCCCAAGGATTTCATCAGAAAGGTCAACCACAGACACCATCCCGTATGGCTCACCCATAATATCTCAGTGGTAAAGGGCTTTCCTTGCTGAAGCCACCCTGTAAAGACTAGAAGAGGTGTCTACTTCCTCAAATGTACAGAAACCAACATAAAGCCACAGGATCATTAATAATCAAGGAAATATGATTAGCTCCAATGACTGACCCTAAAGAAAGGGAGATTTATGAACTGTTTCACAAACAGTGAAATCCTTCAGTCAGAGCAGCAAAAGAAAAATGAATTTAAAAAAAGAGTGAACAAAAGTCTCCAAAAACTGTGGGATACCACTGACAGAAGTAATCTATACATTACTGGAGTCAAAGAAGAGGGAGAAATGACAGAAAGCTTACTAAAAGAAATAATGACTGAGAACTTCTCAAATCTGGAGAGCGATCCGGATACCAAAGTTCATGAAACTAATAGGCAATCCCAAAATTTCAATTCAAACAATTTTCTCCAAGATACATTATAATAAAACAGTATAAAATTGAAGATAGAGACAATTTTAATAACAGAAAAAGAAAGATTAATTCCTCACATACAATGAAATCTACACAAGTCAATCAGTGAACTTCTCAGCTGAAACCTTGCTGACCAAAAGAGAGTAAGCTGGTACATTCAATGTTTTGGGAAAGAAAACACAAAAACAAAACCAACCAAACAAAAAAACTACCCAACAAAGTTCTCTTTCAGAAATGAAGGAGAAATCAAGCCTTTCCTCAAAAAACAAAATCTGAAGGAGTACATCACCATTAGACCTGCCCAATGAGATATTAAAAGTAGTTCCTCAAGTTTTTTTCCAATAATAATAGGAGACTATCATACTTCATGTTAACAATGGATGTATCTTTCAGATGGAAAATCAATAATGGAACACCAGACTTGCACAATACTATAAACCAATTTTGACTTAACAGCATATACAGACTATTCCAAACCAAGAGCAGTGGAATATGTACTCTTTTTAAGCATACATGGAACATTTTCTGGGATAGATCACATGCTAAGTCACAAAAGAAGTCTCTACAAATTTAAGAAGACTAAAATCTTTTTTACTATATTTTATTGCACTTTTCAATGAAATAAAACCAGAAATCAGTAACAAAAGGAAACTAAGAAAACACACAAATACTTGGAAATTAATCCATTCTTGACCAACCATTGAGTCAAAGGAGAAGTCAAAGGGAAACTTAAAAATATCTCGAGACAAATGAAAACAATAATAAAATATACCAAAGCTTAGGGGATATACAAAAAGCAGTACTAAGAAGGAAGTTTTTAGTGATGAACACATTAAAAAAGATCTCATACAACCTATCTTTACACCTCAAATAAACAGAAAAAGGACAAACTAAGCTCAAAATTAGCATAAAGAAGCAGACAATAAGGACTAGAGCAGAAATTGATGAAATAAAGAATAGACAACAATACAAAAAATAGAGAAAACTAAGTTATTTTTAAAAGATAAACATAATCAAGAAACCATTAGCTGAACTAACTATAAAAAAGAGAAAAGGCTAAAAATCAGAAATGAAAGAGGAGACATTACAAGTTATGTCACAGAAATTTTAAAAAATCATAAGGGACTATTACAAACAATTATATATTAACAAGTTGGATAACTTAGAAGAAACATTTAAAGAAACCACCGAGACTGAGTCAAGAAGCAGAAAGACTGAACAGATCAATAACAAATGAGACTGAATCAATAATCAAGAACCTCCCAACAAGGCCCAGGACAGAAGGTTTCATAGGTAAATTTATCACCAAATATTTAAGAAAAATTAATACCAACCCTTCAAACTCTCCTAGAAAATAAAAAGAGAACACTTCTAAACTCCTTTTATATTAGGCCAGCACCACCATGATAGCAGAGCCAGACAAAAAAACAAGAAAAAAAGCCAAAAAACTATAGGCTAATATTCCTGATTAATATGGATATAAAAAATTCTCAACAAAATATTAGCAAACTTAATTCAATAGCATATTAAAAGGATCATAATGACCAGGTAGGACTTATCCCTGGAATGTAAGGGTAGTTCAACACATGCAAGTCAATGTGACAATGTCACATTAAGAGAATGAAGGACAAAAATCACATGATTGTTTCAATACATGCAGAAAAAAGTATCTGACGACATTCAACACGTTTTCACCAGACTTCAAAAAAAAAAACAAAACATTAAGTATAGAAGAACTTACCTCAACACAACAAAGGCCCTATATGAAAAACCCACAGCTAACATCATACTCAATAGTGGAAAAACAAAATTTTCTCTCTAAAATCTGGAACAAGACAACTCTTGTCAAGATAGCTATTATAAAGGGAAAAAAATATGGTTGGTGAGGATGGATGCGGAGAAACTGGAGTCTTTGTTGTACATTGTTGGTGGGAATGTAAAATGGGTTAGCTGCTATGGAAAGTAGTATGGAGCATCCTCAAAGTATTAAAAGTAGATTTCCCACATGACCATGACATCTGGGACTGAATTGAAATCAGGATCTTGAAGAGGCATCTGCACTCCCACATTCACCACCGCCTTATTCACAACAGCCAAGAAACAGAAAACAACCCAAATGTGCACTAGCCAAGGAATGAATACGGTATGTATACACAATGCAATATTATCCTGCCTTTAAAAGGAAATCCTACTCTTTGCAACAATACTGAAGACATGATGAATGAAATTAGTCAGTCACAGAAAGACAAACACTGCGTGACTCCTCTCATGTGAGGCATGTAATACAGTCAGACATCGAGAAGCAGACAATATAACGGTGGTACCTGGAGATGGAGGAAGAGATGGGAAGCTGTCACTCAATGGGTATAGAGCTAGTTATTCAAGATGGTAAGTTCCAGAAACGTGCTCTAAAACATTGTGCCAGTAGTTAATAATAAAGTATCATGCATTCAAAAATTTGTTAAGAAGGTGAATCTCATGTCTAGTGTTTTTAACACAAAAACAAAACAAAGGGACGCAGAAAATTTGGAGCTGATGGATATTTTCATCACCTTGACTGTGGGGATGGTAACATGAGTATATACATGTCTAAACTCATGAAAGGGTATATTTTAATTATGTGGGTTTTTTTGTGTTTATTACTGCAATGAAGTTGAAGAAAAAATGTTGTTCCCAACACTGAAATGACTATAGCCTGTATCTAACTCTGCAGTTGCAATATTAGCACTTATCTCCTCTTGTAGTACTGAACACCTTACTAAATTCTACCTTGTGCTATAGCTTTAAATGTATGTTTTCTTTCCTTACACTTTTGTGACCTTCCCAAAGGCAGTGACAGGACCTTGCTGTGTTGAAGGGACCCCAGTGCCACCTGTGGTTTTGATGATCCACTAGGACGACTCTCGGGGCTCAGTACACTGCACTCCTGGCTGTAATTTATTGCACCGAAAGGACTTCAAGCAAAGCCAGAAAAGAAAAAAGGTGCATGGGGGTCTATCAAGGGAAACCAGGTATGGGCTTCTATGAGTCCTCGAACCAAAGTCACAAAGGACAAGTTTAATTCCCCCAGCAACAAGGCGTGACAACACGTGTGTAATGTTGCCAACCAAGAAAGCTCACTACCCTTGGTGCCTGGAGCTGTTACTGGGGCTGACTATGTCTCCGGATCAAGTCCTACTTGGCATGTCTCCAGATTCCAGACTCCCAGAAGGAAGCAGGTGATCAGCATGGACCACATCATTTGTGCAAATAATTTGGGCCCAATGTGCCGCTCTTCTCCATTCTGAGAATGGTGGGAACCGTCCCCAAATCCAAGCTCCCAAAGCCAGTCAAGGCCAACCTTGGAAACAGGACCCTCACAAGATGGCAGTCAGGCCCGCTATGCCAGCTTTTTTTCTGTCCACTTAGTCATTGTTAGATCTCCCTAGTACTCAAACATCTGCTGAATTCCATTTTCCACTTTACACTTTCAAGCTAAAGCGAGATGATGAAAAATAAATGATCATTTCATGTATACAAAGAACTGTTTATATTTTAGAACTGGTCTACATGTGCTTTTAAAAACTTTGTCTTGCCACTCAACATAGTTTTCTTTCACCCTTTAATACTTAAGCTTGGATAAACCAATTTCACATAAACAGCTAGTTAATCACTATAATAAATATAGAAGTAAACACAAAGTAGTATCTAAATCACCACCACAGAGGTAATGGCCTGGATATGATTTCTATTTTTATATCTGTTTGGGATCTGACCTAAGGTATTTAGTCTACAGACCTTCTTCTGTAATGATAATAACACTTTGAACTTATGTTAACAGTCAGCAGCAGACTGCTAAGTTGATTCTGACTAGTAACAAACTTAGTCTCAATAATAAAGAACTTTGAGTGACTTGGCAGCTCTGCTGGCAGAATCTAGGCCTGGTGATGTCAAAGGATGCTTTGGTAAAAAACTGGAGAATTCTGTCAGGAGTTCCCATGTTTCACTGCCAGGCTGGCAGAACAACTTTTCTTGTGGGACGCCATGGCCCTAAAATTATGCTCAAAATAAGATGCTTGTCTTTGAGAACAGAAAAAGGTGGCTTGACAGATCAACACAATCTCCTTTTTTTTTTTTCCTGGACAATGCCAATGACTGCAAAATATGAAAGCCTGCCTAGATGACTTCCTCAAATGACTCTTTTGTGTGTTTTGAAGAATTCCTATGGATTGTAAACAAAGCATACAGGTTCTGTGAATTTAGCTTTTCCACGTGTTCAGGAACACAATATCTAAAATCTGCTCATCTTCACAGCTCCCAACTCTGATGGCAATGATGGGGTAAAGGGGTCCATCAGTGGGATGGGCCAAGCTTGGGGCAACCCTTGATGCCTAGACTGAAGAGTTTTAAACAGATTTTACAGCATAGGGGTTCACAGACAGGATATATAGATGGATTTTAAGCATCTCGGAAACACCTGAAATAATATGCAGCACTCTAGGTGGGCGCATTTTTCTGGGGAGAAGATCCAAAGCTTTCTTTACCTTTTCAAATGTGACTGTGACCTAGAATGTTTGTGGAAATTCAAGCCAACTGGATAAGGAAACTTAGGCCAAAAGAAGGTTGCATATCATCAGCATTTTCCAAACCAGTGTTACCAGGACAATCGTCTGGGGCACTTGTTAAATTGCATGCAATTCTCTTCTCCAGGAAATTAAAATTGAATCACTTAAAAAATCTTGAGGGACTCCCCTGGCGGTTCAATGGTTAGGACTTCACTTTCTAATGCAGGGGGTATGGGTCTGATCCCTGGTCAGGGAGCTGAGATTCCCATATATGCCTCACAGCCCCAAAACTAAAAAAACAGAAATAATACTACAAAAAAAATCAATAGACTTTAAAAATTTTTTAATTAAAAAAACATGATATGCATTGATTTATTGCTTCTATCTCAAAAAGTAAATTAAAACAAGACAAGTGGTAAACCCCCAGTACAGCATGTCAGAAAATTATCAGTGGTTATATTCTATAACATGCTCATCCTTCAGATTCTGTGGAGACACATCCACTGCTGCCCCTATGTTGGGCAAATCCAGAATATTCCACACATTAAGTAAATCAAAATCCTAAAAACTGATGTTTTTCAGATGTTATAAAAAACAATAAATCACAAGTTGATGGTTCTGTAACATTCTTTCCCAAATAACCTGTCTGAAATCCTAATCATCAAGAAATGTCTACTATAGATTTTTCTAGATTCAATCTCAGCAGCACCACCTACTGATAATTTGAATTCAGTACTTTATATAAACTCTTAGCAATAGGAAGATTAACCAACTAATTGGAAATCACCTAGAACATGCTTGGCTTCTCATAAAATATGTACGATAATTTAACTGACAGAGGAAATTTTTAAAATATTTTTGCAAGTGGTGAATCAAATTGCATTCAATGACAAGGGTTGCTTCAATTATGCAATAGACTGACTACTTACGTTCCCTGCAAAATTTGCTGGAATTCTAAGCCCCAGGGTGATTGTGTTTGGAGGTAGGGCCTTTGAGAAGTGATTGGGTCACAAGGGCAGAGCTCTTGTGAATGGGATTAGTAACTTCTAAGAGAGACCCCAAGGAGCTGTCTCCCTTCTTTCTTCTGCCACGAGAGGTTATGGTGAGAAGACAGCTATGAACCAGAAGCAGGCCCTCACAAACTGAATCTCCTAGCATCTTGCCCTTGGACTTTACAGCTTCCAGAACTGAGAAATAAATTTGTTATTTATGTCATTTCCATCTCCTCACTGCTCCAGTATTTTTGTTGTTGTTTTGCCATGCAGCATGTGGAATCTTAGTTCCCTGAACAGGGACTGAATCCATGCTCCCTTCAGTGGAAGCATGGAGTCCTAACCACTGGGTCACCAGGAAAGTCCCCTGGCTATGGTATTGTTATAGCAGCCTGAAGGGACAAACACATACCCAGGTATGTTTCTACTATGTTGGCTACTCTCCATCCATCCCCTCACCCATGCCCCCATCATTCTGAATTCCAGTTGGGTTCGGCCAGTGAGATGACTGGCAAGAAATCAGACGGCAGTGGGAGACCCTAGGGTATGGACTCCTCTCGTCCTTCTCTCCTGACCACTGTGCCAGTCAGAGCTCTGTCCGTCTGTCCCTCCTCCACGAGTCCAGCTCTCACGTTGTGTTGCCGTGTAACACTTACCCCTCTTGACTCAGAGGTCCTGACAGTAAAGGATGCCTCCACTTTCCTTGCTGGCTCCTTCAGTCTTCAGGTAAGGAGTTCTTTTGTAAGTCTGTTTAGTTAACCTCCTGTGTATAATCTGACTTTCTGGCAGGCCCCTGACAGGGACACAGAGCTCTCCGGAGACTCATCGTGCTTACTGTAATACTGAAGTGGTCACTTACTCAACATTTAAGTGAGTACAGTGGAAAAGATATTGTTCTAGGTACAATACAGATAAAAATGTGAAAAAGATCCCATTGTTAGGAATCTCCCATTAACGAGAAGTTCATATTAATATACATAGAAGGGGTTTGGGTTGACTGTAAACTTCAATGATTCCACATAACTATTCTAACTTCTACACATAGTATGATTAATCTTAGGTATCAAGTAAGTCAGCCTTTTAACTATCATGTTTCCACAGTACCCTAAAAGAGTTTCACCAAGTTTATCACCATCAGACTGGAACCCTGTGGTTTATTTAAATAATCTTAAATAAGCCAGTTGGAAGCTTGGAACCAATTACTTAACCTGAAAATGTGTTATTTTTACATTCTAATGAGGCAGTCTCACCAAGTGTTTACTTTAGAGTTCTTCTGTGGGACATAAACACACACACACACAGAGTACAAAATTCTCCCTTCATATGAAGATTCTGGAGAGCAGGGGCTGCCTCATTCTCCCCTGTAGCTTCTGGAGTTTCCATACATTAGAAACTGAATCATCGTTTTAAAGACAAGCTGATGAATAAGAGCACAAACTTTCCTTAGCTTTGAGTCCCAGCCTTGCCCTCATCTGGCTGGACAACCTTGAGTAAATTACCAAACTCTCTGCCTTGGTTTCCTCTCCCCATCAGCCCACTTTAAATGAATGATTTGAAAAGCACTTAAGAGTGGTACCCATCCCACAGTAAGAACAATGCAAGTGCTTGTTTAATAAATAAAATTAAAGTGACACTGCTTTTTTACATCACTGCAGGAACAGCAGCTGGAACAGAACTTAAGAAGACACAATTTTCTCATTTTATAGATGATAAAGCTGAGGACCAGGAAAAGTTAATGCAATAAGCCGGGGTGGAAAATGTGGCTGACGGAGATATCACCTCTAGGAGGCTCACTCACCAACACAGCATGCTTTAGAAAGAAATGGAGCAATTTTGTCCAAGAAAACAAAACTCTGATGTCAAAATGAACCTATAAATGACTTGCATTTGCATCTCCTGATTTATGAAATTATTTAAATAAATATCTACTAAGTGCTATGAAATATAAAAATTTAGAATGCAGTAAACCTGGAAATCCTGGTGCATTACTCAAAAGTCAGCCAACTGAAAGTCAAATCAATAGTTAATTTTTTAAAAAATCAGTGGAAATAATGGCCCGATGGCCTTGCCCATTTAACTCAGAAAATGATGGTTTTCTTTAATTTTCCTCCTTTCTTTCTCTTTTTTTGGAGGGAGGTGGCAGCGTTGTCAGTCATATAATCTCACAGGTTGTACTTCAGCAAAACACAGTTCTTTGAATCTGAACGTGCTCACATGCTCTACTGGGATCCTTTCTACCTTGTAAAGAGGAAAGAACATTTTATATCCTAGATATACCTGATTCTTTTCCATCCCTAAAAAACATTTGCTTTTTAAGTTAGACATAAATGGTGACTAGCCACTCACCCTCCATCTCTCAATGACTTTGAGAGTCAGTATAGATATAACTGCTCTTTGGAAAACAAAAACTTGTTGCAGGAGGTGATACACTTAAGGAACAATGTGAGCAAAATGCAAATTTCAGTTTGTGTGGCTTTGTCCAGGAGAAACAGTAGGTGAAATGCAGAAGATGCACCCAGATAAACTGAGTCACGCAGGAACATGCAAAACACCTGCAGAGACAGGCAAAAGCCACCTGCGGGCACGCCTCACCGCACCACCAGCAAGCGCCCTCAGCTCCCCCAGGGCTGAGTCACCCTTACCCAGGTCTGGTGTCACAGCCCGCTCTCCTACTCTAGCAGTCCCTATGCCCATCTGCATGTTAATCACAAATAAATCCTTCCCATATCCACTCCCAAAGGCTCACGCTAGGTCTCTGTCAAGGTAAAGCGTCATATTTACTGTAATGTTCATGTCTTCGTAAACCATTTAACACATGAAACAGTGCTACTATTTATATTAGGTTCCTATCTTTATTCTTAAGTGTGTTATTGCAGATGGTCTGCAATGTTGTGCCTCTGATGGGTTTTCCCCATAAACTCTAAGGCTTTTTTTATCATGTAGTAATGCATGCTGCATAGTGATTTTTTAGGACACATAAATGCCCGACAGCAAAATTCCCTGTACTCTGAGCTCCAGGTCATCAAAGTTACAACATTTTAAATCCAATAAACAGGAATTATCTGTGAGAACCACAATCAGTCTTCAGGTTTCTCTTCAGTTGATTTCATTCTGTATAGAATTTTATGTTTCTCAAACCACAGCTCTTGGAATAAATATCTAGAAAAAAAAGAGTTATACACAGCATGACTAATAAACATGTGAATTACTAGATATAAAAAAGCTTAGAAATATGACTTTCAAAAGATACTATACATAATAATTTAGATTATTCTACTCAATTTTAATGTAATAATGCTCACCTCTTGGTCAAAAATGAAAAATACTTCAGAGTTTTTAATCTCAAAATGTGTTTGACAAAACGGTTAAAACATATTACTTAAACTCAGCTCCTTCAGCAATTAATCTATCCTCCTTTGCTTAATTTTCGTGACCAATTTCCCTGATCATTGTGAATTACAATATACATAAAACAAACATTTGGTATAAACTAGACACTTAATTTTAGTGCTCCCCACTCAAAGCACAAATAGAATTATGTTACAGTAAGTATTCTTGAGCAAGTAAAAACTGGAGGATATTTTTTTTTGGAGGACATTTTTTGCTTTTCAAATAGACAAATCAGCATAGTTAGACACAAATGCTGAATAAGAGTTGAAATAAAAACAGAACTTTGCTCCCTTCATACTGAAAACCTGAAGGAGATGATTCTCTTTCAAGTTCATGAAAGGCATGCAGAGGAGAAATACTCCTCAGTTTTGTGGAGCTAAGCAAAAGCACAACACTTTAACTTATAGCCTAATAAAGTTCCAGTCCAGATACCAGAAGTCTTCCTATTGCAAATGCATATTTAACTTAACCCAAAGGAAACCCACTGGCCTGCCTGCTCCCCCTCCAAGTAAATTAAATTTGGCAACCATGTCAATGAAATAAAAGTATCCTGATGTTTTGATATTAAATTATTTCACAAAGAACAACTAGAATGTAAGTAATCTCTTAAAAATAAAGAAGAAACATTACCTATACAAACACAAAATTGATTCTCAATATGACGTAAAGTAAAGAGCTTTGTCTTTTTTGTCTGCTTGTTTTGATAAAAACTAACCAGTATTCACTCCTGAAATTACTCTTAAAAAAATCAGCGAGAGACAGCAAAAAAGATTCTAAAAAGGAACTGACTATTCCTGCTGGGAATATAACACAACCAGTGAAAACAACTGGAAATTCTGTCTTTCTCCCTCTATAAAAAGCTTATTTACTTTATGTAATACTTGACAAAAGCCTTTTAATGAGATTCCATGAAATATCATAAACTAATTTAGGAAAGAATTTTTAATGCCAGCAGGATATCTAATTTCCTGAAGTCCAAACAAGAACACTAAAAAAAAAAAAAAAATTCATTTTATTTTTGAAATTGTTCTATATAACTATGTAAAATACTGTACACATGTAACTGACATTGACACATACGAAAAAGTTGCTTAGAAAAAACTAACCTTTAAAAGCAAATGTTTATGTGTGTTAATAACTTGTAATCACACAATACATAACATTTTCCTAGGTCAAATATTTGTGATGCAAAAAAACAAAAAATGCCATTGCTGACTTTGTACCTTATTTGGAATATTAGAAAAAGACTCTCTCAGCCTGTTTCAAAGATGGAAGCTCCTAGTTTCCATAGTTCTCCAGCATTTCAGGTAATCTGCTTACTTGGTAAATAAAACAGAAAAAGAATACGTTGGCTTTGTCACCATTCTCACCTCGGTGAGTCCAATGGTACTATTCTGCTTACAAGAACATCAAAAGCAATAAAATTTCATAATAATCTTAGTCTGTTGTTGCCTCTCCTTTAGCTTGACACAAGATACGAAAACAGTATATGCTTCAGAGCCATAATTATTTAATTTTTCCTCCAAATTGGCACCAGTGAAAGTGAAAGTATTATCAAGTGAAAGTGCTTCTACTCCAAGTCCAGATATTCCTTGTGGGGTCACTCAAACATCAACAAAAGGCTCAGGAGTTGACTAACGCAGGGGTCCCCAACCTCCAGGATCTAATGCCTGATGATCTGAGGCAGAGCTGATGTAATAATAAGAGTGTACAATAGATGTAAAGCGCTTGAATCATCCTGAAACCATCCCCCTGACCCTGGTCTGTGGAAAAATTGTCTTCCACGCAACCAGTCCCTAGTGCCAAAAAGGCCGGGGACCGCTGGACTGACGGACACCAAGTATCCCAGACGACACACAGGGACTGTTAGTGACCATGTGCTGGGAACAGGTCCCCAAGTTTCTGTACCTTGTCTGCCTCTGAGCTGTGAGGTAACAGCAGGGGCACAGATGAGCTGTCCAGGCTGAATGGCGAGAAGGCTGAGGCTCTGAAGCACAGAATTTCTGCAAGCCTCAAAGGATCATGTAACAGTTATACTAACGCGACAATTTATAAATAAGTAGAAGGCTGGAGAGATTCATGGAACTGCCCAGGATCACATATCTAGCAAGATAACTCTTTTGACAAAAGACACATCTGGGTTAAAATCTGAATTCCTAAGGGTCATGAACTAAAATGTCCACATCATAGTAGAATAGAACCCCAATAAACTCCTGAAACATAATTTAGTTCTTATTCTTTTCTTCAACCAGAAGTATCACCACATCCTTGACAAAAAAACCCATATGGTCAAAATGGATACAATTTACAGTGCAAATACTAAAACCATTTGTTTTATCCTGTGCCATCTACCATGCATAGAAATGGACTTGTTATAATGAAGCTTCTTTGGTAAATATTTAGTGAATTTACCTGTATTCTTCACTACAACTTCCTTGGTCATGTTTCACAACTCCTTTAGGTTTATCGTATTTTAAAACTACAGAATATCAAAGATATTAAATTGAAACATTTTTTTTCCTCTGAGGGAAGAGGAACAAAATTCAAAACCAGTACACAAGTATTTTAATCATACCACATGGACGTTTCATATTTGGCATCTTAAATACCTTCCAGAAAACATCACGTACAATTAATCAAAAACATCCTCAATTGTTTACATACTAGATCTCTTTTTGAAGTAGTAAGATATGTAATTATCCTACACTTTAAGAAATTTCATATAGCCTGACACAAAAACAACGGATTACAAATATTGGGTTTTTTTTTAAAAGCCATTAACCAACTGAAATGAGGGTTTAAACCAGCTACTTAACAACCTGATAGTGTATATTACCGTAACTTGTATGTGTTTCTAACTTTACTCTGGGAATAAATTTTACTCAGCCTGATTCCAATTTGGCAACCAATCTCAGGAGAATAAGTAAAATCTAGATTTTTTAAAAAGGAAGTACTTCCCTTCCTTTAAAGTGATTTCAGTATCTTAATAGAAGATATGAATAAAAGGTAATGAGTCTTTTAAAACAAACATGCCAAAATGTACACACCCTAAAACAAAGTTCTATACTTGTTGATGCCATTTCTAAAATACTTAAAAGCCACTGTGAGTGAATCAGGTACATGAATAAGCTTAAGAAAAGCTGATTTGGGTTTGAAAGGGGATAGAAGGGAGCCAATTGTTTTTAAAGGTTCAGATTTCCTTCATTGACTCTAACTGCAACTGGATAAAAAGGACACAAAACTGTACTAAGCATCAGTGGCCTGAGCACACAGCCTCTATTTATACAGAAAAACCACATCCAAAGGCTCAAAATGTTCATTTATATATACACTTCTCTGATATGAGATTGAAAACTTTAGATTCACCACCTTTAACCATAAATCACATAATTCTGACTAACTTTTGAAGGGTTAATTAAGAAAAAAGAGGACTATAATGAGACTAGAGCATCAAATAATAAATAATAATTAACATTTAAAAAAAAGAGAGAGATAAATCCAGAATGTGGGACACACTAAAAGACAACAGGTTTGATCTTTAAAAGGGCAAAAATCATGGAGGAAAAAAGAAGAGATTAATCCAGATTCATAGAGAATAAAGGGACATTAAAAATGTGATCTGTTTCCTGGAATTTAAAAAAACTGTACCTATAAAACAGGGATTATTAGGGGTGTTTGGTAATAATTATATTACAGAATTACTGTTAATTTTCTTAGATGTTAATTTTCTTAATTTTCTTAGATAAAGTTTTAGGTTATGAAGGAAGAGGTATTTATCTTTAACAAAATACATGATGAAATGCTTGGGCATATAGTTTAGTGCAAAGTCTAACTTTGCCTATTCACACAATAAAGTATCATTAACAAAATGTTAATGATTCATGAATCAAGGTGAAGAGTACTCAGGTATTCAATATATTACTTCAATCTTTTTATAACTGAAAATTCTCAACATAGAGAATGGCTGGGAAAAGCAGCACTTGTAGTTTCAGATGCCGACTTCAAAGGGCCAACCTAGTAACACAGTACCTCCCCTCTGTCTAGTCGTAACCTCTAAATCAGTGGTCTCCTAATCGGGCAGATACATTCCAGGGTACCGACTAATGAACCAGAGATAAGCGAAGAAATATTAGAATTTCTATTAATAAACTTTACTCTTATCCTTGTAAGATTTCTTGGGTTTCATAATGTACTACACATATTACTACAGTAGAACTTGTACCATTTGTAAATACACATATTTTGAGGCCATAAACTCAAAAATATTTGTTACTGATGGCATCAGATAAAAAAATTTGAATATACTCTTTTCTAAAATACACATAACTTTCTTAAGTCTATGAACACCAAAAGATATTAGAACCAGTTCCTTTCATGTTTATGCAGGAGCTTACTGACACTTAATATGCAATCCTTATCAGAAACTCTGACTGGAAAAGAAACAGGAAACGGAGAATAATGGCAATGGCAAGGATTAACATAAAACTAGGAGTCAGAAAATCAGCAAAGAACAGTATGACCACAAGTTATCGCCAATAAAGAGTTAGGCTTTGTTCAGTAAAGAAATCTGTATGGAAAAAATATTTCTGAAGCAAGAAAAATCAGGAGGGAAAAATAATCTCAAAGGAAGACCATATTAAAAAAAGAGGGCATAAAATTCAAGGAAGCTTTGATTAGAAACAGGGGCTGTAATCATAAATAACACAGAAAATAATCTAGGGACTTCCCTGGTGGTCCAGTGGTTAAGACTTCAACTTCCAAAGCAGGGGGTGCAGGTTCGATCCCTGGTCAGGGAGCTAAGATTCCACATGCCTCACGCTCATAAAAAACAAAATATAAAACAGAAACAATATTGTAACAAACTCATTAAAGACTTTAAAAATGGTTCACCTGAAAAAAAAAATCTTGAAAAAAAAGAAAGAAAATAATCTAGGTTTTGACAAGAACACTTAATCATGATTCTAAAATAAAAGATAACTGAACATAAGGTCTTTGAGAAACAGTTAAGTAAGTTTTTCTTTATTCTAAAGGGTACAAAGATTCATTGACAATGAAAAACTTTTTTTAAATTATAAAATTATATGATTTTACTATTAAATAAAGAGTGATACAACAACACTCTATAATTGCTAACTGGTAAGATGAGAAAAAGAAAACAGTGATTTTAATGTCTTAAATGAAAATTTGACAAATTATACCAATGGACCTAAATTTAGAAAATAATTGTATAGTTTTTGCAGTTGCAGAGTTTATCAGATAGGACACTAATTTATCTTTTATAAACTTGAAGCCTGGGACTAAAGGTAAGTTTCATGCTGAATTATACATGTGTCATTTATGAAAACTATGAGAAAAGAACACTAGGGGTCTACTAAGCATTTTAATTACATAAATTAACAGGTATAGAGACAAACTTTCAGAAGTTTTTAATACAGTGAAGAAAATCTCTGGCACAGAAAAAGGTTCCTCATGAGTAGGAGAGACAGGAACAGCAAAGCAGGACCACGGAGTTAGGGGAAATCAGGGGAAGGACGCACTATGTAGTAGGTAGGTTTAGGACACTGATGTATTAGTCATCCGACTGACCATGGGGTTTGTTAGCTACTCTTGCTAGACAGTAACTGGGCAGAATTTTGCCATTCAGATGTCACTGGCTTATGGATACACAAACTTTATAAAACTTTATAAAAGTAAAAAAAACTTTTTACTTTTACTTCATAAAAGCAAAAAGAGTTTTACTGAGAAGTAAAATTTGCTTCCCAGAAATTCTTATTATAGCTAATTTATTTTATAAATAATTCAATTCCCTTTAAAAGGGGACAGCTACCTGTTAAAGAAAAATTTTACAAAAGTGCAGCACACACTCTGGTTGCAGAACAAAATCACTGTGCTCCTAATTAGTCCTTTCCTATTTCTATCCTTGCCCTGGCACCTGAAAGATGGAAAATCCAGTGCTTCCTTTTCAGTGGAATTTTTTCCATCTGGTGTTTTCATACCTAGTAAGTGAAAGCTGTTTAGTTGCTAAGTCATCTACAGCTCTTTTGTGACCCCATGGACTAACATAACCCGCCAGGATCCTCTATCCACGGGATTTCCCAGGCAAGAAAACTGGAGTGAGTTGCCATTTCCTTCTCCAGGGGATCTTCTGAACTCAGGGATCAAACCAGCATCTCCTGCTCTGCAGGCAGATTCTTTACCACTGAGCTACTAGGGAAGCCTAGTAAAAGAAACCTACAAGCTTATAATATAGTATTGGTTTTAAGTATTTTTAAGTATTCATCATTTAAATCTTTATAAAAGCCTAGTAATATGACTAGGTAAAGAAACTTACACATGCCTTGTAATAAGGATAGCCTTTTTTCATTTCACCATTCTTTGACTTTTACAAGGCAAAACACATACTAGAGAATATGTCATTGATTTTACAGCATGAAGCATACCAAAATAAAATGGGACAACGATACATTTTGCCACTGGTATTGGGGAATTTATCAAAAAACAGAGAAAAATACAGTATGAATTGACACAAAGTGTATCACTTAAACTATTCAAATGGCAATGAAAAATATTACAATCTTTTGACAATGTTTAGCAAAAAACAACATATTAAAAATTTTAATGTAAAGTTTGATTTTGAATTTTAAAATTACTGTTTGAGGGCAAAGTACTCTAAACTTAGGAAAACACAAATTAGGGTGATGTAAATTTGAACCTACCTTGTCAAAGGTAGAATCATGGTGTCAAAAGGGAAAGCAAGTACCTGATCACAATAGTCTCAGAAAATACAAATTAAATCTTCATTTATGGTGTGAAACCTGTTAATAAATCAATTCGTTTACTATGGTACTCAATTCTTCAGTTGTTTCAATAATAGTGTTAAATAACAGCACAACTTGGGAAATTATAAATATTTAAGGAGATTAAAATATCAGCAGAAAACATATTTCATATGGATTAAAAGAAAAAGCATTCATTCAAAACTGCTTCTGAATAAGAAGCCAAAATAATTCCATTCGGGAACTTTAAGAGAGGAGAGAGAGAAAACAGCCTATAAATTCAGTTTCAAAGACAAGAATACATATACAAACTGTTAAGCAAAGCCAGGAATCTAGATGACTTTGAAACATCTACTTACACTCATTTTAATGAAGAATTAAAGGATACAATGTGTTAAAGACATATTTAAAAGACTAGCAGTGGAATAAGACAGATGAAATGAATTTCACCGTAGCCTAAATAATTACAAGAGACTGAAATTGTAGTGTAATTCATGTTCTCTTTCCAGTTTAAAAGCTTCTATCCTTTGCCTCTATCTTTGGTGTCACTGCCACCAATAAACACAGTATACAGTTTAGAAACCTAATTACTATCTTCGACTAGGAAAAAGTAAATCAACATTATCTCTTTAAAAGTTAAGGTATAAAAGAATGCAGTCCGACTTGATTTTTGTCTCATGGTCCCACAGTATTCTGATATATCATGCCAAAATGTCAAAGTTTAAAGGGGAACATCATCATTTGCTAGAAGTGCACCAAAAATTTAGCTACTGTACGCTGGTGTGATGACAGCTAGTAGTATGCAGAGGCTACAGAATGACATAACATATGTGCGTTCAGCTCCCAATTACTCCCAGGAAGGTTCAGTTGAATGGGAAACTGAAATGGGGACAACATAACACCTTCATGTACATATACTACAGTTTTTCTCTTGCAGTTTAAAAGGATAGTGTAATTATCTTCAATTTACACAAAACATTATGGAACATGGTAGCTGTTCATGATTAAAATAAAATAGCAAGGTCAATTAATTTAACAGTGTTAAATATATTCACATGATCACCACTTGTGATTCAAAATGGCCAGTAGTGAAGCTACACAGCAACCTATGTACACAACATTTGCCACGACAGTGTTGGTAAGTTTGACTCTTTGCAGGCCAGGTGGTTTTACGAGACAGATAATCTTGCATTGATCCTTTCATATTATGAAAGGAATTATATGTTGTAAGTAGTTTCATTCCTCACAGGGGAGGGGAGGGGAGACCCTCTAAAAAGTCAGTGCAAATTGAAGAGGGATCTCCCTTCTTGAACATTGGAACGTGTTGACCAAGATACGATTCCTATAAGCTGAGGGTGAACCAATCTTAAGATATTAAAGGATCTCGTAACATTGCCATTGGCGATCGGCGGGTATCTGCCACAAAGGGGACTCCAGTCCTATAGCAGAGCCTTCTGGGAGTACGGCTGCTGCGGCTGAGGCGGCTGCTGGCTGCCCCCCGGCTGGGGCACTGTGGACGGTAACGTATAGTTCGGCACCTGGGACAGGCTGGTCCCCGCGTTCTGGTAGATGGTGACGTCGGGAGCAGCTGTGGCGGCAGGGGGAGGACTGTACACTGAAGCCGGGCTGGGGTACGTACTTCCCGGGACGGGGCTGACCATTGTGCTGTGGAGGGGACAGAACACTCAGTTAGGTCAACACTGACTTACACGGCCATGCAGAGATCAACAGCAAAGCTGTTCACTAAAGTCACTCAGTCAAGCGATCCATTCCATTAAGTGTTTATTAAATGGCTAGAATGTGCCAGATACTGCTATTTGAGGCACTGGGATATCATAAAGGAAGAAGGGGGGGAAGTCCCCACCATCATGGAACTTATATTCTAACAGGAGGAAAAAAGATGAGGAAAAAATGTGTGATATGTCAAGAGGTAGTGACAAGAGGTGATACGAAGAAACACAGGGACTCCCCCGCAGTTCAGAGGTTGAGATTTTCGCCTTCCAATGCAGGGGGTGAGTTTGATACCTGGCCAGGGAGTTAAAATTCCACTTGCCAAAATAAAATAAAACATAAAGCAGAAGCAACATTGTAACAAGTTCAAGGAAGACTTTAAAAATGGTCTAAGTCAAAAAAAGACAAAAAGAAACAAAGCATCCCAGGAGGACCACTAGTTCCTGGGACAAGAGATTCCTGTGGATACAGGATGCTGGGGGAGGCCACTCAGATACAGCAACACTGAAGGAAAGACCCGAAGAGAGTGGGAGGGGGTGACATCGACGATCTAGGAGAAAGGGCACTTCCGGCAAAGAGAACAGCAAGCCTGTGAGAAAAGGCCAGGCATGGTCAAGAGGCAGCAAGGAGGCCTGGATGGCTGAGCAGAGTGGGCAGAAGGCAGAGTGGCATGAAATGAGGCAGCAGAAACAGGAGAGGAGCCTGTGTGCACAGGCCTGCAGACTGTGGGCAGGGTCCGGGCCTGTGGCTGAGGGGGATGGAAAAGCACTAGTCGACTGTGGACAGAAGAGCAATCAGGACTTTGCTGGCTCAGTGGTTAAGAACCCGTCTGCCAAAGCAAGGGACTCGGGTTCGATCCCTGGTGGCGAACTAAGATCCCACATGCCGAGGGGCAACTAAGCTCTCATCATAACCAGAGAGCCCATGCGCGGCAACTGCTGAGCCTGCGCACCACAACTAGAGAGGCCCACGTGCCACAGCCAGAGAAGTCCACGTGCCGCAACTAGGCAGAGAAGCCCCTACGAGCTGCGGTGACGGCCAGGAAAGGACAATGTGACGCAACTTGGTTTTAACAGGCTCCCCCTAGGGTGACGGAAGTCTGCAAAAGTGACAACCTGAGAATCGAAAATCTATGTAAAAGAATAAGAAACTGTCTGCTAGATATGGACCGAGGGACACTAAAATACCTGCCTACCAAAAACACAGGAAAAAATTCCTCCTGACTGTGATGTGCAATTAGAAGGCTTGAGTCAAATATGTCATATACCCCTATGATGTATACGTCCACCTCCATTTCCACTACTTCCAATTTTGTTAGCATATGTTTGTTTTGCCATCAGTTTTCTCATTCAAACACACACAGATGCACATGTACATACACACAACTGTTCCTAATATATCTTTTTAAAAATTGTCTCAAGGTCTTTGTGAAGACTTTTCAAGAAACTGAAATGTGTAACTCACTGGCCTAACACAGCCCTTGAAACTCCCATCAAGACATTTGTTTATCAAGTATCGACTGAGTTCCCACCAGGTATAAAACTGCTATACAGTGTGGCTCTACAGGTGACAGATCCCACGCCAGCTCTCAGGATACAGCAGCCTAGCTGGGGATACGGACCACAAGACGACACAGTGCGCTGGGGGCCTGGGGCAGCAACAGAGGAGCACCAGCGCTGGCGAGGGGGAGGGCGAGACAGCCCTGGAGCAAAGATGAAGCTAAGAACTAAAGAATGAGTAGAACAGCCGGATGAAGAGGACTAAATATTTTGACATTAATGCTCTACCAAAAGCACCTCTTGAAAAGCACCTGTGTTTCCGGAGAGGTGACATTTACGGCTAGCCAGCAGCCAGGCTGGGGGATACAGCACAGGCCATGGGTCCAGGACAGGGGTTCATACCCAGGTGGCAGGAGAGGACAGGGCAGTCCCCAGCCAACAGTAACACGGCACTCTGACTCTGCAGCACCCACTATCAGAGCAGCTCATTTACAAGGATAATACCTCAAGGCTCTGGACTAAGAGATCCAAGCAACCTTCAGTGGCGAGAGCAACTAGAGCCGCGCATGACAGGGTCACCGAGGACCAGCTGGGACACAGCAGTACCTCTGGATAAGGCTCAAGTTTCTAAGGGCTTCCTACTTCATTCCCGTACACTGGCTCACTTCTAAACAATTTCCACCTCTACTCACTTTGATCTAATTTTAAAGTAACATGTTACTCTCTTAAAAGCTGCTCCCTACTGATTTCCATGTAAGAGTATTTGGTTTTAACAAACTGAGAATTAGAAAAATAAAAAAGTCCTTGGACAGACAGAAAGGGTCCCACCTAACTTTCCCCTAAACTCTAACCCAGTAGGGAGTGCCGTCGTCTGGCTGCTGTCATCTGATGCCTGTAACAGGCTTCCCCATTACCCTCTTTCTTAAGGTCACTTCAGAATACGAGATGTGACCACAAAATCATGTTTGCAATCCCTCAGCATCCCTAGAGTGGGGCTCCTGAGGTTGAACAGTACAACAGTGAGGGCAGGACAGGAGCTCTGAGACGACTCCAACACGGATGGAGGTTCCTAGAAATTGTGCCTGTGTTACTGAGAAACTTCTGTTGTGAACTCTTAAGTCTACCTGTTTGAGTCAAAGGAATGACTTCCCGTTGAAGTAGAAAAAGCATTCATAAATTATGAATAATATAATGCATACATATAATCATTTACATGATGAGGCATTATATGTAAATGACCAAAACAATGACCCTGACATTTTATCACCAGCTACTCACCCCATGAACCATGGGGGTGTCAGCTTCTTGTTACTGTCTCCTTCCATGTGGTTTATTAAGCTGTGATATATATACTAACTTCCTACCAGGGTAAAAAGAAGGACATATTTGTTTCTAAGAGACAGCTCAGAACTATAAATTGTAAAAGAATAATCAAAGAACACTGAGCTTTTTATGTGAAATTTGTATAAAATGTTAAATTACAGTAATCAAAATAAAGTTAAGTTTCATTAAAGTCCTTAGCTAATATCAGACTCAGATAAAAACAAAAGAAATTCTGATGGGAAGGAATATCAAAAATACCTAGCTACAATGTTATGTGGCAGCCTGGATGGGAGGGGAGTTTGAGGGAGAATGGATACATGTACAAATCTGGCTGCATCCCTTTGCTGCCCACCTGAGACAATCACAACACTGTTAACTGGCTAACCCCAGTACAAAACTAAAAGTTAAGAAAAAACAACAACAACGAGGCAAAATCAGAATCCAGTAGTTCAAGGAACCAGTAGGACAGAGGACTGGCATGCTGGCTGGCACTGCCATGCTGCACGGGGTCCCAGAGAACCCACTTGCCACCACAGACAGTGATGGCACCCTGCTGCAGTGATGACACCCATCCTGCATTTTTTAAATCCAGTTTTCATGATTACAGATGATCGACGGCACTTGAGGCTTTCAATAGCACTACCCACAAACAAGTCAATAATCAAATTACTTGGGGTAGGAAGCCTGGGCTTGCTGAGTAGGAAGGGCTGGGCTTGCAGACGGTGGCACTGCTCCTTGGCTGAGGGAAGACAGCTGCTCTGGGGGCAGGCTGTAGCTCTGCAGGTGGCTCATCTGGGCGCTCCCTGCGACCAGGTAAGCACCACTCTGAGGTGGGTACACCTAGAACAGTTCCACATAAAACATGTTAGGTTCCCTCTGATTTTAACAGGCATGCTTTCAATTACAAACAGAACAACAATCACATCTCTGAAGTCTTCTAAGTTACTTCTGCTGTCAGGCATCTGAAAAAGTTACTTTTCAGTGACATGGGCTTCTGATGATTTTTGTTCTTAGGTAAACAATAGCAAAACTCATGTTCCCCTTCATACAGAAGCAGTAAAGGAACTTACCTTTTAATCTGATACTGATATAATCTCTCTCTCCATGTTGATACTGTATCTCCCTAAAAGGAATCCCTGACTCAAGGGACACGAGTGTCAGCAAACTCCAGGAAATAGTGAAGGACAGGGGAGGCTGGCACGCTGCAGTCCATGGGGTCGCAAAGAATCACAGGACTTAGTGACTCAACAATAACAACAAAGGAATCCCCCCAAATGCTTAAGAAAGTGTATTTGAATTCACTGTTTTACAGCAACAGTTCACACTTGTTTCTCGATACCTATCAGAGATATACTAAATATTTCCTAAGTTACAGTTTATTGAACACAGAGCAAGCTAAGCTACCCTTCAAAGTCTGCAGAGTCAGCAGACTTTGTCAAGGGCCTGGACAGTACACGTGTCAGACTTTGTGGACCACGCGGTCTCTGTTGGCACTAGTAAGCTCTGCTCATAGAGAAAGCAGTCAGAAATGATGTAGAAACTGAAGAGAATGGCTGTATTTCAGTAAAAGTTTAAAAAAAGAAAAGAAAAAACAGGTGCAGGGGCTGGATTTTTGCCCTTGGGCCATTGTTTGTGAATCCCTGCATCTAAAAACTGTATTTAAGCCAGAGAGATTCAGGTCTCAAGTGCCTCGCAAATCTTAACATGCATAATATTCTAATTTTCTGCAGTATTCATTAGATCCTTCCATTTCACATGTTTGAAAACTGTTCAGGGATTGCGACTCTCACCAGCTGTTACTGTAAGACGGTAACACCGCCGTCAGGACACAAAATCACCACCATGGGAGTGCCTGTGTTAAAGCCACAAGAGACGCACTACACACAGAGTCCAGAAGGTCTTCACTGTAAACACAGCTACTCCGGCCCTCACAAATCCAATTGTTTGTACTTTGCAAAACCAACAGGAAGGGGTTCTGTTTGTCTGCTGGCTCGCACTGGTATCATGACTCATGGGTAGGTGTTGTCCAGCCCCACATTTCTCAGGTCTGGCTGCTCTTCTTCAGGGTTCTGGTCCCTCCCTTCAGGAGTGGACCTCACCAAAAAAAAAAAAAAAAATTCACCTGCACAAAGTTTATGGTACTCTGTCTGGATAAAATACAGTGTCTGGTGAACTGCTCCCTACACCCTGCACTTGGTGAGTTTGTGGGAAATGGGCTCTGGAAATAATTGCTGGTGTGACGAGTTTTAAGGGCCTGTGCACATCACACATGTTCCCATGTAAGGGAACAGAAAAAAATCCAGATCAAGGCAGCTCACTGTAAAACTGAAAATGGTAGATACTCACAAGGACTTACTAATATTAAGAAACTGTACTCAGACAGACAAAAACTGTCCTCCTTAACCAGACAATTAGATGTGAAACTTTGAAAATACACAGACATTTGGATCTCACACCTGGATTCAATATGCCTGGGGTAGAGCCAATGCATCTATATTTTAACTTGATGGTGACTGATGTGCACTTCTGCATAAAAATAATTTTTTAGAACAAGAACTATCAGTATAGTTAGCATACTATCCATTGTATTTGTCAAGTAAAAAAGTCTTCTAAACTTTATTTTTACTCTGAACATTACTTTTGGGAAGTTTCATATTTTAAAAAAACATAGCTATTTCAAATAATCTCAAATATATTTGAAAATTTTAAATGAGATGCTTGAGCTTTTAAAAGCTTACCTGAGAACCAGAAACACCAGATGACTGAATATAATACTGCTGATTCTGTAATTTTGCATACATGGAATACATGGGGTCTTCATTCATTAACTTGGTATACAAGGACAGGGCTTCCATCACTTTAACATTCAGTTCTGAGAGTTCTGAATGTTTTCTGAAATATTATACAAGAATGTAAAACATCACTGCTATTTACATGTTCTAAGTAGTAAGATGCATCAAAATAGCAAAAGTAGGCAAGAATGGTGTTAAGCAGACACTATTAAAAATGTAACTTGGTGACAAAACAAAATATCCTATAGTTTAACTCCAAGGCAACCACAAGTGTTTAAGATTTAGGTGTTGTGCGGGAAGGACTCGAGCTTATTGCACTTGACTTTACCTCAAAAATCTAGGTTTCCCTCATTAGTAACAGATGGGTCATTTGTGGGGCTTGATGATGCCACTAACAGCAAATATGATTACAACAGTTAACCCTTATTAAAAAAAACAAGACTAGTATCAGAAAGTCACACAAATTCTCACTTTAAAAAGGGGGCAGAGGGGACAGATGGGTTTAATTTCGATTTTCACATCTAGTGGGAAACAAGTGAAAACTGGCATATCTGTAAAAATAAAATAAAAAGGCAGCTCTGTTCCAAGATGCAGCTTAGAGAGCTCTGTAGGGAAGAGGGCACGCAGCACAGGCAGCATACACAGTCTTACCTATCGATATCCTCCAGCTTCTCATCAATGAGAGGCCCCATCTGGTGACACATTGCTAAGACGACAAGATGGAAGAAATATAAGACAATGCAGCAAAAGACAGCAACTCTCTAAAAGATGTCATTTGGAATAATAAAAGTTCTATCAATTAACCTGAGGCCCACAGAACCCAAGACTGGTTTTCCTGGATATTTATAAAATCAATACTTTTGACTGATTGCATTGCTCTCAGAAAACTTTAGTACCAATCTTCATTTTACAACATTTTAAAATGTTGAATAAAATGTTTAATTTGGGTAGAAATGTATAAAAATTTGAATTCTACCACAGGTTTAAACTGCATGTAAACATGAGATTGGTCATAGAAGAGCGAGAAATGTTAACACTGTTTATATTGTCTTCAATTTTATTTAATAATAAAAGCACCCTGTAAGAGAACATTAGATATAACCCTTAATTATTTTTTACTTGTGAGGTAAAAGGAAAACCAGGTTTACCTTCAAGATGAAGTAACTCTGGAAGATCCGGTTGATCATCACTGGGATCTGTACTTTGCAACATCTGTAGCAACTGGTCCATTTTATCCTACAGGAATTAAACAGTTAATATAAAAAGCAACAAATCACTCTGCTACAATGACTTCTCACTTTGCTAATTAGATAATGGATAAACTTGTAATTCACAGATATGAAAACTTCAATTTTGCTTTAATGTATTTACTATCCATGTATTTTCTTTACTACCATATGAAGTCAGAGTGTTGAAAGCTATTTCTTCTTGTTTTCGAAACTGATAACAGAAATTCTCTTAAATAAGAAGAAATAGAGCAACATTTAAACTTACAACATGTGAGTTCATTAATCTCTTATGTCAGGCTAGTGGATTTCCATCTCACTTTCTTTTGGAGCAGCGGTGTAGCCTGGCCACAGTGACAGGTGTACCCTATCAAGCTGGCGTCATTACTTATGACTAACAACTCCCTCACTACTTCTCCACCGGGGAGAACGCAGCAGCTGTTTTATAAGGCACAGCTCGGGTCTACTCCAGCCGTTCCTCTTCTGAGGAGCACCAGAGGGATTTATTCTACATTCTCTTTCCACCAATGTTGCAGCCTGTCATCAAAAAAGGGGAGGATGATTTGTGGTTTCTCTATTCTCCTGGGTGAAAGGCCGGGAGGCATCTCAAGGCAGTGACTCAGACCTATTTCAGAGTCTTTTGTTTTAGACCAACAGAAATAAAGAAGCCATCATGACATAAACACATGTACGCATTATAAGAGCAGAGATGTATCTATATGTAAGTTTAAAAAAATCAAAATATAGATCTCCTGTACCAAACAATATTACTATAATAATTGCAAACTTTTCTCCATTCATGGTTTTGACAAGATTATACTACTAAGCATAGCTACTTAGGTAAATTATTTAAAGACTATCAATTCGAAGCAAAGTCACTGTGTAAACCAAAACAAAACTTTGTAGTCTGTAGAGAAGGAGAACAGTTTGAGAGATGAACTAATCACTAAGAGTGAAAATGACACAACTATATTAAAAAAACTCTCTTGAAGTCAAAGAATTTCATATTCTGAAATAGATACTACTTTTCAATGTAAAAGAGTCCTAATTTCATTTTAAGTAGTCTAAAAGAGAAGGCACATGTCAGGAAAGTGTCTGAAGTCAAAAAAAGAGAGGAGAGGAGGAGTAAAATGAGAGTCAGCTAACACGTGGGTAACTTCTGTCCTCTTGATTTATAGAATTCTGTACCCTAATTGAAATTATCTACCAGAGAAATGAGGTTTCTAGGTAGACCCTACATGCATTTTCTTTATTAATATTTATTTATTTGGCTCTGCCAGATTAGTTACAGCACATGAGATCTTTGATCTTGTTGTGGCATGAGGGATCTAATTCCCTGACCAGGGATCAAACCTGGGCCCCCAGTGTTGGGAGAGTGGAGTCTTAGCCACTGGATCACCAGGGAAGTCCCCACACATTTTCTGATGTCATGCTATAGCTAAAGCTGACTTTCCCTGCCCCTATACAGGCTCTGGCTCTCAGCACAGCCTTCAAAAGAGTGCTCTTCGAACTTTAGTCCTCTGTTTCCATAACAGATACTTCCCTCCAAAGAAGGCTAAAAACCAACAAATCCCTTCACATATTTCAAACAGGAATTCTCATTTTTCATCATTAGTTTAAAATGTTACAAAGGATATAACTGCCAAAAAATTAACTACTGAGATTTAAAAATAAAAGTCAAGGACGTCACTAGCAGTCCAGGGCTTAGGACTCCGTATTTCCAATGCAGGGGGCTTGGATTCGATCCCTGGCTGGCGAACTAAGGTCTCACATGCTGTGCAGTGCAGCCAAAAAGTAAAAAGTAAAGTAAACAAATAATAAAAATAAAAGTCACACATTCTTTTGAATTTATCCAAAAAGTCTCATTACAATAGTGTTTGTAACAGCAAAAAAAAAAAAAACCCCACAGAGAACTGAAAACAACCTAACTGTCCAACAATAGAATGAAGTCATGATAAACCCATACTATGGAAGATTAAGCAAGAAGTTAAAATAAGAAAGGACAGCTATACCTACTGACATGGTAAGAAGGGGACTAGAGAGGAAATTTCCAGGAGAATCTTGGCTTGGTCTGTATTATTTGAATTTTTATAACAAAATACATGCATTAATCAAGGACTGAATTTTTTTTTTAGAGAAGAGAAGAAAACCATTTCAACTTCCATATCAAATAAGGTGCTCTCGGGCAGAAAGTCACTTACCTCATCAATGTAGGCTTGTTCTGGTTCTGGTTCTATCGTTTCTACCTGAACTTCATCACTAAATTGTACCGTCTTCTTCTCCGTTTTAACTGAAAAACATGTAACAATTATCTTTTCCATATCATAAATTTACAACTTTATCTTAAAGCACTTTAAGTTCCAGGAAAGAATCTAGGTGTTTGCTATATTCTCTTCAATCTGACAGACTCAATTTAAGGGATACACCGCTAGCAGATTAAGGCAATAATGACAGAACAATACATTATGAAACTGTAAAGACTTCTTAATTTTCTCTTCTAAAGATTTTATGTTTTCCATAACAGATACTTCACTAAAAATAAGAGCTGTATTTCTGGAACAAAGATTAATCACCTATTACAAATGAGAGTTCAATAAACTGCTGAATGAAAAGCAGTTTTACAATGGTATAAATAAACTCTGCTATTTAAAATTAATCCTCTTTTCAAATTACCAGTTCTTTCAAAGAAAAGTCTCTGCTTTTCCACAGGCCATACTCTTTCAATATAATGAATTTGGGACGTGAGCTGTATATTTCCTGCATGCCCCTCAGACTTTTTTTTTAACTAAGGGAATGACATTTAGGCCAGTGGAGAACTTTACAACTGGCCTTGGCAGGGATCTGAGTTTTTCCACTAAATCACTCTGTATTTTTTAGTTACATTATTCTTTGCAATGAAAGGGTGGTTACTAAGGGATCTGCAAACTAGAAGTACATATTTCTCTTGCTCAACAAAGCAATATTTAAAAAGTATTCAATATATCACTAACTAGCAAGTATAAGGTTATGATTTCCACAGCAACTGACTTTCTCCGAAGTAATACTGAGAGGCACATACAGCCTTAAAGAAATGAACTTTCTTTTGGGATCTTTTTATCCATGTATCAATATAGTTGCTTTCCCCAGTGGCTCAGTGGTAAAGAATCCACCTGCCAATGCAGGAGACACAGGTTTGATCCCTGGGTCGGGAAGATTCCCTGGAGAAGAAAATGGCGACCCACCCCAGTATTCTTGCTTGGAAAATCCCATGGACAGAGGAGCCTGGCGGGCTATAATCTATGGAGATGCAAAGAGTCAGACAAGACTCAGCATCTAAATAACAACAAGGCAATGCAGCCAAGCAGGATTCGTAAAAATTAAGATTCAAGGTGGAAAGAGGGCAAGTGGAAAGGGGCAGAATTAAGGAAGGAAAATAATATTTATTAAACCACTAAATGTGCTTAATGGAATATTGCATTTCCCCCAATGAGTCTCCAATACAATCCTCTAAGATACACCCACCCTGTGAATAAGGTGAACAGTGGCTTAGAAAGATTAAACGCCAATCAATGGCAAGGCCTGGACCTGAATGCCCATCATTCTAGCTGCACTAGCCCACACTACTGGAATCCAGCCTGTGACTTTATGCTGAGAACAATAAGTCATATCACTTATATATTCTATGTTACAGAATATAATGGAAAATAGTTTAATCTCCAATACAAGGAATATATTCATCCCACAGAAGTCACAATAAAGAAAAAGTCTACATACACAAGCAATTTCAGCTTATTTCACTTTCCCATGGGAGAAAAAGAGCCACCTGCTATAGATATTTCTGCTTTTTATATCCTGAAGTATAGACACATAGAAAGCTGGGACAGCCCTGCAAGGCAGACTTCCCATCCTAACAGCTGACCCTGCACAAGTCTACAGTGTTTTTTCTCTTAGGGGCTAATACTGTTACTTTGTATGCGTGCATTATGTTTGTGTACTATGTGTCACATGAGTATAAATATCACACACACACACACATATACACATATATGATAAAGTCCTTTCACAAAATCTTACTACCTCTCCAAAATGTAAACAAGCTAAGTAGCTCAGGCATTTCTAATGATACATTAAGTGAAATGGACCTCTATTTCCTCATACAGATCTACAAGGATCTTGCTAACACTCCTTTTCCAAACTTGAGAACTATAACTCCATTACATAAGCTCTGATGCTCTCTTTTAGGTGGTCCAGAGTGAAACACATGAAAATAGCTAGAAAATTCACTTTAAGGTTACTTTGCTATGTGACAGGCAAGAAGGTATCTTTATCCACGTGACATATTGAATCTCATCTGGAATGGACATTCAAGACAATTCTATCCGACAACTAACAACATAAACAAACAAAAAAAAAACAAAATCACAGATAAAAACACAAACAAAAAAACCTCACAGCAAAATACAGAAAAGTTCACCATCCTCAGGTGAGGTTAAAAAATGGGCACATTATGCACTGCCATTTAAACTAGGTTCTACAACTTGTTCTTGAGTTTAACAAAAAAGAACTTCATAAAGGAATGGGTATCGGAATCTGTCTGTATTAAAGTGATATAAGACATCCTGACAATAACTAGGAGACAGCACTGTTTTATCCAGGATCTGTGATGTATGTTATTAAAGCCTTCTCTTGAAAGAGAAGCATTTCTGTATTTTCAAAGAAAAGTGTATCTTTACTAATACATAGACACTTATATTTCATTTATTGTATAAACATTTATACAGTCTGTATTCTGGATAAGACTCAGTACCAAGTACTGCTGGAAATAAAAAAACTGAGACAAAGATCTTTTCTTAAAATTCTCATAAACTGAAAAAGACCAAAGCAAATGGTGACTTATAACTCTCTTTGATCTCTTCTATCTGGCATTACAGAAAGATAAGATGAACTGAGACATTTTGCCAAGATAACTAACATACAAAAATCCCTTAAAACTCAAAACATTTCAGTCGCTAATAGAAACCTTTCTAGATGAGAACATATTTCTGTTTCCTTAAACAGAGGAAGAATATGACTTACTCCTGATGATTCAAACTTATCATCAGGAACATTCATCACAGTATTTTGTGGAAATACAGTGACCCGCCTACCAACATTTCGATAGGCTACTGGCAGTTGACATTTCCTGCAATGATTATGCCTGCCCGTAATACCACTCTTCCTCCTTGGCCCCACTTTTTAGACAGTTTCTCCATGTCAGAACGTACTGACATGGTTAGGTATGGTTGCTTCTGAATATCTGACATTAAGTGTAGGAAAGCCATTAAGTTGCTTAGAGGCCACTGCTTTCAAGTTTGAGGCTGGATACTAGTGAAATGAGCTAAACTTAGAACAGGAAGAAATCTCCAGAAGGTTACACCACATTTGTCACACTATTGTCAACTGATGATACCAAAAATACAAGATTAAATTCTACAACACTTCTTAATCTGCATTTCTGCAATGACATATAAATACACAAACATACTTTTTCTTTTCCTAAATAAAAGTCTACAGCCTGATAAACTGATTGGGGAACTGCATTTTTAATAAACACCTTGGAGGCGCCAAGATTTGAGAATTCTTGCTCCAGAAAGCTGAATTTTAGAGAATAAAGGATTACTGTCCAGTGACAGACCAGAAAATACTTACTCATTTCAGGCTCAACAGTGAGATCTGCAGTCACAAAATTTGAGGGGAAGAGCCCCATGCCTTGATGGGTTTCCCCTTTCCACCAGTTGGGGTCACTAAGAAAAACAAAAAAAAGAAAGCTTTACTATAACAAAGAATTCTTATTTTTATTTATCTTTACCTTTTATGGTGTTTAACTTACATCTTAACCAGATGTGAAGCCCATAAGAATCCAACGAAGGAGGAAATGGGTGTAGCATTATTACAAACACAAGATGAGGTCTCAGAGAAGACATGAGACTCTAAACACAGTTCTTTTTCATATTTTGGAAAGCTGGTAAATGCTCTGAGGATCTAATATAAGGCTCTGAACTCTCTCCCCTGCAAAAGACAGATCCCCAGACTTCACTGTCAACTTCAGGACTTCTCTGGTGGCCCAGTGGTTAAGAATCTGCCTGCCAACGCAGGGGACATGGTTTCAATCCCTGGTCCAGGGCAACTAAGTCCACAGCTGCACTACTGAAGCCCGAGCTCTAGAGCCCACGCTCCACAAGAAAAGCCACCGCAATGAAAAGCCCACCCACCGCAACTACAGCAGCCTGACCCTGCTCGCTGCAGCTAGAGAAAGCCTATGTGCGGCAACGAAGACCCAGCACAGCCACAAATAAAAAATAAATATTTTTTTAAAAAACTGTCAACTTCAGGTGGTTCATAGGCTCCAGCCTAAGAATCTTCTGTAACAAGATAGATGGTAGACTCTGAATCCAGACCTCCATTTCTAAATCAGTGTTCTTTGCACCACATATTAGCATATTGTCCACCCACAAGAGAACACACATGATACTAACATCCCTAGGAGCACAACGTTCACAAGGAACACAATCCCCAGTGCATCCCCATGCTCACCACTGGATCCCCAGGGCCTACGATAAGGAAAGCTAGCCAGCCCTCAAGAAATATTTTTTGAATGAATGAATGATCAAGGTTTCATGCAACTTCCAAATAACCAGCGCAAACTACTTCACTTTCTTTCACTCAAGAAAACATATTAGTATGCAAGTGTGATACTAGAGGAATAATCTTAGATCTATTTGAACTGATCTTCAAAAACCACTTGCAATAAATTTTAGCACTTCATTATGAGTAACAATCACCAGTAGTTATCTTCGAGTAAACATAAAACTGTAGTAAAAACAGAGATGCACTGTATCATCTGATGATATAAATTAATTCAATATATTATATATTTCTTATAAACTCCATAAATGCATATATATTTAGTGCATTTTCTAAAATCTTAACTTTTTTACTAATTTAACAGTGTATAGTATCAGACAGAACCAAAAATGAAAAGAGTAAACTAGGCCTCCAAAACAAATAAAAAGCATTTAAGTGATAGATGAGAAAAAAATTAAACCATAAAATACAAATCCAGACAGTATGACACAAGCAAAGCAACCAACTATCCTACAGAGAAAATACCTGAGTCAATATTTGATTTTTTTATGTTTGATAAGGCAGTCAGCAGGAATAAATGAAACACAGAATATATTATGTATCTTCAAGTGAATATTCAACATAATAGTAACCATCACCTGTCATCAAGAACTGTAATAATTTCTCCAGCTTTAAAAGTCAGTTCATTATCTTCAGCAGCTTCAAAGTCGTATATAGCACGAACTTTCCGGCCTTCATGTTGATGGTTAGTTAAGAGGTTGGATGTGCTTGGATACAAAGTGGAAAGGGTGGTTGACTGCTGCCTTTGTTCCTTCAGGGATAACTCAATGGCTGGAAAATAATGAGTTTTAAAAAAAAGACCCAAAATGTTAATACACCCAACAATCCTAAGAAGTACAAAAAGATATCTGAGGGTAAAAAGTATTCTTCTTTCAATAAGGTAGTGGGAAGCTAGAACATATCCTGATATAATAATAGTGAACAAAAATAATGACATCAATTGTATTCATTCGTTCACACCTAAAAGTTTAAAAAAGAAATAAGCTAACAAAACAACTGAAGAGCATGATAGCTTTTTTTAACTGAACAGGTACAATTTAAAATATTCTTGGTAATAAAGTGATATAAACTCAAATCTGTTTTTTTTTAATTTAACTACAGATATTTTATATTTTCTTTCATCTTCTCATTGTATTTCTATCGCTTAAGTTTACCAAATAATAATCAAAATCACTTTGGAAGTCAAAAGTCCCAAGCTGGAGTCCTTCACTGGGGGCTCATTAAACAGAAGTCTCAAAGATAGCATTTGAGAGCCTGTGTTTTATTGTTCCAAAGGTCATTCTCAGGTAAGCAGTCTAAGAACTGGAATTTGGAAACAAATGCAGTAAAGTCTCACCTAACTAACACTCCAAATAAATCTGAAATGTGTCTGCTCTATCTCCTCCCCAGTGCAGGCCATCACCACGTCACTCAGGCTTTGTAATATAATCTTAATAAATTGACTATGCCACTTTCAATTCAACACATAACCCCTTCTTCCCTGCCACCTCTGTTCCAAATGAATAAAAGACCAGATGAGAAAATAAAGCTTTAAAATTAACATAAGAAAAAATAGGAAATCAGGATCCTGGGAGAGAGGGAAATATCTTAAGACATTAAAAAAAAAAAAATTGTAAAAGAAAAGCAAAAATTTTGAATACATCAAAATTTAAAACTTGTTTAATACAACATGCCATTATCAAAGTTAAACTATAAGCCAAAACCCAAGAGTAAACATCTACAATAGATATAACAGGCAAATGCTGATATCCAAAATAAAAACTTTGTATACAGCATTACTAGGAAAAAAATATAGAAAAAGAGACAATCAAAACAGTTAATAAACATACAAAAAAGGACTGAACCTCACTAGTAATCAAGAAAATAAAAATTAAAATAATTAGGTATCATTTCAAACCCATCAGATTCACAAAAATTACTCTGACAACACCAAATGTCATCGTGAGACTAGAAATAATAAGTGAATAATAAGAGCTTTCATACACTGTGGATGGGAAAGGAATACCACAACTACTTAGCAAAGTTGAAGATGTACCCACTCCATAAGTCAACCATACCACAAAACGATCTTTCACACGCGCACACACACACACTGAAGAACATGAAAAAGGATACTCAATGCTGCATATGTGTTATAGTAAAAGAAATCAGAAAATCCAGATGTCCATCAGTAGGAAGGAAGATAGGCTATAGCAGGTGTTTATTAGAACCTAAAGCAGGTGCTAATACTGGAATATTATACAGCCGTTAAAACAAATGAACGACATAAATACCTCAGTATGAACAGATCTCAAACATCACATGAAAAAAACAAGTTGCAGGTGGTACCTAGAGTACAGTACTTATGAAAAAAGAATTTGCTGGAAACAAAAAAGTATTTGGTATAATTTATGGATACACAGATAGTATAGTAAAAATATTATAGAAACAAGACTGAACAGACATACATGACAGTAGCTGCCTTGGAAAAGGAGAGGAAAGACGTGATACTGAAGAGAGGAACAGAGGAGAACAAAGCAGATTTCAGCTTTGGCTATGAACTCCTATTTCCTTTATTTTTAAACATCTCAGGGGGAAAAATATCAAGGAAGAGACCTATCACCTTTCCAGGGTCAGGGACTTAAAAAATGTACCTTTCGCTAAATCTTCCTCTTCTTTTTTGTTAGCCGCAGTACCAGGATCCTTGGCTACCAGAGCTGGGCTTGCTTTAGCTTGCTCTGCAGCCTAAAACAGAAAAAAGAAATGATATTTGAAAGCTGTTCTCAAATTTTCCTACTCCAATTAATCTAAGAACTCACAAGACCCCTCCTTGAATCAATCCACCAGACTTCTGAATAAGAAAGAAATCCAAGGGGAAGAAGTCTCCACTTTGACAGAAGACAGAGCTGAGGCAGGACTGCAGAAAACAGACTGAGCGTTCATTTCTTAGGGATGACAGAACAACCACACTTTGCCAGGTGAGTGAAAAGGTGACACTAGAGGCAGACAGTATGCAAACCAGCAAACAGAGGCTAGAGGAGATCTCAACATTTCTGGAAAATTTTACAACCAGAAAACAGGGTGCGAGGGGAAAGGAGATGACTACTTTAAAAACAAGTAGTTTTTAAAACATCTAGACAAGAGTTATATTTTGTTGTTTCCTTCCAGCTCAGAAGTCAGGAATCCAGATTTCTATATAATAATATAAATGCTCATAAGATTATACTATTTTCTAAACTAAAATACTAGTAGTCAATGTTGACAGTATATTATTGTTCATCTTAAACTATTTTGTAAATAAAGTAGAGGACAAATAAACACACACACACACTGATTCATGCTTATAGAAGTATAAAGCTTCCAAAGCCTTAATGACTGCTTGCTTTTTGTGTGGCCATCAAGGAGAATTAGACTCCAGTCTCGTTCTTCACCCATTCTATCATTTACCAGAACTGCTGGCACACGCGGGCACACGCGCACGCGTGGGCACACGCACACACACACACACAAACACACACACGTGCATGCACACTTTGACGCCTCTGACACACACTTGCTTCTACTCATAACGTCTTCCCCTCTAGCTCCTTTTACTACATCCACATTTTTTCCTACTAAGTTTCAACCCACAAGTCAGGGAACAGCTAAAATATCACTTTCTCAGTGAAACATTCCTAAACCCTCTAAGTAAGCATTCCCTTCTCTGTATTCCTCTGATTTTCAACAAGGTCCTATGACATGGGTAGTTAAGAAGGCAGGCTGTGGAGTCAGGCCAATGTGGTGTACGTCCCAGATGTACCACCTTCTAATGCATGAACCTGGAGCCCATAAGCCTCCTTGTGTCTCACGTTCCTCCTCTACAGAATGAGGCTGCTTACATGTCTATCCCCATAACCAGGATGTGCGTTCCTTGTGGGCTGTTGTGGCAGTTTAGTTGCCAAGTCGTGTCCAACTCTTTGTGACCCCATGGATTGTAGCCCACCAGGCTCCTCTGTCCATTGGATTTTCCAGGCAAGAATACTGGAGTGGCTTGCTGTTTCCTTCTCCAGGGGATCTTCTCCACCCAGGGATCAAACCAGGGTCTCCTGCATTGTAAGCAGATCCTTCCACCAACTGAGCTACCAGGGAGACTCCTTGAGGGTATACGGCCCTAAATATTATAAGCCGTGATTGTTGACTAAATGAAAGGCAAAATATTCAACATTATAGCAAATACAGCCTTCACTTAATATATTTTATAATGTCAAACAAATGCACGAGGGCTTCATTTTTAGGAAAGCTGATAAGAAAAGAGCTTTTGGACTCACTGAATAGAACATTAAGTATTTCCAATCTGACCCACCTCTAGCTGCAACCTTCCCTGGATAAAAATGTTTTAATTATCACACACCTCTTAACATTGAAGGTATGCTTCATCAGAGATAATCTTTTTCCTTATATATGCTTTTTTTTTTTTTTCACAATTTAGTGACTTTCACAAAATAGACATATAGATTTTTTGTGGTCTGTGAAGGGATCTCTACTGGTCAAGAAGGAAACGCAGAACTGAGCTATATTAAGCTCTACATTCCTGAACTGCTCTCTTTTCAAAGTTCCTTTCTATCATCAGGTTCCAAGTATAGCAACGCTACTTGTCTTATTAACCAGTCAAACGTAGTAGCAGGGCCAGCATCACTTCTCCCTCGAGGTCAAAAGTTAGTGCTACGAGAGAATCAAAGCAGCAAGAGTCAGGTGACTCAGAATGACTTTTCTTAATATTTTTACATTATTTTCTTCTGTACCTGGATGAAATAACATACTTAAAAAAAAATATCCTCATGTTTCCAGAGGTTTTTGTTAAATATGCTAACAAATATCTAGTCTGACTAAAATGCAGTAAGCATAAGCAACTAAGTGGCTGTAAAATTGGTAGGGACTTCTGCAGTTGATTCCAGATGACAGATTTTTTTTTTAATTAAACAAGGAGCTCTTTACAAACAGGATTTTCAATAACAAACAAGCTCTTCAGAAACTACTATTTAAAAAAAAATAGAAAACACCATTCTACCTCATCATAGTTTATATGCATTTTACATATTTCCTGTGGGTGAAACACAGCAGCTGTAACAGAATGAGCTTTCACATACTTTATAACATGTACATGAAAAAAAGAAAAGTCACTCTTTCCTACTGCTAATCTACATCTTGAATCTTCTGAACAAGACAGGAATCCCATGTCTACACCCATCAGTACGTAAGCAGTCTTCCCAGTGTTCACTCCACTTCTTGTCCTTCAAATCCTAGTCCGGACAGACACATATCTACTAACCTCAATAGCAAACGGAAGGCAGGATCATGTAGTGGAAAGAACACTGGACTGAGAGTTGGAAGGCCTGTTCCAGCTCTGTCAACCACTAGCTGTGGCCCTGGGCAAGTCACTTAACCATTCTGGGGCTCAGTACCCTCATCTGTAAAATGAGGGGATTAGATTAGAGGATCACGAGAGTGGCTCCCACAACTACCTGAGACTTGAGGTTAACCCAGCAAAGCTATGGATCCATCCGATCATTAACTCTTCTTCCTTCTCTTAAAGGAGCGGTTTTCACTGGCACCGAAAGTTGTCCTTAAGAGCAGTGCTGCTCAGACTCTAATGTGCACACAGTCATCGGGGATCTTGTTAAAATGGAGCTAATGAAGCCACTGCATGGTGTGTTCCACACGAGTGAGATGAGAGTTCTAATAAGCTTCCGGGTGATGGTGACTACTGACGGTCCACGAACTGCGCTGTGAGCACCGCGCTCTAGAACAGGTTCTCAGGGCACACAAACTGACATTCCACCAAGTAGCTACACTCTTCCTTCTCCACAGTGAGGACAGTCTCTGGTAATTAAACGCTGCTTCTGCTGTCATGTTATTATACCGTATCTTGGATTATTCTGCATAAAATTATTCCTTAACTACAGAGATTTAGAAATTATACTGAGAGTAGTAAAACGAGCTATCAATTATGAATGACTACTTCTCAAGACATAATTTATCACTGTAAAATTAGTCATAAGCTAAATTTTTTTTCAAGTAAAAAGAAAAATATCCTTTTCTTCTTTCATTTCCAGAATATATTTCTGGATCTTCACATCTCAAGAGTACTTTGATAAATCAGAAATGCCTTAAGAAGAAGGTCTAGATGAATCACTTCATAATTCCCTTGAAACGGCCAAAACCCTGAATGCAAGCCCTTCACAACTAAGCATTTCCCAATCGTGTTTTCACACCACTCATTACATTCCAGCCCAAGCGGTATAGTGGGGCAAGACAATACAGTAAGTTACCAGACATTTTAAGCCTGCTTAGTCAAGTGGGCATCCTAAATAATGGTTACCCACAAAAGAAAAAGAATAAAAACATCCCCTTTCATTTTTTTTTTCCTACATGACATAAGCTAGAGATTGAGCCCATTACATAAATAATTTTTTTAAGGCAAATTAAGCTTTTCAGTCAATCATATTTATTAGGAAGAAGAAAGAAGACTTCTGTGCTGGTCAGTTCTTATTAACGGGAAAGATGTTTTATGTGTTTCTCCTCCTAATGACCCCTTTATATCTCCCTCCCATTTTAATACAGGTGTTCATAAATTTCATAGTCCAAATAACCTCTAAACACATCCTTAAATTTTAAGGAAACATTATTTTAGAGCTGTCATTCTTTGTAGATAAAATTACAGCATGAAGAGCATTTAACAAGAATGTCAGTACTAACTAATAAAGCAATTTGCTCTGTATCATTAAAATTATATTTAAAAAAAATCTTAAATAACAAAACAGTTAATTCATTTAAAAAGAAGAAACAGTGGGGAAATGGAAGTTGGAAAACATTAGCAATCCACTATATATTCTTTTTGGCACCTTTATATGCCAGATTATAATTATTAATAAAATTCCTCTGGAGTATAAACAACTACCTGGGTTTGGAAGAAAAAAAGAAAACCTCAAATAAACACAGTTAACTTCAGAAACAAATGTAGCACACACAAATGTCTATAAAATACCTGAGAGCCAATAGCTGGAAACGTAACACCCTGTTCCTTCAGGTTCTTAATCATTGCTGATATTAGACTAAGCTGTGGATCATTCTTGAATTCATCTGTCCATTCAACCATAAGAGCCTTCAATTTTTCACACACTTTAGGATGACCCTGAAAAATAGAGAAAAAAATTTAACAAAAAATCACTTTCTGTTTAGTGATTTAATACAGTATTTCAGATCTCTTTTTAAATCATAAATTATCCCTAACTATAGGTGACACATAAGAAAACACAGATGGTTACTAGAAATAAGCCAGTTTTATTTTCATATTATGGGAAAAAATAGATGATACCATCACATATGTCACATCAAACCAAAACATTAGATATAGAGTTACTTATTTTGGAGGTCAGAAAGATAGGACTTTTCAGAGTATTTTACAACTAAGAGTATTTCAGGGTCTTTTACTAACTCATATTTTACTGCATATGAGGAAGACAGGAAAATCTATTTTCTTTTTTTCAGACCAATAAAAAAATAAGTTGGAAAAAAGAATAAATAGTACAGTTCTTTAATTCCTAATTCCTAATTTTTAATATGCATGACTGTGTTTTCCTCCAATTACTTAATTATCTGAGCCCTGGCCTGAGGCCCACTACTGTCCATATTCCTGGAAACTTCATTTCTTCAAAACAGCACCTCCCTCTTAAATATAAAACCAACAAGTTCACTACAAAATATCTGCAAAATAAAGTGAAGTTCTTTCTCCTATATGCACCTGCTTGCCTTTCAATGCAGTTGTTTATATTACTAAGTACTGAGTACATATCAATTAAAGAAAATATTATATTAGAATCTCTTCATAAATAGCTGTACATTTTGAATGGACATTCAAGACATCAAAAGAATAGTAAAGAATTAGTTTAAAAAAAAAAAAAGACCTAAATACAATATAACTAAATAACTGAATAAAGTAGCACAGGAGAAAATTATCACATAACCATAATGTATTAAAAGAAGATCAGAATTTTAAATTATCTCACTTCTTTACTGTTTCGTACTAAAATTTGGAAATGCTCATTTTTCAAAAAAAAAAACCATGAAGCATTTTCTCTTTTAACATTAAAAATAATTTTTCTTAATAATTACTCCACCCACCACCAAGAAAGGCCAGAGATAACTACATGAATTTTTATGAATGCATGAATTTTTACTGGGAAAACTTACATATTATTTAGTAATTAAATTTTTAAAATTCCTTCAACTGCTGGATTTGAATCCTTTACATTTTGTTAAGCAGATAATCTCTGTGCCCAAAGTAAACTGGTACCTTTTAATCAGACAGAAAAATGCATATTTTTCATCAGAAGAAAGGAATGATGAAGAAAAAAGGTTAAATGTATCCTAATTTGGCTTCACCAAAACCAACTCTCCAAGTTATATAAATACGTAGTCTCCTCAGCAAACCTAACATGGACTTATACATGGGATAAACATATCCTAGAAAGAGCTAAAAAAACAAAAACAAAAAAACACAGAATAGTCCTTTGTGATTTAAAAAGGTGAAGAACTGAACAATAAAATACACGTAAAATGCATGAAGAAAGAAGACAGTCTTAATTCATTTCTGGAAATAATGTTCTTTACCTTGTTTAATACGTTGCTTACTTCACTAGCAAAATCTCTCGAACATACTTCTAAGTGAAAAATTTTGCCACAGTTTGAGACACATGCTCCTAGAAGCTAAAAGGATAAAATTGGAAGTTAAAAGGGCTTGACTTTGGCAGACAATTTTGCTGTAGATCTTAAAACAAAATCACTCACGGTGAGAGCCTGCATAGCCACATGAGGATCTTTATGGTTTACCCTCCTCATAATAGACCGAAGACAATCTTTAGGTCTAAAAAATGAAAAGTGTAACAATTAGTTGTATATTCCACTTCCCCCTCCCACCTTAACTATAAAAGGCAATAAGTTGTGATACAAAATGGGAGAACCTGGTAGAGAATTTTAATTTTTATTAATGACACAACTGAAAAATTGTACACTAAAAAGTTCCTTCAAATTTTTCAACTTAGCAATCATAGACTAGGCACTTGGGGCTAATTCTGGTTGGAAAGTTTTGAAAATAAAATGACAGATCAAGAGTTTTACTTCTAGTCATGACAGAATAAGTGGAACTCCTGTTGTAAATAATCAGAAAACTGAAAAAATATATTTAAAATACACTTGAGACGTTAGGCCACAGGTAGCACAGAATGATGATCTGTAAGAATACAAAATAGATAAACCAAACATTTGCTTCAATTTTCTACACAGGGGCACTGCAGATACTGGAACAGGCTTTCTGTCTGCAGGCAGTTTCTGGATCTCAGTGCAGAGAAGGTGATCCCAGGAAGACAGCGGTGATCTCACTGAGTTGAGGGGACAGAAATCAGGATTTTAGCAGGCTAATTTCTGCACTTTTGAAAAGCATGTTGACAAACACAAAATTATCACTTCAAAGCATGACAGAGGCCAACTATAAAAAAGATTATCTGAATACTAAAACTGAAATCATTAAAAAATAATGATCCAAAGGTGATTCAGCACTATGATTACTTTTTAGAAAATAATTCCCAATACTTGCTTTACCACCAAGTTTTAAATGTATTGTTCATAAATCACATTAAAAAAAAAAAAAGAATCTAAACTGCAGGGACTTGTGGAAAGGAGGCTGGAGAAAGACACTTTGAAATGGATCTTTTACTTTTTATTTCACTCATTTCTATACTGCTGAAACATTTTAACACAGCCAATTTTAAAAACCAAAGCAAAGAACGTCTGACACCAAAGTATAGTTTGCTATGGCAACCATAAAAAGGATAATGCCAAAGAGGAAAGTGAAGTAGGATATGCTTGAGTCCTGATAAATACTTCATATATGCTAACAAAGCAATATCTTTTTAGATACATTAAGCTAAAAGAATAATCCATTCAGAGTTGTATATAAAACCGGTGCTATTAAACAACAGAAGTGACCCACAAAACACTAAACTACCTCATTCTGTTCCGTGTTTTTTTAATTCATCTTCTCAGTATTTCCACAAGATTATAAGCAAAACACAGAAGTGAAACTGAAGTATATATATACACATACCATTATTAAATGTTACTATGCAACAAAAAATTATAGCTAAAATAGTTTTCAAAAAGGCTTAAGAGTTATGTGATCTTATATGTATACTTATAGCAGATTCACACCGTTGAACACAGCAGAAACACAACATTGTAAAGCAATTATCCTCCAATTAAAATAAAACATCCTATGAAAAACCATAAAAAAGAAAAGAAGAAAGAGTTATAAGTGAATTTAAAGTAGGCGTCCTCTGGTCATTATCCTCTGTTGATGATAAATGAACATGGACTACAAACACAGCATCTGTACAATTTATCACCTATACGCATGCCCCTCTGAGAGTGAAAGGCGGTGCTAACCAGGCATAATGTATGCAGACAGTGAAACTACCCAAGGCAAACTGGATGCGTGGTCACCCCAGCCAAAATTATATTCATCCAGACATTATCTTTTTATGCATAGATCTCGGACATGTAGTTCATATCAGAGTGAGAAAAAAAAGGCAGTACTTGCATCAAGTTGTGGCTTCTAATGTCTTTTCCTTAAATCATAGGCCAGATAAGAAAACAGGCCTTTCACAAATGCACACGGCTGCCTCAGCATGTGTCAGCTCTGATGAACTAAAGCATCAAAGTCAGTTTCTTTATTCACAACATTACTCCAATCCACCTCAACACACTGCACTGTAGGCTTCAGAGAAAAGACAGCTTTAGGAGGGGGTCCCTGTCTATCCTCTCACCCCACACCACTCTCGTCATTTAGGTGCTATGCCTTCAACACGGCCGAAGCTCAAGAAAAAGTCACTGAGCCAAAAGGAACAAACGCTACTTTTCACTGTTGTACAATAATTAGTATTTTGAATAACTAAATAATCTTCACTATAAAGCTCTATTTGTTACCAACTTCTGCATCTTCCACTGAGTTTGCTTCCCGTGTGGAAAATGTACATGCTCTCACAAAATTTATTTCTGAAACTTGCATGGTAAGGGAAAAATGCACAATAAGAAGTGTGGCGAGAAGGACAGGATGTGAAGAAAGAGACTGATGGTACATACAAGATGAAGTATTTTATAAAACTGCCTGCTAAGATAAAATCTGCATGTGCCTTTAGAGGGGACTACCAACAGATTCCACCACCAATCAGTTAAATCCTGATGTCTCTCAAAACCCTTCCTCAAACCCCATTTTCGTATTTGAAAGCAATCTGTAAGACTCATCCACACTTTTCCTTACCTTGGGGTGGAAAAAACAAAAAGATAGGAGGGATCAAGGATACAGATGAGAACAAGGAAAGAACTCTCCCTCACCTTTTCCAGCCCCAAATAATGCTCTTAACTTAGACGTGATAAATGGCCACAGTGTAAATCACACCACTGTAAAATGTAAAGGAAGCATATTGTTTCCTGGGTTTCCAAAGTCAGGATATAAGGCAAACATGGCGATTAATCAATTTTCCTTGCTAGGGAGTTCCTGTTGGAGCACATATCCTGCCATCTCTCAAGTATGCGCAATACGGGCAACTTCTCCTCAATTACTGAAGCAAAACTGCTATGTTGTACACCAAGCGAAGAAGATGGCTGGTATATGTAGGGCCATGTTTAAAATATGGATACTCTGAACAATCATACTCAGTGTGGGGAGATATTCACACTCTGTAAGAGAAACGGGACCTGAAATTGTGAGACAGCACACAGAGTTCACTCAGTGGACAGGAGACCAAGTTTTCAGGGAAAATAAAATGGAGGGGGCTGCAAACAAACACAGTTACGTTCGGGAAGCTAAACATGCATACAATGCAATTCACAGGATCAAAGAAAACTAAAACTAATTTTGCAATCCTGCAATTCTCTTTTCAAAGAACAATGAACTTTCAAATCTCTTTGAAGAGCCCTGAGTACATTTCCAAAATTGTCACATTATTTATAAATATCTATCTACTTGTAGGTATGTTGTTGTACAGTTATGACAGTTAAACAGCTCAACATTTGTCCCTGGTTATCAATTAGTGAGATTACCTGAAAAGGTCTTTCCATTAATATATAAGGAGAAAGACAAAAATATTCAATGATATTGCTGGATAAAAGAAGTCAAGCTTTAAGAGATCTTACACTTTGTACAACTTTTTAAAAGTCTCTTATTTCAAATATGTCTCATCTCTACATCTCAGATGAAAAGTACTTTTGTACCATAAAGATATCGGGTTCAACTGTAATGAGATTTCATATGCTTGAGTAAATTATTACCATTCAAAGAGCAGTGAATTTAAATTCTAATTACTGCATCTATTACTAAACTTATGATTTCAGATCAATCAACTTTTCAAAATGAGAATACCACCTCTTTATTATTCCCCTCATGGGGCCTGAAAGAAGAACAATAGGGCATTTCCCTTAAAGTATTGTAAATATAAAAGAAAAACAGTTTTAAAAAAAAGTAGCAGTAATAACAATCCATAGTACAACTCACAAATGTGCTTGCATGGTTAACCTCTCATCACCTTTGAGGCAGGACTGAAAAGGTACAGAGCTACTAGCTGTGTGTTTCTAAATAGGGGCAGAAAAATTCTTGTGATGTAAAACTATCTGGTGTATCACATCTCTGGCCCCTGCCTAATCGATGTCAGTAGTAACCTCCTGTCACTGTGAGAACCAAAACCATTCCTAACAGAGCGACACCACTGGGCTGAGAACCACTGCTAGACAAAAGCGGCACTGTGATTCAGGAGAAAGAGATGCAAGGCCTGACAGACCTCATCTGTAAAAGGGGACTTCGACACTTCCTGTTCAGTATGTTATTACGTTACTCCCAGAATCGTGCCAGGGACTTAGAGACACTCGATGTGAGTTCTAGAAAGCACACACGTGTCCTATTCTCCTGAGTTTTACTTCTACAGCTTTAGCTTTCAAAGCTATTTTAGAGTGATTTAAACTTTACATTTTCATTTTATATGCTATAAAAAGTACTTTACCACAAACTATAATTCAAGGATATTGTAGAGTGGAGAGTGAATATACATATGCATACTTTTACAGGTCTTAGTACCTAGCAGGCATACACTAAAAGAGATGAGAACTCAAATCTTTGCTGATCAAAATTAAAGAAAAAAAAAAGTTAATTAACAGAAAAGATAAACCTGCTTGGAATACTAAAGGGAATCTAATTTAGAGGATGACTTTCAAAAGCATAAAGGCATTACATTAACAATAAAAGTTTAATATAAAATACAACAGAAATCTGAACTGAAATGAATAACTGTATACTCAATGTCATATTCAAAGTGCACATATTACTCAGCCATTAAAAAGAATTCATTTGAACCAGTTCTAATGAGATGGATGAAGCTGGAGCCCATTATACAGAGTGAAGTAAGCCAGAAAGATAAAGAACATTACAGCATACTAACACATATATATGGAATTTAGAAAGGTGATAACGATAACCCTATATGCAAAGCAGAAAAAGAGACACAGAAATACAGAACAGACTTTTGAACTCTGTGGGAGAAGGTGAGGGTGGGATATTTCAAAAGAACAGCATGTATACTATCTATGGTGAAACAGATCACCAGCCCAGGTGGGATGCATGAGACAAGTGCTCCGGCCTGGTGCACTGGCAAGACCCAGAGGAATCGGGTGGAGAGGGAGGTGGGAGGGGGGATCGGGATTGGGAATACATGTAAATCCATGGCTGATTCACATCAATGTATGACAAACCCACTGGAAAAAAAAAAATAATAATAATAATAAAAAAAAAAGTGCACATGTGATTTGTAACATACATTACATAAAACACAGTCTACACAGCACAAGGGGAAAAGCGCAAAACACTGAACATAAATAATCAAATTCTCGATTCTGAGCTTATTAAATAGGTATTTCTTATGAGATGACCAATGGAACATGAACACAGTATACAAATAACATTATCTGGTTAGTGAAAGAACAAGTTCATGTTCCAGAAGGACTTCAGCAGAAACAATGAGGATTAACGGAAATGCAGGTAACACTCACTGAATTCTTAAACTTAGTATGATATTTGAGTTTCCCAGATCATTTAACACAGAAGTATATATCAGTCAAACAAAACACAAGGTTATATCATGTATGGGAGAAAGAGGAATCACTAAAAACTTAATAAAATCAGTATGTCTTTAAATACATTTGTTGTTGTTTTTCAATTGCTAGGTGGTATTCAACTCTTGCAACCCCATGGACTGCAGCCCTCCAGGCTCCTCTGTCCATGGGATTTCCCAGGCAAGAATACTGCAGTGGGTTGCCACTTCCTTCTCCAGGGGATTGTCCTGACCCAGGGATCGAACCTGTGCTTCCTGCACTGGCAGGCAGGTTCTTTTGCATCTGAGCCACCTGAGAAGCCCATTTTATATACATTACCATGTGTAAAAATAGCTAGTGGGAAGCTGCTTACAGCACAAGGAGCTCAGCTCAGTGCTCTATGAAGACCTGGAGGGTAGGATGAGCAAGGGAGGGAGGCCTCCGAGGGAGGGATGCACATATACACATACCTCACTCACTTTGCTGTACGGAACACTGCAGAGCAATTTTAAACTCCAACTGAAAAAAAACTGGTACGTCTTACTTAGTTCATGATTTTGACTTTTAAATAACCATGCACTGTAGGTACTTGAGGACTCAGCACAAAGAAGTGAGAAGAAACATAAAACTGGTAAAAATAACCTGAGTAAAGAAACCTGACTTCCAATTTGCCTCTACAACTTTCAGACAAGTCACATTAAAATCTCAGTGCTTTAGTTTCCTCATCTGTGAAATGATCTCAGGAGTCATGAGGACTCTGTAGATCCTGTTCTACTGAATACACGGTGGTTTAAAAAATCATGTAAAATACAAAAGGAAAATCATTGTCTGGGGCAAGTGAAGATGGAAATATCAGATCTAATCAGACCCATGTCTCCACTGCCTGGTCAAGGTCTTGGCACCTACAGCTGTTGCCAATTTCTCCTGAATCATCATATCACTTTCCCCTTACAAATGGTTTACCTCTTCAGGGTACGCCATTGTTATAATACAGTCTATTTTGAAAAAAAAAAATTTACCATCAAACCAGCAGTTACAGGCTTCACTTAAATAGCAGCAAAAAGGACAAAATGAGCTTCTCTAGTGGGTCAGTAGTAAAGAATCTGCCTGCCAATGCAGGGAACGCAGGTTCAATCCCTGGGTCAGGAGGACCCTCTGAAGGAGAGCATGGCAACCCACCCCAGTATTCTTGCCTGGGAAATCCCATGGACAGAGAGGCCTGGTGGGCTACAGTCCACAGTGTTGCAAAAGAGTCAGACAAAACCTAGTGACTAAACAACAAAAGGATAAAATACCTTATTAAAAAACTTCACCAAAAAATGAATGAGATTTGTTAACAGGAAAACGTTAAAACACTATTAAAAGATACAAACAGAAAGATATGCTACATTCTCAGACTGGAAAATTTTAATATCAAAAATCTATTCATTTACAACTAAGCCCATTAAAAAAAAAAATAGTTCTGTTCATAAACTAGCCAAGCCAATCCAAAAGTTTATGTGAGGACAGTAGAAAGGGACAAGAATATTAAGAAACTGTAAAAAAAAAAAAAAAAAAAGAAAACCAGCCCTGACAAGTATTAAAATGTATTATAAGGTTTTAATAATTAAAACCACATGGTAGCAGCACATGAATAGATACATGCCAATGAGACAAAAGAGAATTTAAAAAAAAATCCAAATACATAAAGCAATGTAATATATAAAAGCAGTATTTCAAATCAGAAAGGACAAAGATCATTCAATAAATAGTGCTGAAATTTTGAGGTAGCCAAACAGAAAAGAATAAATTTAGAGCCATACCTCAAACTACATAATAAATTCCAAATAGATCAAAGACTTAAACGTAAAAAATGAAATCACAACTACAAGAGACTTTGGAAGACAGTTTGCCAGTTTCCTAGAAAAGCCATGTACAGTCCTATCATACAATGCAGCAAGCATGCTCTTTGGTACTTACCCAGTTTTTAAAAGTCTATGTTCGTACAAACAAACAAAAAACCTGCACATGCTTTCACACCAGTTGTATTCACAATCACCAAAACTGGAAGCAATCAAGATATCCTTCAATAGGTGAATGTACACACAAACTATAATACATTCAGGTGAGGAAATATTATTCAGAAATAAAGAGAAATGAGCCAGCAAGCCATGAAAAAACACAGATGATGCTTAAATGCATTTTGCTAAGTTAAAGAAGCCAGTCTGTAAAGGCTATACATACTAAATGCTCCTAATTGTACATTTTGGAAAATGGGAAATTACAGAAATAGTAAAAAAAAAATAATAATAATTGGTGGTTGCCAGAGGTTGAGAGAGAAAGGGGAGGGATGAATAGGGGGAACAGAGGACATTTTAAGGTTGGTGAGGCTACTCTGTGGTGATCCTGTAACAATGGTGTACGTCATTATGGACTTGTCAAAACCCATAAAACTGTACAGTATAGAGTGAGCCTTAACATAAACTACAGACATTGGTTAATCCACGGACAGAGGAGCCTGGAGGGCTACCATCTATGTGGTCCAAAGAGTCAGACATGACTTAGCGACTACACCACCACCACATTGATTCATTCCTTATAGTATATACCACATTAATGCAAGATGTCAATAATAGAGGAAACTATATATGGGGGGATGGGTTATGGAATTCTTTGTACTATTGGCTCAATTTTTTTGTAAATCTAAAATTCTATTTTAAAAAACAAAGTACATTAATCATAAAACAAAAGCTGAAACTATAAAGAAAACATGAGATAGTTCTACTAAAACCTTAAAGAAAGAAAGTCTATTAACTCAAAATTCTAAAATCCAGAAAACTGATAAATTCAGCTATATAAAAATCAAAAACTTCTAAATGGGAAAAAAAAGTCAAATGAATAATGGAAAAAATATATACATGATTCATATAACAGATGAGGTATGTATAAAGTCCCTACCACAGATAATAAACAGTCAATAAATGAAAGACTTCAAGACCGAAGGCCCGCCAACTGAGGGTATGACTGTCACAAAACAAACATTGGAAGAGATCTGTTTCTTGACCTGAAGCTGCCCTTCTAATCTGAAGACGCCTAGGTCAGAGATTACTTTTCCCTTAAAAAAAAAAAAAATCAAGACATATGCTATCAACCTTTAGTTAAAGCCCAAAGATAGTCAAAGTCCAGGTCCAGGAAAGGACAACATAAAGCCAATGAAAAATATTTTTAAAAAACTCTTTCCCAAAGGCTTATATTCATATTTTTCACGAAATGTCAACGACTTATCATTTTCTTCTTCTAATTTTATGTGAATAAATCAAAAGACTTACTATCTAAATAGATCCCTTAGCCAAGTACAGAGAAAAGTTTATCATGTTTTCCACTCTCAGTCAACTGTATTTTTGTCAAAGCAAAGATAGTTAAGATATAAAATAGCACAAATTAATCTGGATGTCAATTACAGAATATTAATTTTTCATTGTGGACAATCAATATTTACTCACATCTATTTCTTTATATATGAAGTTATAAACAAATCAATCAAAACTAACAGACAAAAGCTATTTATTATGTGAAGACACATTAAAGAAAACTGCTACTATTATTCTGAAAGTTCTCTTGATTTTGAACAGAGACTTTTCAGTCTATCATATGACCTCACTGGCTAAGTATTTTTCAGTACTTAGACACTGGAACTGAACACTAAACATCATGTGAATATCTTACAAAGTCAGAAAAAAAAATTTCATAATTTTTTTTTAAGTTTTAAGTCCAGCATATTCAAACACTTCAGGGTGACAGGATATGTTAAGGAATTAAGTAATTACAAATGTAGAACAGTGAATATAATATGCTTATTGCCTATCAATGTGGGAAAATTATTTTTGTATTTGTATAAAGGAACAATAGAAAGATACAAAGGAAACAGAAGTGGTTACCTACAGAGGATGGGGGAGAGAAATAGGGACAGGAGTTATTTTGTCAATATTTATCTTTTTAAGTTATTTTAATGTTTGAGCCATGTGAGTATTTTTGAAACAAAAAAGTACACATTTCATATAAACATAAATATTTCTATAAATCAACAAACAAATACACACATATGTGTGGTTCAAAGAGGAAGAATTAAGGAGGGTTTTCTGAAAGACTGCTGGAACCATGTTCCTGGGTCACAGTTCTCTGAGTAAATGAAATTTCACAATAATTGGCTCTTCATTTCCCCTTAAAACTTGAGAATATTTTCCAAATGACCACAATTCCAAAATAGTTTACAAGAAAGAATTTTTTTCTTTTAAAAAGAGCCAAAGGATTTTAAAATATTATTTTCTTAGGGGATAAAGACTTTAATGTAAGTTATTTTATTTATATACTAAATAATTCTATAATATATTGCTGGTAACATATCATTTTGATTAAAATAAACAAATCTTACAAAAACAGAAACACTTTTCTTAAAGTTCCCTCCCCCTTCCCTAAATCCATCCTCTTAAATAGATCTGTACATTTCATAAAATCAAAGATTAACTCCAAATGACAATTTTTTTTTGACAATGTTTTTTTTGTTTGTTTGTTTTGTTTTGTTTTTTTTTGACAATGTTTTTTAAAAAAAAAAACCTAGACTGTTGCCTAGTACACAAATAAGCTTATGAACTGCATACTTCAACCTGCTCTATCTACACCAGTCTCAGGAAAACTCATGCCCACTTTCCCTTTCACACCAGTGACATGTTTCAACCTTTTCTAAAGCATACCAGGTACCCAGAGTACTTCACTAACAATCTACAATACATATGTTCAATATTCGTATGCTACCATCAGCAACCCATACTAAACATATCTAGGTTCCTAGACAACATAAACCAGATCTCCATGAGTTTTCCATATACCTAATTATAAAATGATTAAAAAAAATTAAAACAAAACTGTAAATGGTTACCAGGTTCAAGGGAAGAGGGGAATGGTAAGTTGTTTGACAGGCAGAGTTCACCTGAGATGATGAAAAGTTCTGGAGACAGACAGCAGAGATGATCTCATAGCAATGTGAATGTACTGAATGTCACAAACTTAGATCAAAGAAAATGTTTTCATGTATAATAATACATTTGTCTTTATAATAATGCAGCCATAAAATTTTTTATTTTTGTTACTTTTTATGGAGAAAGGGACCTAGGAAGACAAAAGTGCTGAGGGCCCATGAAAATAAAAATGTGGCCTTATTTCCTACTATGTGCTTATTTCCTACTATGAAGTCATCAAGGCACAGCAAGAAGGTGAAAATACAACCAGATATGTATGTAAAACATCATTTTTAAAGAGAAATCACACACATAAACAAGCTTTGTGGGTCTGCAATTTTTGAACCTTAGTGAGACTACAATGGTATCTCAACTATTATATAGTCCTTTTCAAACAATTCTTTATTAACAAGAGCTAGAAAGAGATATCACATTTACATAAACAAATAACTGCGTGAAAATTAACATAATGAGACTTTAAAGGAACCAGAGACCAAGAACTATTAAGGAAGAAAAAATAAGTGAAAAGGGAAAAGGAAGAAAGAGGAAAGGAAAGAAATATTAATTAAAAAAAACAAAAAGAACCATCCCTCTATTTAAATTAGCAAAGCTGAGAACACTTCCCAGGTAAATTCACAGATTTGGCACAATGTCAATTAAAATCTCCAAAGGGTAACAAAATATTAAAGAAAAATACTGAGAGAATGCCCTCTAAAGTAAATATGAAAAAAGTATAAAATGAGCATGTATCTAAACCTACTGATACTAGATAACAACAAAATACAAATAAAACATAACTGTTTAAAGCAACAAATTAGTACATTTTAAATACATATCTAGGTTCTTAGACCACATAAACCTGACCTGAGGACAATATGGATGGAACCTTGAGGGCACTGCACTAACTGAATTAAGGCAGAGAAAGACAAACACCGTCTGATCTCACTGGTATGCAAAATCTAATAAAATCAAACTCACAGAAACAGAACCGAGTGGTGGTTGCCATAAGGCTGGAGGGGTGGGCAAGAGGTGGGCAAAATGAGTAAAATGGGCCAAAAGGTACAAACTTTCAGTTACAAGATAAGTAAGTTATGAGGGTGTAATGCAGAGCACAGAGAGTATAGTTACAATACTTGGTTGTATGTTTGAAAGTTGCTGACAGAGTACATCTTTTCACAGTTCTCATCACAAGAAAAAAATAGGAAATAAAATTAACAAATTAGAGTTTCTAGTATAATAATGTTAGCTGCAGAAAAACAAATTGATCTCTTTAAATCCTCACAACGTATCATATGGGATTTTTAGATGGGTTCAAATTTATTTTTTAACTAGAAAAATATGGAACATTTCTAGTCATGAAAGGGAGTTTGTCTTTTCATTTCAAGCCACTAACCACATTATTATAAAAAACATCTACAAAATGAAGAACACCAAACTAAAGATAAAATGAAAACTGATGGGGTGAAGAGAGGAGGAGACTTTCCAACTTCAATGCTAGATAAAAGCTTTATCTCCAAAACACACAGGGATGGAGCTAGGTGGATACATCATCCTCAACAAACTGTCAGACAATATCACTTTAATCAAAAAGGAGCAGAGGCTTACCCCTTTATCTCCAAAACACACAGGGATGGAGCTAGGTGGATACATCATCCTCAAAAAACTATCAAAAAGGAGCAGAGGCTTACCCACTTATCCACACCCCAGATACTATTATAAACACTTTGCGTGTAGTAACTAATCTCACACTCACCATAAACCCCCTATGAAAAAGATACTGTTTTTATTCTCAAGCAGCAAACTAAAGTTACTATGACCACCGGTGACATAGCTAAGCAGTCAGAGCAGGGTCCCAGCCCAGGCATCTCACCGCGGAGTCCATGCCCTCAACCACTAGGCTATTTGCTTTCCTCTGCATAACAAGCTACAAATCTACATCTACTGGACACATATAAATTACTATTACACAGGACAAATTTCAAACAAGGAAGGTTTTCACAGAGTGCTTTGAGGATTTAGATTTTCAGCCAATGGGATAAGGAAAGGCTTTATGGAAGAAATAATATCCACAGTGTGTCTGGAGGATATGAGACACCGCTGAGACTGGAGATGAGAATATTCCCCACTGGAGGAACAGAGGGACCAAAAGCAATACAAAAGGCTGAAAAGCACAGGCAACTCAAATATTTGAGTTGAAAAGAATGTGTTGTTGCTGTTTAGTTACTAAGTCATGACCGACTCTTCTGCAACCCCATGGACTGTAGCCCACGAGGCTCCTCCATCCACGGGATTTCCCAGACAAGAATACTGGAGAGGCTGACCACTGCCTCCTCCAGGGGTCTTCCCCATCCAGGGATCAAAGGTGCATCTCCTGCACTGGCAGGCGGATTCTTTACCACTGAGCCACCAGGGAAGCCCGTTGAAAAGAATAGTGAGTACAAAAGAAGTAAACGAAAAATAAATGATTCAGAGGCCTAAGGAGGTTACTAGGCTTAATTCAGTGGAAGGTAGGGGAGTAACAATGGTCAGAGTTGTCACATGGCAACTGGTTATAAGAACTGGAAAGAAAAAGACAGAAGGAAATGACAGAAGGTTAATTCACTAGTCTAAGCATGGTGAAGGATGGCTCAAGTAAAGTGCGGTCAACAGAAATAGAGAAAAAGGAATAGAAAAGCAACATGCAGCAGCTCCTCGAACTTCAATTAAATTAAGGAAGCAACCAGGCCGGAAAGAACAAGATTGAGGTTACTAAAATGCAAAGACAACAAAGAGGATGGATGAGGCCACACTTGGAGGCCACAACTTTGGGAGCCAGCCAGGAGGAGCACATTATAGGCGAGAAAGATCTCAAGTGAAGGGGCAGAAAGGCCTTAAAGACAAACTTTCCTGCCTAATCTGACCAAGTTCAGGACTTAACTAAGGAGACTCTATGACATCAACATCATGAGAGAGAACATGGATCAAAGTGACAGAATTCAGTAAGAAACTAAATGCAGGGGTGAGCCTGAGATTTTAAGCAGAAATGAGAATAACCTTGTCATTAACAGAGGTGAGGACAAAGGAGGGAATGTAGGTCTAAAGCAAAAAGGGACATGAGTTCAGGGTTCTAGGTGGTGAGATTGGGGCTTATAACATGTGATATTCTGAAATTATGCTGCATCCATGGGAGTAGGGCTTAAGTACAGAATCATAGCTAAAAATATAGAAGTCACATAAAGATACTTGGAAGCTGTGAGAGAAAAAAAGAAAGAAAAAGTGCTGGGTAGAAAAAAAAAGGGTCAGAGAAAGTTTAAGGAACTACGTCTATTTAAAAGGGATCGAAGAAGAGCCTGAGAAGGCACCATCAGAGGGTTAATACTACAACCAGGAGAATCCAGTATCATTTAGCAGCATGATTTTACAGGGAAGTATGTAAATAAGACAGTGTTTGTGCGGCACAAAGAGATAAATGTGGCTACTCATAACTGGACGTTATCAGCCCAGGAATGGAGAAAACCATTACTCTGTATACGCCTTGTAAACCACTACTCAGTTAATCCCCTTGCTGCACTGTTTAGAAAGCCCTGTATTACCAAAAAGTCTGTAGGCCAAAAAGTTTACAATTCTATTTCCCTAAACTGTCTCTTTCAGTATCATTGATTAGTTGAGTCGAATGTGCAGATGTGACAAAGAAGAAAAGAACACAGAAAGAACCAAAAAACTTGGTATCTGAGAAATCAGTGATGACTTTAAATATCAGTGGGAAAAGAAACAACCTAAATATCCATCAACAGATGAGTGCATAAAGACTGGTGTGTATATAATGGAATATTACTTGGCCCCAAAAAAGAATAAAATAATGCCACTTGCAGCAACATGGATGGACCTGGAGATAATCATACTAAGGGAAGTAAGCCGGAAAAAGACAAACGCCATGTGATATCACTTACATGTGGAATCTAAAATATGAAACAAATGAACCTGTATATGAAATAGAATCGGGGACAGAGAGAACAGACTGGTGGTTGCCAGAGTGGAGGGGATGTGAGGGAGGGACGGAGTGAAGTTTGGGATTAGCAGATGCAAACTATTATACAGAGGATGGCTAAACAACAAGGTCCTACTGTGTAGCACAGGGAAACATATTCAATATCCTGTGACAAACCACAATGGAAAAGAATGGAAAACATATACAGGTAAAAGCGAATCCCTTTGCTGTACAGCAGAAATTAACACAACATGTAAATCAACTATATTTCAATAAAATTTCTTTTAAAAATCAGTGGGAAAAACTAGATTTTAGGAGACAAATATGAACAAGGGTGAATAATTAAATATTGACACTGTTACTGGTCATGCTGTCCCTGCTGTTACAAGCAGTAACCAAATGGGATGATTCCTCAAATCTTGCTAGTGAAAACATTCTTTTTTCAAACCAAATTGTGACTCTAGTAATAAGCTTTACCTTCTAACTCTGGTTTTATTCCCATTAATAAACAGGATGAAAAAATAAAAATCCTTTGAAACCCTGCAACACTTACCCAGTGCGAGACTGACCGACTTTATCACAAATATCCAAAATGAGGCCCCAATCCTCAGCAGTATTCATCTCACTGGTTGCTTTCTCTGTATATTACAAGAAGAAATTGCAGAAACATTATTTCTAAAAAGGCTTTAAGAGGTAAATGACTACATTCAAATTACCAAACTGCAGTATAACCAAGTACCAACAAATCACAATAGCTGTCAACATCTGGTTAATGAAATATTTAAGTCTGTCTTTAAAAGGAGGTGGGGCACCTTTGTTACCTATCACAATTATTTTCCCCACTTATACTTCATTTGTTTGTTACTTGGTATTTAAAAAAAAGGGGGGGGGCCACTGATTTTTTTGTTATAAAAATGCACATAAAAAAAAAAAAAATGCACATACACACAGGTCTATCCCTATCTGCACACAGAAAGACCAAAATAAGGAACTCTTTCATTATCAATAGTTAATAGTTAGCTTCACTAACTATTTACATAGTTAATTCTTAGCTTTACTTGCCCTGGAAGGAACATGACAAAGAACAGGTCTCTATTAAAATGTTTCAGAGAATCAAATTAACTATTTGTTGCGTTCGGATTCTGAGAAGTAGAGTGGAGGGGGCACTGAACAAAAGAAAACCAAGGTTTAACTGAAAATTTTCCCTTAAATCTAAACTTGACAAGTTAAAAAAAAAAAAAAAAGGTACGGCAGATTAAACCAAATCATTAATTTAGGCCCCTTTCTTCATTACAATAAAGGAATTTTAATGAAAACACACAAGGATAAGGAAAACATGAGAAGCAATAACAGCAACAATATCTCAAAAGCTACAGAACACTGATCCATGGCAAACGACTGAGAAGACCCAGGAAAGGTGAACCATGTATTGTTAGTAAGAAAAAAAGCTGAAGAACTAGTCTGTTGAATCCTCAGGAAATTCAACTACTGCAATTGAGAATGAAGAAAAAGAGCACTTCCGAGGTAGCAAAATGGGTTAATACTGTTTGAAATGTAGGCAGTCCCTATTTCCTCACTCAAGGGCTCTGGCAATCACTTCCCTATTCCGAGAAAATGAGTGATGGCTTACTTTCTGTAGGTAAAGCAAATTTTTTCTAGACAGGGAGACACCAGGTATAGTTGAGACTTAGGCAGCAAAAATAAGGATTTTTTTTTCCAGTTTTCCAGTCCAGCATGTAAGCATGGAAGTATTCACTTCATCCTAACAAGTAAAACACCGAACAAAGTGAAAAATCAACAACTCTTCTTAGAGCCCTCAGAAGTAAGGTCACAAGGCAAACTGATGCCCCCAAATTAGACATACAGATAGACAGATACACAGAACCACAACTTAATAGAGCAGAAGCTCATGAGCACAAACATCACCAGGAAGCAGTACCAGGGTAGGAGAATCTACACTGAAACTATCAAACTGCTGAAGGCGAAGTGTGCACAAGTCTGAGTTAAAACGCCAGAGAAGAGGCGGCTTAGAACACTTCCCATACTTTTGTGAGTTTCAATTCCACTGTTCTTCCAGGTTCTCAAGGTGAACATCACAGAAAATTTCCCCTATTTTTCCAGCAAGGGGAGAGAAACTGACCATTCTGAAATACACCAGAGTATTCTCTTCCTAAAAAATCCTACCCTCAAGAGAAATTATTTTATCAGTCCTAACCAACTAGTGTTTTACCAGAGATTAACCTAACTGTGGGACCCCAAAAGCTAGCTTGTTCCAGCCTTCCATGTGGGAGAAGGGGAATATCCAACTCCAGCCCACTGGAGCCATCCCATCCCACCGATGGGATGAGCAGGGGATGGACACTGAGAGGCATGTGAGAATTCACACCCCAGGGGAGCGAGGCTCACTGAGCCCAAATCACAGGACAGTCGGCACCTGATCATCACACCACTAAAGGCGGGTGTCCCTTCGTCTAGTACATCACATCCAGCTGCTGGCAAGCCACACTATAAGGCAAAGAGCACAATTGGAAGGGCATCAGAATAGTATCAGAACCAAACTCCGACATGAGAAGGATGTTGGAATTATCAGACCAGAATTTTTAAAGAATATGATAATATGCTAAGAGCTCTAAATGGAAAAAGGAGGTAATATGCAAGAACAGATGGACAATGTAAGCAGAGAGATGGAAATTCTAAAAATGAAATACTAGAGATCAAAAAATAATATAATATAAATGAACATCCTTGGATGGGCTTATCATCAGTCTGGACACAGCTGAAGCAAGAATCCCTGAACCTAAGGACATATCACTAGGAATTTCCAAAACTGAAAAGCAAAAAGAAAAAGTGACGGGGGAGGGGGCCGGAGCAGGTGGCGGGGACACTGGAACAGATTTTATCCAAGAGCTGTGGGAAACCATAAAAGCTGTGACAAAGGAATCACTGGAATACTAGAGAAGGAAGAGGAAAAGAAAAAGAAGAAATATCTGAACCAAATATGACTCAGAATCTCCCCCAAATTAATGTCAGAGACCAAACCACAGATCCAGGAAGCTCCAGGAACAGCAAGTACAATAAATGTCAAATAAAGAAACAAACCCCCTGCACCTTGGCATATCATATTCAAACAGCAGAAAATCAAAATAAAGGGAAAAAAGAAGCCAACAGATGTAGAGAATGGATTGGACACAGCGGAGGAAGGAGAGGGCGGGACAAATTGGGAGGGAGGGTAGCACTGCCGTCTGTACAGGACCATCTATCTGTAAGAGAGACAGCTAGCAGGCAGCTGCTGAGTATCAGGGGGCTCCACGCGGGGCTCCGTGATGATTTAGAGGGGTGAGATGGGGGGTGCGGGGTGGAAGCAAGGTTCAAGAGGGAGGGGATACATGGATACATTTAGCTAATTCCCGCATGCTGCTGTATGGCAGAAACTAAGACGGCATTGTAAAGCAATTATTCTCCAATTTAAAGCTATTTTAATTAAAAAAAAAAAAGAAGCCAGAAGAAAACATCTTACCTATTCAGAAGTAAACAATGATTATACCTGACATCTCAGAAACCATGCCAACCGGGAGAGAACGGAATGAAACAGTATTGTGAGAAAATAAGCACCAGTCAAGGATTATATATCCTGTGGAATTATCCATAAGGAAAAGACACAGTCTTTCCCAAATAAAGAAACATCAAGGGTATCTGTTGCCACCAGACTGGCCCTGCAAGAAATGTTTCAAAAGTTCTTCAGGGAGCATATAGGAGACATGCATACATGAATGTGTGTGTGTGTGCAGGCATATGCATAAATGAAATGAAACACAGCAAGGACACCAGGAACAAGAGAGAGAAATTAGGAACATGAATATTTTGTTACTAGAAGGTGAGCTGTACTATCACTGAAGTGGTACAATGTTATTTGAAAGTGAACTTGGACTAGTTGTAAATGCATATATATATTGTAAACTCTTAGGCAGTCACAGAAAGTAGAAAAAATATGTATAACTAATATGCTAAAAAAAGAAAATGGAATCATATAAAATATTCGATTAAAACTCCAAAGGCAGGTCGAAGAGTATCAGAAACAGAAATAAAGAACAAGGGTTACAACTAGAAAATTATAACAGATATGGTAGATGTTTATCCAACAATATCAATAATCACTTTAAATGTTAATGGTCTAAATATAGGCAAAGATTGTCAGAGTGATCAAAAAATGAGATACAATTAAATGTCAACTACAGACAACTCACTTTAAATATAAAGACACACATATAAAGTAAAAGGATGGAGAAAGACAGAGCATGCTGACACTAATCACAAAGAAGTGGGATTAGTTATATTAATGTCTGATGAAGCCAACTTTGGAACAAGGAAAATCATCATGGACAGAGGCATTACATACTGGTAAAGAGGTCAATTCTCAGAGAAGACAACAATCCTTAACATACATGTGCCTAACTAAAGAGTGTCAAAATAACTGACACAAAAAATCATGTGAACTCCAAAGAGAAACTAAGTCACTAAGTCATGTCCAACTCTTGTGACCCCTGTGGACTTTAAGCCTGCCAGGCTCCTCTATCCATGGGATTTCTCATGCAAGAATACTGGAGTGGGTTCCCATTTCCTTCTCCAGGGGATCTTCCTGATCAGGGATCAAACCCATGTCTCCTGCATTGGCAAGTGGGGTCTTTACCACTGAGCCACCAGAGAAGCCCCTTGTTCGTTTATTCTATACCTAAAACAAGGTTACTGCAGACTTACAGAAGTCTTTCAAGACCTAAAGTTCGTATCACTATGTAACAACAACATACCAAGAAAGTCCAAAACACCTCAACTGATGCACTATGTCACCATCTGCACCAGTAGAAAAGATCTGTGTCTGGAGTATTTTCTCTTTTGCCTCTTTATTGGAATCCTGAGAAAGTCCACCAGGAAAAAAATGAAGCAAGCAAGATGCAGCTACAAGTGAAAAGAATCTCTGCTGCTGCTGCTAAGTCACTTCAGTCATGTCCGACTCTGTGTGACCCCATAGACGGCAGCCCACCAGGCTCCCCCGTCCCTGGGATTCTCCAGGCAAGAACACTGGAGTGGGTTGCCATTTCCTTCTCCAATGCATGAAAGTGAAAAGTGAAAGTGAAGCCGCTCAGTCGTGTCCGACTCCTAGCAACCTCATGGACTGCAGCCCACCAGGCTCCTCCGTCCATGGGATTTTCCAGGCAAGAGTACTGGAGTGAGGTGCCATTGCCTTCTCCGAATCTCTACTCACTAAATTATTTTAAATGAGCTTTAACCATGAGGGGATCTGTATTAATTCAAGAAACACCAGAGAGCTAAGAAAATTTTGAGCAAGGAAACAATCTGATCAGAGTTGGACTTCTGGGGGGAAAACATGAACCTGCTGCCAACATGTAAAAAATAGTTTGGAAGAGGGAAAAGAAGAAACTATAAGGAGAAACTTAACATAAATCTGGAAACAAAGTAAATGAGTTACTTTGAAAGCAAATGTTGAAATGCTGTTTAATGTGTTCTCACTGGCGGGAATGCCAAGATGGTAACAGTCAAATTGACCTGTTCAAGCTTCCATAACGGTAAATCCCTTAAAAATAACAATTTCTACTTTGGGTAATTCTTTGAACATTCATGTTTTCAGTCTAAATGCTCATAAATGCTAAACCTGATCATATAACTGGAATATGAATCCATAAGGGCCATAGAAACACAGACCTTTAATAACATCTATTTCAGTGTTTTTCTTTTTCAAATTTTACTCTTCAATGCAGAAACCCTCTACAAGTTAAATCTAATGCTAGCTACCCGGAGTCAGCACTCACTTCACAGGCTGAAGGTACAGGACTCAAGTCTCCCCTCACTTCAGACTCAAAAAGCAAGCTCTGGGCTTCCCGGCCACATGCATTCTGACCAACTGGCTACAGATTCAGGGGTTTCCACTATCCCCTTGGGTTCACTGATTCACTATAACCACTTACAGAATGAAGAAAATCACCTATAATTACAGTTTTATTATAAAACATACAAATGTCAACCAGCCAAAGAAGAGATATGCACAAGGCTGGGTCTGGGAGGATCTCAAAGGCAAAGCTTCTGCACCCTCAGGACTCTCATCCTCCTGGCACGTCATGTGGATCACCAACCAGGAAGCTCAGTGGAGGCTGGGTGTCCACGGTTTTTATTGGGGTTTCATCAAGAAGGTATTATTGACTGAATGAGGGGCTGCCTCCTGGAACTGCATCTCCAAACCTCCTCCTCCTTTGTGGAGGTCCAGTTGATAACATGTGACTCAAAGTGCCAGCCATCTAATCACAAGATTAGTCTTTTTGGAGGGATCAGCCCCCATACTGAGTGATTTTACTAGCATACACCAAAGTATCGTCCCAGGAACCCACCGTAAATATGAAAGATGCTCCTACCACTTGGGAAATTCCAAGGATTTAAAGGTTCCCTTCCCTGGGTGATCTGGGTTCGATCTCTGGGTTGGGAAGATCTCCTGGAGAAGGGGAAGGCTACTCACTCCAATATTCTGACCTAGAGAATTCCATGGACTGTATAGTCAGTGGGGTTGCAAAGAGTCAGATACAACTGAGCAACTTTCACTTTCACTTTTCCCTGGTGGCTCAGATCATAAAGATTCTCTGACTGCAATGCAGGAGACCTGGGTTTGATCCCTGATTCGGGAAGATCCCTTGGAGAAGGAAAAAGGCAACCCATTCCAGTATTCTAGCCTGGAAAATCCCATGGACAAAGGAGCCTGACGGGCTACAGCCCATGGGGTCGCAAGAGAGTCAGACACGACTGAGTGACTAACACTTTCCAGAAAACATGGACAAAGATTAGTAAAATCCTTTATTATTCAACCATTTCTAAGAAAAATTTATCTTAAAAGAAACCCAACGTGTAAAGTAAATCCAAGGGGAACTGCTCTGAGGAGTCCCAGAACCTTGCCCCATTAAACCCCCAAACCATCTGACACCCAAGAAGACTGAGTGAGTCATCCCGAACAAGATCCTCCAGTCTAACATTGACAGTCTGCAGATTCAGCACCCATAGGTCAAAACTGCCAGGAAAAAAAAATTCCAAACGGTTCCAAAAAGCAAAACTTGAATGTGCTGTGCATGGGTGACTAATTACATAGCACTTACACTGTATTTACAACTATTGACATAGTATTTACATTTTACTAGGTATTACAAATAATTTAGAGATGATTTAAAGCAGTGGTCCCCAACCTCTTTGGCACCAGGGACCAATTTCATGGAAGGCAGGGGTGGGCTGGGGGTGGTTTGGGAGTTATTTAAGCACAATACATTTATTGTGAACTTTATTTCCATTATTAATACATCAGCTCCACGTCAGATTATCAGGCATTAGATCCTAGAGGCTGGGGACCCCTGACTGAAAGTATATGGGAGTATTCATCTCCTTTGGGATGAACTCAGAGGAAGATGTGCTTCTTCTTGACTCTCCTGAATACCTCCAGTCTGAATTTTCCTTCCAGAATCCCTGAAGGGCTTTGGTCATGTGTGGTTCAATAAGACTGATTGAACAAGTCTCTCAAAATAACTGGAAAAGGAGGAAACACTGGCAGGAAAAGGAAAGATCTCATGTTTCCATGTCCAATGTGCCAGGGAAGTAGCAAAGCCATCCAATGCTTTATTTTTATATACATATTTTTAAAAATGTGTTCTTTTAAGATTGCAGGTTTCTTTTTGTAAGCAGATACTTATATCAATCACAAGTAACTGCCAAAAAATGCTAATTTTCAGAAATAACTGCCTAAACTTTACAATAAAAATATTTCACTTTTATTGTAGTTTCTCTATGTTTAATTATTAGTGTGTCAAGTGTAATATACTGTTTATATCAACTACTTGTATTTTTCTTCTGCAACATACATATTCATGGCCTCTGCCCATCTCTCTTTTTGTACGTCTACATAAGTGTCTTAGGGCTTCCCTTGTAGCTCAGCTGGTAAAATATCTGCCTGGAATGCAGGAGACCAGGTTTGATTTCAGGTCATGAAGATCTCCTGGAGAAGGATATGACAACCCACTACAGTATTCTTGCCTGGAGAATCCCATGGATAGAGAAGCCTGCAGGCCATAGTCCATAGGCTCACAGTAGTTGGGCACTACTTAGTGACTAAACATAAGTATCTTATTAATTTGTAAGTGTTCAGTATTTGTAAAGAATATTTTAAAAAATTTTCGTTGGTAAAAACATCTTCTCCAACTTGTTAAAAAAAAAAGTCTATGGGAGGATGTGCATATGTTATATGAACACATGATGTCATTTTATGAGGGACTTTGAACATCTGCAGTTCTGTGTCCATGGGAGTCTTGCAGATATTGAGGGATGACTGTATTTCATCTTAGAAAAGGAAAGCAGGCTATCACTCTGGTCTAGTAGTGCACTTAAATAATTAATTCATCATTGTCACTGACTGGTAGCCAAGCAGATTTTGTAAAAGCTTAGTGCATTTTTTAAAAGAATACACTTAAATCTCAAAACCTATCAGTTTATTTCTTAAATAATACAATATGCTCTGTAATAGCCTATATGAGAAGAGAATCTAAAAATAAGAGTATATATATGTATGTATATGCATAACTGATTCACTTTGCTGTACAGAAACACAACACTGTAAATCAACTATACTCCAATAAAAACTTTTAAAAAACAGCAAAAAATATATAATAGTTAAGCTTACTAAAACATAATTTACTAAAAAGTAAATAGTTAACTAGAAATGACAAGCTTATGTCTGATCAAATACAAATTGTCTATTGTCATAACTAAGGATGATCTGAATTAAGGCATACCCAGGGGTGTCTGGTATAGTCATTAGCAGATATTATGCTAAACATTTTCCTATGCATAAGTAGGATCAGGATCTAACTCAGTCTTAATGGAGAGATCAGAGACGTCATTCATCTCAGAACACTAAAGCTGTTCCCATTAGTTACTGATGCTGCCTCAAGATCAAGGGCGATAGCTCAGTTCTTCTAGGCTGTAAAACAATAAACAGTTTTCAAATCAGAAAAATATAAACTATCGGTAGCAGTTCAACATGGATTTGTAAACAGCAATGTCAAAACTCTTCATTTTCTAAGACAAAAAACAGGGTTCGCGGGAAAGGGAAAAGTAACAAGTAAATATAACAGAGTTGCTTCCAAAGAACTCAAAGCTTCATAATAATCTCATTTTATCCTCAGATTATCCTTACCATTATACTAAAAAACTGAGAAATTTGCCTAGCAGTACCCAGAAAAATCACACACTGAGCCTCATCTGAATTTCAGTAGTCTTCTCAATGGATCAAAGAACTTTTTTCTGAGAAGCAGCTACTTCTGATTTTCTCAAAATTTATGACTGCCAGAGATTTGGGGAGGTGCTGCCAGGATGACTGTGTACCATGTTCAGGCTATAGGAAAAAGACTCATTCAATCAGTCGAGAGATGTAAGAGTTCATCAAATCAGCCAAGGGAAAACACAAGTCCTAAAGAAATCATCCCTTTTGGAGATTATCAGACTCAGTTTTCCAGAAATGTTTTACCTAACATTCCTGTCCATCCTGAGCACTGGAAATCCTACTGGCAGAGCAATCTGAAGCTCTTCTAACCAGACCAGACAGGGAAGCAGGTGTCAAAGGAAAGCATGAAAGTGTCTCAGAAAAAAGCCCAAGATAGAAAGGAAAACCTAGATGCATCAGAAAGAATAACCTACAGGAGAAGTAAAACAGGAACAGAAGAAACATTGAGTAGAAAATCTCTTAACCCAGTGGATAGCAGACCCTTAACATATCTGTATTCTGGATTTTCACATTTTCCTCCCCAGTATGTTTTACAATAACTGAATCCACCTCTTAGAATCTGAGTGCGTGCATGCTAAGTTGCTTCAGTCCTGTCCAACTCTTTGCGACCTTATGGACTGTAGCCCACCAGGCTCTTCTGTTCATGGGATTCTCCAGGCAAGAATACTGGAGTGGGCTGCCATCCCTAGAAGGCTCTAGGGGATCTTCCCAACCTATGGATAGTACCTGCGTCTCTTCTGTCTCCTGCATTGGCAGGTGGGTTCTTCACAACTACGCCACCTGGAAAGCCCTACAGAGGGTACTTATATTCCGCTAACAATTACCAATTATTTAGTATGACTACAGATTGAGTTAGACAACTTGCACTTGAATTCTGGTTCAGCCATTTACTAGCCCAGCGATCTTTATATAGTTAATTAAATTTGAAAGACAGAAGCTGAGTAGCCTCCTCCAAATTGCTGTCTAACTTGATTATAAGAGGATCTGAAATGTATCCCTTGCAGGTACTGGGGTGACTGCTTTACGTGCATCATCTCCTCAAAAGAGCCTTTAATAGGGATTAGTGAAGAGAAAAGTACGTCAGGTCAGAGAATCCACAAACTTTGAAAAAGCCATGGTGTAAAACCAACCAGGAAATATGCCTTGAGGACAAATGTAGAGGCTGAAGAGATTAGGGTTAGGTCATATATGCTATGCCGAAAAGTGCAAATTCCTGTGGAAAGCTGTAGATTCATTCAACTATTTTAATCAGAGGAGCCGTAAGATCACATTTACATTTTAGAAATATCACTGTCACCCGGAAAATAACTGGGGACAGACTGGAAGCAGGGATAAGAGAGCTGCTGGACTACTCATCAGAGGGCAAGCGAAACGTGCCTGGGTGGCGGCAGTGAGGAAAAAAAGGATGGGAGACATGAACGAAGGGACCGATGAATAAACTTAAGAGCTATTAGAAGCACACCGACTGCGACCGCACCAGAATCCTTGAGGGCAAGTTCAGGGTACCTGTCTCACAGCAGACAGCGTGTATTTCCTGGGAGAATCTAGAAAATGACAATTACAGAATTTAAGAATGACATCCAGGTTCTTGACATATGTGACTACGTAAACTGAAGCACCAGTCATCAGAATAGAGGAAAAGCATACTCAAAACGAAAAGTTTGAATGTAATTCTGAACATGCTGAATTTGAATATTCAACTCCAGTAAAGAGAATGTTGTGTGTTTTTTAAGTCCACATTCTGCCCACTTACTAAGAGCCGATGCTGCACCTGGAGTTTAAACCCAAAGCCCAAGCAAGGTCTTTCCCTCAAACTAAACTGCAGGAGACTGATACTGACATTTATGAAAATTAAACTCGTTGTGGTTTGATACTGACTGGGCTAACAAAACATGTCCAAGATTGTAGGGTATGAACTGGACCAAAGCAGTGTGACTAGGAATGCAAATGCAGTATTATAAAAACTAAGACATGATGATTCGGCAGAAGCAGGGTCATGATTCCAAAGATGTCTCTTGGGTTTCAAACCAAGATAACTAGAACATGATAAAATAAACTACATAATTAAGAAAGAACCCATCTGGAAAGATAAGCTCAGTTTTCTGACATTGATTTTTTTTTTAGGTGGTAACAGAATACCAAATAGATAGGCAAGGCCAGAGAGGGAGCAAAGTATCAACAACTCATTATTTAATAAATACATATTGAGTGCTTCCTATGTACCAGGCATTGGCCCTAAGGTACTACAACAGAACTGAAAATTTCTCATCCTCCAGGAGTTTATATTCCACACACAAGACAATCAATCAATCAATCAATGGGAGGTAGCTGAGTATAATGAAGAAACAAAATGCAACAAGGACACAGGGTGAAGATGGTATTTTTTACAGAAAGAAATTAGGGGAAGCCTCTCTTAGAAACGTATTTGAACAGTCTTGAAAGACTGATGAATATAAAATCTTCAAATATTTGGGGTAAGAATGTCCTAGACAAAGAAAACAGCACAACGTAGATACCACAGCAGGAATGAGCTTGGCGTACTAAGAACTTAGAATGAAAGTGTCTGGAGATCATAATATCGGAACACAGGAAGGATAAGACTGTGAGCCACACTAGGAACCTGCATTTCCCAATAAGTGGCATGGGAAGGTCCTGGAAGATTCTGAGCAGGTAAATGACAGTATCTCAGATTTTTAAAAGAACACGGATCTTTGTACATGAAAACTGATTGTAAAGGGCAAGAACGGAAGCAAAGAAGCCAATAGCTCCTGCCAGTCTATCAAAGAGAGAAGGATGACTGGAGTAAGATAACAGTGATGAGCGAAGGAGAAGCGATGAGATTCTAGATATATTTTTAAAGAAGAACCAGAAGAATTGGCTTAGAGTAAAGATGTGGAGGGTGAAGGAAAAGGAGAATCAATGATGACTCCTAGCCATTAGAGCGGAGAAGGCAATGACACCCCACTCCAGTACTCTTGCCTGGAAAATCCCACGGATGGAGGAGCCTGGTAAGCTGCAGTCCATGGGGTCGCTAAGACGCGGACACGACTGAGCAACTTCACTTTCACTTTTCACTTGCATTGGAGAAGGAAATGGCAACCCACTCCAGTGTTCTTGCCTGGAGAATCCCAGGGACAGGGGAGCCTGGTGGGCTGCCATCTATGGGGTCGCACAGAGTCGGACACGACTGAAACAACTTAGCAGCAGCAGCAGCAGACATTAGAGATGAGTGACTGTATCAGCAATGCCATCTATTGAAATAGGCAAGGATGAAGGACTGAGCAGATGTGGGGAAGAAACCAAAAACTGTTATTATCTCTATTTCCCATACTAACAATAAGGAAACCAAGGCACAGTATGTTTAAGCAACTTAGCAAAGTTAAATGGCTGGTCAGCAGCTAACCTGGGAATTGAGTTTAGGCAGTGCAGCTTCAGAGTCTGAATTCTTAACACTAAGCTAAATTGCCTCGTAAGACTCCAAAGGGAAAAAAAAAGTCAAAAAATAAGTTCTAGGACTGAACATTTGGAAGTCACAAAAAAAAAAATAAGAGAGAGAGAGGGAAGCCAAAAAGACTTAAAAAGAGCTAAGCAGAAAGTTAGAAAAAGTTTGGTGTCCTAGAAATCAAGAGAATAAAGTACATCAAAAACAGGAATGCTAAGAGATCAACAAAGAAATGGAATAGGAATTGACTGATGGATTTGGCAAAATGGAATTCACCAGGGACTTTGAAATAAAAGCTTGATGGAATGAGTTATCTTTATAATTCAAGAGTTCAACTGAGCAAGAAATAAAACATCTGAAATGAGATTCATGTGTTCAATAAATGTTTACTGAATGTTTACTAGTGCCAGACAGTGGTCTACATGTTGGAACAAACCAAACAAAAAGCTCTGTCCTCAGGGAGCATATGTTCTAATAACATATTGAGGCGTTTCTTCAAAGGAAAAGTTATCTTCAGTGTTTTACTTCTTTACATAAAATGTTACATGGTATAAATCAGTAAATTTCTGATTTATGGTTTCAGTTTACCAGTTTATTGATGAATAAAGCTAACGGCAATTCATTTTGAAGTGGTAAAAATATATGCTAATGTTAAGTGATAAATATATCAAGTGAGTTAGTGAGAGTGTATCACTGACATGCTCACTGATGGATAAAGTGAGAAGAAATAGTTAAATGTATTATACATACTATATTCTGTATGCTATCCTAGTAAAAAAATTTTAAATGGGAGTCTACTGGACTCTGTCCGAGGATGATTTACTGAGAGTCTCTGGCAAGTCTTCTTAGATAACCTTTCATGATATTTTGATACATGGATCATGCAAAAGAATTGATCCAAACACTAAAACCTAGCTTTTAAAAGGTAAAATTTTCTGGGACTTCCCTGGTGGTCCAGTGGTTAGGATTCTGCTTCCACTGCCAAAGGCACAGGTTTGACAGGGAACTAAGACTCCACCAGTCACCAGCCAGAGCAGCCAAAATAAAACAAGCAAAAAAGTAAGCTTTTCTGGAGCAAAACAATGCTCCTATACTCAAGAAGCTTACCCTAGCAGGTTCAACTGATACATTCTCAATTCAACAAACTTTTATTAGGCATCTCCTCTGTAGCAACAAGTAATAGTTAAGGAGCATAACGCAAGATATGACTACCTTTAATATGAAATAATTTAGTAAAGACAAAAAGTATTGCAGGAGGTCTGAAAAGGGTGGCAACAACAGTGGGATAGAACAATGTTTCTCAACTGGAAACTACTTTGTGCCCTCAGGGGACATTTAGCTGTGTCTGGAGATGTTTTAAATCATAGCTGTGGGTTGGATGGGGAGAGGTCAGGGATGCTACTGAACACCCTACACTGCAGAGGACAGATACCCACGACAAAGACATTTACCTGGTCCAAACCGTTCGTAATGTCACCTATGGAAACTCCAAGTTAGAGTAATCAGGATATGATTCAGGTATGAGCTGGATGCTGAGTTGGCCTTTAGTCATGAGGACATGCAGAAAGGTAGAAGAAACAATACAAGCAAAAGTGTAAAAGCAAGAAGGAGCCTGTGTCTGAATTGGGTGGTGCAGGTACTGGGAAAGGGTTTGACATTAAAAATCCAATGGAAATGCGGGTTCAAAGGGCAATGGGATATATAGATGATTATGTAGGTGGAAGCTCGGTTACATACAACCATGAAAACTAGATTAAGGTGCTGGAAACAGAAGGAGCAGGTATTAAGAAACTGCTTTATTTTAACCATTTGCCCTGGAAATTAATGTAGTAAGTTATAAAACCACTTGAGAGCAGCGACCACGGCTCTTATTCATCACTATCTCTTATGTCACTGAGCAGTGTCCTATAAACAGTGTGTGCTAAATACTTATTAAGTTAAATGTTACTTTCCAATTATTTATTTATTAAATACCCCTAGTGAACGCTAAGGCTCCATCCACTGCTAAGATGCAGGACATTCATTTAAAATATCCCAAAAAAGTTATCTTTGAGTTGATGCCTACTATCTAAAGGCACTGCAGCAGATCCTCTATACATGTTATTGAACCACAAACAGGATGTGTTTTCCCTCTCTTTAAAGATGAGGACACCAGGGCTCAAAGAACCCTGGTTATTACCTTAAGTAACCTGCCCATGATTTCCTTCTGAGCTAGGCAGTGGCCGGGACAGGACTGAAACATTTTCTAATCTTAACCCAAACCATCAAGCTTCAGTGGCAGGCTGTAAGTTGGGAATTAAAAAGCAAATTCAAACCTTTCATAATTAAACTACACAAATAGAGAAACAGTAATTCCATAAGGTCGTCCTTATTTTTCTTGACTATAACCATTAGACATGGTGTTTAACTTGCTTTCATTTCACACCTGTGCACCATACAAATGCATTCAAATCACTCCAAAATTCTCTCAGGGAAAATTCAAACTCCTGTCATTCATTATTACCCTCAGACCAGGAAAACACACACACAGAGCTAACCTGTTGAATTGGTATGATCAGTACTTAAAACTTGTGATTCACGAAACAAACAAAAAAGAGTATTTCAAATTCAGAACAAATTAGCATTTTCAGATCCCAGGTCCTCTTCTACACTTAAAGTACTCAGACCTACCCTAGGAAGGCAGCCCAGCGAATCAGGTCCTCAAGCGTGTTTATATTGTTGTCAAGTATTCCATCTTCATCTCTCTCCCAGTATCTTTAAGAGTCTACCCTTAACCAAAGCTCTCTCCTCCCTCTCCCTGGTAGTTATAAAACAGATTTTAAAGTCCTCTAAGGAAGCTAACCTAAAACATTATGCCAGTTCCCAACGTTTGACATGTGTCCGGGAAACCCTTCATCACACAGCTTATCATCCTACGCCAGCTGGGACTCCCTAGCTCTCGATTCTGTCCTCCCAGGAGCAATGTCCCAGCACCAGATGCCACACCAGCTGTTCCTCCGCGGCCTTCGACACCCACCTTTCCAGCAGTTCCTTCGGAACCCACAGCCCCAGCTCCAGGCCTATTTCCCAAGCTCTCTCAGTCCCCCCCCCCCACCTTTTTTTGTAAGAAGATGCGACATGCCCCCAACCTCCTCCAAACCCTTACAAAAAGAGCCTCAGGAAAGAGAAAGGACTCCGCCCGACCCGGGGGTCCAGACCGTCCGCCGGGAGCGGGCCGAGCGGGCTCGCGGTCCGCCGGGGGCTGGACAGGAGGGCGGCAGAAGCACCTACCGACATCCTGATCGAAGGGATTGGTGGCAAACAGAGGCATCTCCACTGCGTGCAGAGGTGTCCGCAGGGACTCCCCCTCGACACCACGGGAGTCAGGGTGCGACCTAGGAAGGAAGTCTCCTCGGGCAAAAACAGCGGCCGAGACGGACTCTCCACGGCCCGCTACAGCCCCAGCTCTCCCCGACCCCCAGCAACCGCGGCAGCAGCGGCGGCGGCGGCAAGAGCGGAGGAGCCGCGAAGGCCCCGGGCGAGGAGCCTGTCGGGAATCTGGGTGCCCTGGGCTTCGCCTGTCCAGAACCTGCCCCGAACTTGCCCCGCAGAAACCGGCCCAACCTCAGAGCCCCCTCCGCCCGGACCCCCTTTGACTAGCCCCACGGGACAGTGGCAGGGATGCCTGCCTTTCCTGACATGGCCTTGGTCCGGCGCCTCCGGAGGACGGGGTCCTCCAGGCGCGCCGAAGACGACTAACGAGCTCAGGCGTGAATCAGAGGATGAGCAGAAAGAAAAGGGGTCGCGTCTGGCTAGAGAGAAACCCTCTTTTCCCCCGTGCTCCGATGGTGGTCACAAGTTTGTGGTCCCTAGGGGGGAGGATGGAAACTCCATTCCTTATCTAAGTAAAAGGGATTATGAGTTCAGGTCGCTGCCCGCGGTGACAGGAAGCTTGCTCTGGTAAAGTCATGTGAGCGGGCGGCTTGGCTCGAATCCCAAAGAGGGGAGTGTCAGGCGCGCGGCTCCTCGCGGAGGCTGGGGCGGCGCTGGCACCTTCCAGCGAGTCCCCGAAGGGCTGCCTGGAAGCTCTGTCGAAAGCTCTTCTAGCTGGGCGTTGGCAGCTACTAGCTGTGTGATCCGCAGGCTGTTAACAGTGATTGGCAGTTGACCAAAAAGGTCTGCGATAGACAACCCCCCCTCCAAAAAAAAAAAAAAAAACCGAGCAAAAAAAAAAAGAAAGCTGAAAAATGGATCTAAAGCTTGATCAGTGATTAGTAATAACTTAAACTATTTAGTAATTTTATTTATAAGCTTACTTAACAATAACAAAAATTGTTCTCTGTATCCTGTAGAAATTCTAAGGAGCATCTTGCATGTAAATTGAAATTATGTAAATTTACCAAAATTTACCGTAACTGCTGACTGTAGCATGTAAACGTTTAGAACGTGTCAACAAGGTTAGTATTGTGATAGACGGAGAGTGCTTAGAAAAAATCCATTATGAGGTTCCGTTTTTAAAAGTGAGAAATGCAGATTAAAGTAGTGTTTAGATACGTTTTTGTCAGACAAAGATGCAAAAGAACCAGGGATGTGGGGAATCATACACTCATATTGTTAAATGAAATTATTAGTCTCTCAGTAGAAATATTTGAAAATGTGTAACACAAGGTTTTAAAATGTGAATACCTCTGGACCCAACAACTTTTTGAAATTTATCCTAAAGACATTCTTTAACAACATGAACAAAGATGTTCATGGCAACATTGCTTATAATATCAAAGCACTGTTAACCAGAAAAATGCAGGACATTAGGGATTAGACAGCTAACTTCCTTCTCGGTGCCTCAGTTTTTTCATCTGTTATGAAACAGGAGTGATAATCGGGTTGTAAGGATCAAATGGATTCATACAAAGGAAGCCCCTGAATACCTAGCATATAGTAAGCACTAAATAAGTGTAAGTAATCATTTTAATTCGTATTGGTCATAGTACACACAGTCTAAAAATTCTCCAGCTATTATAAGTGTTAATACAGATCTGTGTTTTTACAGAATGACATCTAAGTATATTCCTTTTTAAAAGCTGCTTACAAAACCATATAGGTTTATGCAGTACCCCAAATTTTCAGTTTGAAAAGGCATAGATGAGAATAATTTGATTATCTCTGAATTGTAAGATCTGTGATGATATTTTGTTCTTAGGCAGTTTATATTTTACAAATATTTTAATGATGTGTTACAAATACATGAGCCTATGTTTCTTTGAAAAGCAGAAAAATAGTTAACAGTGTAAAAAATGTGGTATGTTAGTCCCACCAGTTCTTTACACTTTAAGGAGCCAATACCAAGGCTTGCTTATGTTTCCTTATGACAAGTATAAAATTCTTCCAAAACATCAGTATTAATCAGTGAAGTGGAAAATTCTCTCTGAAAAACCAGTTTTTGATTACTGGGCTGACAGGATCAGGTGACAACTTGTCTACCTCAAGTTCCCAAACATTAGTGTCTGGTACACATTAATCATAATTGTCCTGTATCTGAGCCAGATATTTATGAAGAAGCATTTGGTTGTGCTTTGTGCATCACTGAAGAACTATGTTGCCAGCAGTAAGCTAGTGAGCAAATTGTTCAAGCCTTGCTCATCAGTATGTGCGCTCTGGAAATACTAAAGTAAAATAGCACACTTAGTAATCTTCATAGAATTATCCATGTATTCTGACCTGGAAGAATGATGTTGGCCGTTTGAGGACTTTATGATTAATAGGCTATGGAAGCATTTTTAATATTATTTAACATAAAACCAAATAGAAAAACTGAAAGTGGTTTGTATTTTGAAGTTGCCTTTCCATGATTATCCCTTAAAACATTGAAACTACATGAGTTTCACTTTTACTTTTACCATAGTTTTTAAAACGTTGTAGTGACACATTCAGGGGCTTCCACAGTGAGTCAGTGGTAAAAAATCCACCTGCAATGCAGTAGACACAGGAGATGCAGGTTTGATCCCTGGGTCAGGAAGATACCCTGGATAACTCCAGTATTCTTGCCTGGAAAATCCCGTGGACAGAGGAGGTTGGTGAGCTACAGCCCATGGGGTCACAAAAGGTCAGACAGGACTGGGCGTCAGACAAAAAGAAACATTCAAGTGTTTCTGTAATATGTGTTTACTAGATTCTGTGGTTAATTTTGATATATTATTCCCTTTTTCTTTTTTGGTTTGATTTTGAAAATTCTAATACATTAAAAAAAGAAGAAGACACCTCCATGCAAATAGAGTTACTCCAGGAAAATTTTAAGGTTTAAAAAACAGAACCTTACTAACACTACTTCAGTTCACACTCCCATCATCTTTTAGATGATTTTTTACGTTTATCTCCTGCTATGTTTTTCTCCTTTCCTACTGCTGTGGACTGAATCATGTCCCCACAAAATTCATATGTTGAAGTCCTGACTACCAATGTGATAATATTTAGAGATAAAGCCTTTGGTAGATAATTGCTGCTGCTGCTGCTAAATCACTTCAGTCATGTCTGACTCTGTGCGACCCCATAGACGGTAGCCCACCAACCTCCTCTGTCCATGGGATTCTCCAGGCAAGAATACTGGAGTGTGTTGCCGTTTCCTTCTCCAATGCATGCATGCTAAGTCTCTTCAGTCGTGTCCGACTCTGTGCGACCCCATAGACGACAGCCCACCAGGCTCCTCTGTCCACAGGATTCTCTAGGCAAGAATACTGCAGTGGGTTGCCATTTCCTTCTCTGGATAGATAGGCAATTACATTTATAAGAGGACATGAAGGTGGGGCCCTTGTGGTCGGATTAGTGCCATTATAAGAACAGATACCAGAGAGCTTACTCTCTCTCCTCTCTGCCATGTGAGGACACAGTGAGAAGGCAGCTGTGTCTGCAAGCCAGAAAGAGAGTGCTCCCCAGAACCTGATCATGCTGGTAGCCTGATCTCAGATTTCCAGTCTCCAGAACTGTTTTTAAAAATCTCTTGTTTAAGCCCCTGGCCTAAGACATTTTCTTATAACAGCTGAATAAATACACCTACGTTTCTCCATACCCCTGCTGGAATGATTTTTCTAAAACAAAAATCTGATTATGTTATTCCTTTAAAGTTATCACATGGTTCTTCAGTCATTTAATAAATATTTATTAACTCCTTATGTGTACCAAGTACCATACTAGATGCTGAAAACACAGAGATTAAAGCTCTTTTATAGAGTATAGCTGATGGGGAATGCAGTCACTGAATAAAGAATTAAGTCCTAATTCCTTAGTATTACATCCTTATAGAACTGGTCCCTGAAAATCTCATTTTTTAAAAACTAGTTTCTCAGACCCTCTACTTTAGTCGTTCAGATTCCCCCATATTTTCCATGTCTTCAAACAAGCATTTCTTTCTACTTTCCTGCTCTGGTTCTATACCTTCTCTAAATCTCCACTCAAATTCCAATTCCGAACTGTCATAGGCACATAGTAAGTATTTGTTAGTTAATTGATTATTGACCATTTCTATCATAGAACTTAATGGTATTACATTAAGTATCTTCTACTACATAAAAGTCACCCCAAAGTTTCTGACCTAGGACAACAATAATCATTTCTTTTGCTTGCAAATCAAAAACTTGAACAGAACTCTGTGGGCATAGCTTGCCTGTCTTCCATACAAGGTCAGTAAGAGGGGGGTCAAGGCTGGGATCATTGACTGGGACTACAGTCTTTTGAAAGCTTGCACACTTACATAACTGGTGGTTGACTCTGGCAATTGGCTGGGTCTTTGGGGCTTTTGGCCGGAACACCTGCAGGGGACCTCCCGTGTGTCAGCACGTTGGACTGAGCATTGTAAGAGGCAGGAAAAGGAAACTCCCAGTTTCTCAAGACCTCAACTAGAAAGTGGGCATAGCAGTGCTTCTGTCATATACCACTGGACAAGCAATTGCAGCATCTACACTCAAGGGGAAAGGAAATAAAACCCACCTCTCCATGGAAAGAGTATTGAAGAATTTGGGGGCCATATTTGAAAGCTGCCACACTATTGTAACTTTTTACTTGTTTCCATAGCATTGGCCTGTGACTCTCTTATCTCTGGGTTCCCAGACTTTCAACAATAGGTGTTCCATAAACATTTGTTAAATGCAGTAAATAAAATATGTCATGATTAAATTGGCACACTGCCATTAGCAGCCATGGGGAGTGACAGGCTCTGGCCTTACCTTTTCACCATAACCAAGTAAAACACTGGACGAAATGTATGAAAACAACTGATTGCAGACCTGAAACAGCAGTCTGTGAGCCCAAGGAGAAAAAAGCAATGAGCCCTATGATTGCCACAGCCTTCTGTCTAGAGTCAGTTTCTGATTATGCCCAGGAAGGGAAAACCCCAAAATTACCAAATGGGATAATGAATGACATTTTACAAAGATAAAGGCATAAATTCACTAGAAGACAGTAATATCAAATGTGTTTAACCTAAAGACTGAACTGTAAAAAGAGGAAGCAAGATTTACAGAACTGATAGAAGAAATAGATACATCCAGAGTTTTGTTATCTATTTTAATACTCCTCTCTCAGGAAAAGATAGAACAAATAGGAAATTACTAATTACACAGAAGACAAAGAACTCTCTCAACCAACTGGACCAAATTGACATTTGTGATGGCCCCACCCAAACACTGCAAGACAAACATTCTTGTCAAGTAGACAAGAACAGAAACAAAGACAAGATGCTGGCTGTATAAGGACTCAAAACAATTTGAAGGATAAAATTAAGTAGATTGTTTTCTTGACTAAAACAATTAACTTAGAAAGGTAACAAAGCTATCTGAAAATTTCAATTTATGTAAAGATTAAACAATATAGTTCTAAATAATCTGAGTCAGAGGAAAATCAGAGACTATTTTGAACTAGATGAAAGTGAAAACAACCAATCAACATTTGTGAGATGCAATTAAAGTGATGCTTAGAGGAAATACTTTAAGCATTAGATATTAGAAAAGAAACTCTAACATCAATGAGCTAAGCTCCTACCTTAAGAAGATAGAAAAAGAATTCAAGTAGAAAAGGGAAATAATAAAGATAAAACCAGAAATCAATAAAACACAAAATCAATAAAACCAAAATTCAACCTTCTTAAAAGTCAAAATTGATAGCACTCAAGGAAATGGCAACCCACTCCAGTACTCTTGCCTAGAAAACTCCATGGATGGAGGAGCCTGGTGGGCTACAGTCCATGGAGTTGCAAAGAGTCGGACATGACTGAGCAACTTCACGACTTCACTTTACCTAGATCAAAACATTAATAAGAGGAAAAAAATTACCAGTATCAACAATTAAAGAAGCAGCATGACTATAGATCCTGTAATTAAAACATTACACAAATAATATTAAACCAAAACATTCATAAAGGAATATTCTTTTAAAAATCTTTAGGCTGATAAATTTGATAACATCAGTTCAGTTCAGTCACTCAGTAGTGTCTGACTCTTTGCGAACCCATGGACTGCAACACGCCAGGCCTCCCCGTCCATCACCAACTCCCAGAGTCTACTCAAACTCATGTCCATTGAGGCAGTGATGCCATCCAACCATCTCATCCTTTGTCATCCCCTTCTCCTACTGCCTTCAATTTTTCCCAGCATCACGGTCTTTTCCAATGAGTCAGTTCTTTGCATCAGGTGGCCAAAGTATTGAGTTTCAGCTTCAGCATCAGTCCTTCCAAAGAATATTCAGGACTGATTTCCTTTAGGATGGACTGGTTGGATCTCCATGAAGTCCGAGGGACTCTCAAGAGTCTTCTCCAACACCACAACTCAAAAACATCAATTCTTCGGCTCTCAGCTTTCTTTACAGTCCAACTCTCACACCCATATGTGACTACTGGAAAAACCATAGCCTTGACCAGACAGACCTTTGTTGGCAAAGTAATGTCTCTGCTTTTTAATATGCTGTCTAGGTTGGTCATAACTTGTCTTCCAAGGAGTAAATATCACACACATTGATATATATATATATATATATATATAATTTATATATATATATAATTTATATATATATATTATATATTTATATTATACATATTATTTGTATTTTATATATATATATGTATATATATATCAATGTGTGTGCTTAGTCACTCAATTGTGTCTAACTCTTTGTGACCCCATGGACTGTAGTCCACTCAGCTCCTCTGTCCATGGGGATTCTCCAGGCAAGAATATTGGAGTGGGTTGCCATACCCTTCTCCAGGTGATCTTCCCAACCCAGGGATAAAACCCAGGTCTTCCACATTGCAGGTGGATTTTTTTACCTTCTGAGCCACCAAAGAAGCCTATATATATATATGTATATATATATATATATCAGTACCAGAAATTAAATTCTTAATTACACTTTACAAAAATCTCCTAGGTCCATGAGTTCAATTGTTAATTCTATCAAACTTCTAAGGAAGAAATAATATCAAACATTTACAAAATCTTTTAGAAAATACACCAGATGAGAACAATTTCCTAATTATTGTATGAGACCAAAAGCATCCTGACACCAAGATCAGATGTTATAATTATCAAAATTATTATTAAAATATAATATTTTAAAATATTATAATTATATTAAACAATACCTTTATTAATAGAAATATAACAATCCTTTTTTTTTTTTAACAATCCTTTTAAAAAAGAAATTTATAGGAATATGAAGAGAATACATCATGACCAAGTAGTGTATCCCAGGACTATAAAGTTACTTTAGTATTTGAAGATCAATCAACATAGTTCACCATACTAACAGTATGTAAGAGAAAAACCATATGAAAATTTCAATAGCCACAGAAAATTACTATTTGACATAATTCAAAACCTTTGTGATAAAAACAACAAAGAATAGAAGAAACCTTTTTCAACCTAATAAAAGTCATCTCTGAAAAACTTAGACCTAACAACTTACTCAATGGTGAAAGAGAATGATTCTTCTATAGTAAGAAGCAACAGAAGAATGCCCATTTTTACGCTACGGTTTAATGACAGTCTTAGTGCTAAAGCCAAGAAGAAAAAGGAATATATTTTTCACACTTTGACTTTAGCCAAGATGGAATAACAGAGACTGGATTTATCATTTTGCCTGAAACAACTGAAAACTAGGTGAAATGATTATAGTTGGAAATTTCAACTCCCCATCTCAATAGTAGAAGACTTGAGTACTATCATCGAACTTAAATGAAACTGATACAACACTACATCTGATGAAAGCTGATTACATAGTCTTTTCAAGTGCATGACATACCAAGATAGAGAATATTCCATGCCATAAAACAAAGCTTAATACATTTAAAAGGAGTCAAGTCATACAGAGTATGTTCAGTTCAGTTCAGTTTGGCTCAGTCGTGTCCAACTCTTTGCGACCTCATGGACTACAACATGCCAGGCCTCCCTGTCCATCACCAACTCCCAGAGTCTACTCAAACTCATGGCCATTGAGTCAGTGATGCCATCCAACCATCTCATCCTCTGTTGTCCCCTTCTCCTCCTGCCTTCAATCTTTCCCAGCATCAGGGTCTTTTCCAATGAGTCAGTTCTTTGCATCAGGTGGCCCAAGTATTGGAGTTACAGCTTCAGCATCAGTCCTTCCAAAGAATATTCAGGACTGATTTCCTTTAGGATGGACTGGTTGGATCTCCATGAAGTCCGAGGGACTCTCAAGAGTCTTCTCCAAACCACAGTTCAAAAGCATCAATTCTTCAGTGCTCAGCTTTCTTTATAGTTCAACTCTCCCATCCAGTCATGACTACTGGAAAAACCATAGCCTTGACTAGTCGGACCTTTGTTGGCAAAGAGTATGTTCTCTGAGCACAAATGAATTAAATTAAAAATAAATTGCAGAAGGATATTTAAAAGTACCCAAATATTTTGAAACTAAGTAACACTTCTAAATAACGCATTGGTTAGAGGAGAAATAAAAATGAAAAATAGGAAGTATTGAGAAAGGGCTGATACTGAAAATATAAAATAACAAAATTTATGAGAAGCAATTATAACAGTATTTAGAGGGATATTTATAATATAATATAGCATATATGGGCTTCCCTGGTAGCTCAGCTGGTAAAGAATCCACCTGCAATGCAGGATACCCTGGTTTGATTCCTGAGTTGGGAAGATGCCCCCTGGAAAAGGGATAGGCTACCCACTCCAGTCTTCTTGGGCTTCCCTGGTGACTCAGATGGTAAAGAATCCACCTGCAATGTGGGAGACCTGGGTTCAATCCCTGGGTTGGGAAGATCCCCTGGAGGAGGGCATGGCAACCCACTCCAGTATTCTTGTTTGGAGAATGCCCATGGACAGAGGAGCCTGGTGGGCCACAGTCCATGGGGTCACAAAGAGTCAGATGCAACTGAGCGACTAAGCACAGCACAGCATATAGCATATATGCTAGAAAAGAGGAAAGTTCTCAAATCAATGATCTTGATTTCATTTTAAGGATCTAGAAAAAACTGCAAATGAAACCCAAAGGAAGCAGAAGAAAAAAGTATTAAACATCAGGGAAGAAAGCAATGAAAAAGGAAACAGAGAAACAATAGCAGAAATCACACTTAAAGTTTTTGAGGAGATAAATAAAATTGATATAACTATTAGATTGACAAGGGAAATGGAGAAAATATACAAATTTCCAGTTTCAGGAATGAGAGAAGTGACATCACTACAGATGCCACAGATATTAAGAGGATAATAAGGGAATATTATTATGGCCAATTCTCTTTAAAACATAAATATATATAGGCCTCACAGCTTGCAGGATCTTAGTTCTCTGATCACAGATGGAACCTGGGCCCATAGCAGTGAAAATGACAAGTCCTAACACTGGACCACCAGGGAATTCCCATATTATGGCCTACTCTATACCTGTAAATTAGATAAAAAGAAAAGGCAAATTCCTTCAACAGCAAAAAATTCTAAAGCTCAAGACAGAAATAGTTTACTTGAATAGCTCTATTTCTATTAAAGAATGTAATTTCTTATTGTCACTCAATTCCTAACTTCCACTTTGACTCCTTTCTTTATAAAGATTATGTATTTTCTTTAACCTAAATAACTGCTAATGACTGGGCAATTGGATTAGCAACACTCATCAGCTGGTCGGGGTTTATGGTGATTCAGTTGACTTAGTTTGCATCTGATGTATCATGAAGGATGTTTGAAAATAAAGACATCCCCAAGAAATCTGCTCCTCCCCAGCATTTACCATTCAGACTTTTCAGAGGCTTTCATGCATGTTAAAATGAGCTACAGATTTCCAAAAGAGATAACTACAGTTATGAAGGTGGCTCAAAGTTTTGGGGCAGAATGAATCAGAATATGTAAAATTTCTAACCATACCAAGTGTTGGCCGGGATGTAGACCCTCTGAAACTCCTCCACTGTGCTGGTGGGAACGTAAAATGGTACAACCCCTTTGGAAAACACTTTAGCAGTTTCTTTGAAAATTAGACAAATATCAACCATGCGACCCAGTCATCCCACTTCCTAAGTATTTACCTAAGAAAAAGGAAAGTGTATTTCTGTACGAAGACTTGTCAACAAATGTTCATAGTTGCTTTATTTGTAACTGGGAGAAAAAAAAACCCAAATATCTAAACATGAGTAGATAAACTATGTGGTAAATAGATAAACTGTGGTATATCCATGCAATAGAATACTTCTCAGCAATGAAAGAGAGTAAATTACTGATACACACTGCCACATGGATGAAGCTCTAATTCACAACCAGCTACATAATTGGTGGAACACAGAGCAAAATGAAAATATGGATTCCCTTGCTCACATATTATTAAGAATTTCAAAACAGTGACAGCAGAGCATTAAAACAAGTGCCAAGGCCTTTAAAGAACAAGATCCTACAGGACTGCACCAGCCACATGCCTGTGAAGGAGGACCTGTTCAAAATAATTATCCTGAGTGAAGGGAGACAGACACAAAGGGTACATAACATATGGTTTCACTTATTTTTATATTAATTTTTATTGGAGTATGGTTGTTTACAATGCTGTATTTCCACTGTACAGCAAAGTGAATCAGCTCTATGCATACATACATCCCCTCTTTTTTTGGATTTCCTTCCCACTTAGGTAACATCAGAGCACTGAGTAGATTTCCCTGTGCTATACAGTAGGTTCTCCTTAGTTATCTATTTTACATGCATGCATGCTAAGTCACCTCAGTCGCGTCTGACTCTTGGCGACCCTATGGACTGTAGCCTGCCAGGCTCCTCTGGCCATAGGATTCTCTAGGCAAGAATACTTGGAGTGGGTTGCCATGCCCTTCTCCAGACGATCTTCCTGACCCAGGGATCAAACCCCCGTCTCTTGTGTCTCCGGCATCGGCAGATGGGTTCTTTACCACTGGCGCCATCTGGGAATCCCTATCTATTTTATATATAGTATCAATAAGGTATCTCTGTCCATCTCAATCTCCCAATTCATCCCACCACCCCCTCTTCTCCTCTTGGTATCTGTAAGTTTGCTCTCTACATCTGTATCTCTATTTCTGCTCTGCAAATGAGTTCATCTATACCATTTTTTCTAGATTCCACATATAAGAGATGTATCTACAATTACTGAAAATGCAAATTTATCTGAAGTGATGGAAAGCTGATCGGTGGCTACCTGAGGAGGGGTAAGAGTAGGGATTTAAAAGGAGCACAAGGAAGCTCTTTGGGATGACGTATGTGTTTACTATCTTGATTGCGGTGAAGGTTTCACAGATGATACAATCGTGAGCTGTGCGATCCAACCCAGGCACTGACCTCTGGAGAGTTTTCCACACTGAAGAGCCTACTTTAACAGCAGACAAAAACAATGTTTTAGAAAAGCTCTAAAAACTTTTAAAGTTCTAAAAGTATTTTCTTTGCTAAAAAAAACTTCTCAGAGCACCTTATTTTGTTCTAAAAACAACAAATCACTTTCTGTGGGGGGAAGAATTGCAAAACATTACTCAGCTTTTTGAGAAGGATTTTTACAGTTCATGATCTCTATGCAGTTCTTCACCACAGCCAAAACACACACAGTTCAGTTCAGTTCAGTCGGTCAGTCGTGTCCGACTCTTTGCAACCACATGAACTGCAGCACGCCAGGCCTCCCTGTCCATCACCAACTCCCAGAGTTTACCCAAACTCATGTCCATTGAGTCGGTGATGCCATCCAACCATCTCATCCTCTGTCGTCCCCTTCTCCTGCCCTCAATCTTTCCCAGCATCAGGGTCTTTTCAAATGAGTCAGCTCTTTGCATCAGGTGGCCAAAGTACTGGAGTTTCAGCTTCAACATCAGTCCTTCCAATGAACTCCCAGGACTGATCTCCTTTAGGATGGACTGGTTGGATCTCCTTGCAGTCCAAGGGACTCTCAAGGGTCTTCTCCAACACCACAGTTCAAAAGCATCAATTCTTTGGCGCTCAGCTTTCTTCACTGTCCAACTCTCACATCCATACATGACTACTAGAAAAACCATAGCCTTGACTAGACAGACCTTTGTTGACAAAGTCATGTCTCTGCTTTTTAATATGCTGTCTAGGTTCGTCATAACCTTCCTTCCAAGGAGTAAGTGTCTTTTAATTTCATGGCTGCAGTCACCACTTGCAGTGATTTTGGAGCCCAAAAAAATAAAGTCAGCCACTGTTTCCACTGTTTCCCCATCTATTTGCCATGAAGTGATGGGACCAGATGCCATGATCTTAGTTTTCTGAATGTTGAGCTTTAAGTCAATTTTTTCACTCTCCTCTTTCACTTTCATCAAGAGGCTCTTTAGTTCTTCTTCACTTTCTGCCATAAGGGTGGTGTCATCTGCACATCTGAGGTTATTGATATTTCTCCCTGCAATCTTGACTCCAGCTTGTGCTTCTTCCAGCCCAGCGTTTCTCATGATGTACTCTGCATATAAGTTAAATAAGCAGGGTGACAATATACAGTCTTGATGTACTCCTTTTCCTATTTGGAACCATTCTGTTTTTCCATGTCCAGTTCTAACTGTTGTTTCCTGACCTGCATACAGGTTTCTCAAGAGGCAGGTCAGGTGGTCTGGCATGCCCATCTCCTTCAGTATTTTCCACAGTTTATTGTGAGCCACACAGTCAAAAGCTTTGGCATAGTCAATAAAGCAGAAATAGATGTTTTTCTGGAACTAAAACACACACAAGAATGAGTTAAGTAAAAGCAGAAGATGATATGTAATTAATGACACATTACCAGTAGAGTTTTAGTTGCAGAAGAATAAAGATCCAGCAGGATTTGAAGCCATCAGGGAAAGGCAATCGAAAGGACTGCTATTGAATATAGCCTTGAAGAGTGAATGAGACTTACACAAACATGAAAGAAGGGAAACTAGCAGTTTGGGTAGGGAGAAAAGAATGGCGGTTTGGATTAAAAGTTATCCAGATCAGTTTACAGACAATGAACAGATCTGCTTGGTTGAGTCAGTGTATTTCAGTGACAGGCGCTTAATAAGAGATAATATTTGATTGGCTCCCCGGGGTTAGGATATTGTAGAGAGCTCTGAACGCAAGCTGAGTAATCCACTTTTATCTGAAAGACAGGGGCTAATGTGTAGAGTGATAAAATAAAAAATGTTGCGAGAAGTGAAAGGAGGTTGTATGTAAAATGCTATTTCAAATCTTCTTTGCTTTGGGGACCCCTTTCTTTCTTTTATTCTTTTTAAACTTTTTATTTTATGTTGGAGTATAACCAATTAACAATGTTGTGACAGTTTCAGGTGAACAACAAAGGGACTCAGTCATACATATACTTGTATCCACTCTCCCCCAAACTCTCTTCCCATCCAGGCTGCCACATAACATTGAGCAGAGTTCCTTGTGCTATACAGTAGGACCTGTTGGTTTTCTCATTTTAAGTATAGCAGTGTGGACATGTCCATCCCCAACTCCCCAACTATCCCTTCCCTGCATCCTTCCCCACAGGCAACCGTAAGTTTGTTCTCTAAGTCTGTGAGTCTGTGTTTTCTAAGTTCATTTGTATCATCTCATATTAGATTCCATGTATAAGAGACGATGTCACATGATATTTCTCCTCTTTCTGGCTTAATTCATTCAGCATGACAGTCTCTAGGTCCATCCGTGTTGCTGCAAATGGCATTAAATTAGGCTCCCACCTCAACTTTCTTTTTCCTTGCCTCAAAATATCTCCACCTCCATTTCCTTTATTCCTGTCTGAAAAAGAAGTGTCCTTTCTCTTTTTGAAACTGAATTCCTCTCTATCTTCTTGATTGCTTATCCTCTCACATCTTGCTTCATGAAGTAACCTATTTCACAAAGACAGTCTCTTCACGTCTTAATGGCACCTTTGCTTCAACAAATAAGCAAATAAAAGCTTTTGTTTGGACGCTGCTGTGTCTCAGAATATTTCCTCATTCACTCCCCAGTTTATGCTGCAGTTGACCACTGACCTAGTTCTGGGGCTTTATTACTTTTTAGACTGAAGTATCTCCTTTCCCGCATGCCTTCAGCATTCACTACACTGCTGCCAAATTAACCTTGGAAAAGAGGCTACTTTAATACGATTTTCCTTCTCTTAAGTCTTCAGAAATTCACTATTGCCTTTTAAAATAGAGCGGTTTTCAATGGATTTCTATACTACCTTTCTCTTGGTGCTTTTAAGACAGTCAAATGGCACAAATCACTTTTCCTCAAGTTTGTTTTTCCTGCCCGCATGTTCCTGGTGAGCCCCCAGCCTGCAAGATCCTCTTGCAAGCTGTCTGTTGGAATCAGACTCATTCTTCAAGTATTCAAAAGTAATTTCTTGCATGAAGCCTTTTCTGAGCCCCCCAAGCAAGTTACTCTTATAGCTCTGTGTGATTCACTTTTCAAGTTTCTTTTACTCTGCATTTGATGATAGAATACAGACTTTGGTGTCAGGCAGAACATCAGACGCTCTACTTGCTAGCTTGTGACCTTGGGCAAGTTTCTCAATCCCTCCAGACTTCAATGACCTCATTTGAAAATGTAGATAATAATACCTATCTGTAAAGATATGGATTAAATCAATGGAAGTGCCTGACGCATGAGATGTGGTATGTTTCTAACATTATCTTGGCATACATTTGTTTGTATAATTTTCTTATCCACTAAAAAGTACTGTTTTGATACCTATTTGTACACAGTATAATATATCTACCTTTTAAAGGGACAGTTTTATTTATTTTTTAAATTAACTTTTATTGGAGTATAGTTGCTTTACAATGTTTTGTTAGTTTCTACTGTACAGCAAAGTGAATTAGCTATATGTACACATTTATCCATACTTTTTTGGATTTCCTTCCGTTTAGGTCACCAAAGAGCCCTGAGTAGAATTATTACTTGAGCTATACAGTAGGTTCTTATTAGTTCTCTATCTTGTATAGAGAACTATCTGTATCTTGCTGCTGTTCTTCAGTGGCTAAGTCGTATCTGACTCTTTGTGACCTCATAGACTAGCCTGCCAGGCTCCCGCTGTCCATGGGATGTCCTAGGCAAGAATACTGGAGTGGTTGCCATTTCCTTCTCTGGGATCTTCCTGATCCAGGGATCTAACCTGCATCTACTGCATTGGCAGGCAGATTCTTTACCACTGAGCCATAGTATCAATAGTGTATATACGTCACTCTTAAAGGGAGAGTTCTAGAAGTCTGTTGGCATGTTATGTATTCTTAGGATATTTCAAAGTTGGTTTTTTTTTCCCAAAAATGTTACATTCAACTTTGTAAAAACATACAGCCATTCTGAAAATCAGTTACATCTCATGCCATGTTCAATGTTTTAAAGTAACAATTGGAGGAAAAAATATTAACTATTAATACACAAACCCATTCTCCCATAAAATTTGGGTTTTATGCTAAACATATCAATATTGTAAATGTTACACTTTAAAATATTTCTTATTCAGGACACTTTAAAATCAACTCTAAGTAATAATTTATATACATAAAATACATCTGCTTTATGTGTTTGCTGTGATGAGTTTTACCAAGTATATACACCTGTGTAAAACCACAGTCAACAAACAGAGCACTTACATTGCTCCAAAAGGATTCCTGTGTCTATTCTGTCTCTTCTCTTTGTACACATCCCCAGCACCAGGCAACAACTTTCCTGTTTCTTGTCACTGTAGATTTTTAGGTTTAGATTTTCCTTTTCTAGTTTCATATAAATGTAATTATCTACTATGCAGTCTTTCTATCTGATTTTGCTCAGTGTAGAGTTTATGAGATTCATTCATGTTTGCATGTACAGTAGTTTGTTCCTTTTCATTGCTGTTATAGTTTGTTGTGTGAACATACTACAGTTTGTTTATTCATTCACATATTGATGGACACATTGATGATTTTCAGTTTGAGGTTACTATGAACAAAGTTGCTATGAACATTGGTGTCCAAGTCTTTGTACAGACCTATTTCCATTCTCTTGGTTAAATACCTAGGAATGAAATTGCTGGGTCATATGGTCAGTGTATGTTGATCTTTTAAAGAAATTGCCAGTTTGTTTTCCAAAGTAGTATTCTCTTTAGCCATAAATGAGAATTTCAATTGCTCTGCATCCTTGACAACCTTTAAAAATACTAGATGTAGTGATGTCTCATTGTGGGTTTAATTTGCATTTCCCAAATGACAAAAAAGATTGAACATCTTTGCTTGTGCTATTATTTGCATATGTTCTTTGTGATGTGTCTATTCAAATATTTTGCTAATTTAAAAAAAAGTTATTGTATTCTTGAGTTATAAGGATTCCTAATATATTCTGGATACACGTTCCTTGTCAGATACATATATTGTGAATATTTTCACTTTTTTATGGTATCTTTGGGGTAAGAGAAGTTTTACATTTTGATGAAGTTCAATCATATTTCTTATGATTAATGCTGTTTTTTATTTATTTTTGGTTGTTGTATCTAAGAAATCTTTGCCTTCCCCAAGGTCATGAAGATTCTGCTGTTTCCTTCTAGAAGTTTAGAGATTTACCTCTTATGTTTAGGTCTATGACCCACATCAAATTAGTATTTGTCTAAAATGTAAGGTAAGGGTCAAGCATTTCCTTTTTTTTTTTAATGTGGTATCTAGTTGTTTCACCACTGTTTGTTAAAAAGAATTAGCTTTGCATCTTTGTTGAAAACCAGTTGACTATATGTATGGGGTCTGGACTTTATTCATTGATCTATATATCTAACCTTGTGCCTATCACACTGTCCTGGAAACTGTAGTTTTATACTAAGTTTTGAAAAGAGGTATGTGCATGTTCCAACTTTGTTTTTCCTACACATTTATGTATAAATTTTAGAGTTATTTTGTCAAATTAAAGAAATATTCTGCTGGAATCTGCAAAGAACTGACAGTTTAACAATTTGAGTTCCAATTCATGAAGCTGTAATACTTATTAGGTCTTTACTTTCTCTTAATTGTGATTTATCATGTTCAGGGTACAGGTCTTGCACGTGTATTGCTGAATTTATCACTCTATATTTCATATTTTTGGACGTTGATAAGTATTATATAGTTTTACTCTAAATTTCAATTTACTGATGTTTGTAGCATTGACCTTGTAACCTGCAACTAATTCCAGTAGCTTTTTTGGGTGTGGATTCCTTAGGTTTTTCTAATAATATAATGTTGAATAGTTTTACTTATTCTTTTCCAATGTAAATACTTTTAAAAATACTAGTACATTCATTTCAGTTCAGTCGTTCAGTCGTGTCCGACTCTTTGCGACCCCATGAACTGCAGCACGCCAGGCCTCCCTGTCCATCACCGACTCCTGGAGTCCACCCAAACCCATGTCCATTGAGTTGGTGATGACATCCAACCATCTCATCCTCTGTCGCCCCCTTCTCCTCCTGCCCTCAATCTTTCCCAGCATCAGGGTCTTTTCAAATGAGTCAGCTCTTTGCATCAGGTGGCCAAAGTATTGGAGTTTCAGCTTCAACATCAGTCCTTCCAACGAACACCCAGGACTGATCTCCTTTAGGATGGACTGGTTGGGTCTCCTTGCAGTCCAAGGGACTCTCAAGAGTCTTCTCCAACACCACAGTTCAAAAGCATCAATTCTTTGGCGCTCAGCTTTCTTCACTGTCCAACTCTCACATCCATACATGACAACTGGAAAAACCATAGCCTTGACTAGACGGACCTTTGTTGACAAAGTAATGTCTCTGCTTTTTAA